>NC_136271.1:37350610-37665610 GCF_964187855.1 Myxine glutinosa
AAATAGTGGCCGGAAACGGAAGTGACCGGAAAACGGAAGAGGAAAAGACACGAGGAAAAAGGACGGGTATTCTTCTCTTCTTCCTCGCCCCGCTCCGACGAAAGGAGGGATTGATTGAGCCGTGTGGAAAAGCGGCGTTCCCGAGCCTGTCTGGCGAGAGGAGTTACCGGGACGGATACCTGCCCGGTGGACGTCAAACTGTCGTGTGGCCGTGCACCGACCTAGCGTTTGGCGCCATTCGCGACACCGTCAAAAAAGACGCGTACGGGTCGCCCGTTGGGGCCTAACACGCCTGGCAAGCGGCGTGGGGTTTGGCTTGCTTTCCCGTACCCGCTTCGCGTGGCCACGAGGGGCTGCAGCCGGGGTGCCTGGTAGCAGTACGATACCTGCCCGGTGGAAACACGTCCACCCGGGGTTCGTTCAACCGCCCGAGTGCGGAGACGCCGACCATCATCTTGGTCAGGAGGGGCCCAGAGACATTGTGCGGGACCGAGACCAAAAGGGGGTCGTGAGTACTCACCGGGACACACATATATAAGATGGCCATCTTAATCATAGGGAATTGATTGTGGGTTGGGAATTGTTGATGGTTGTGTATTGTTGATTGCTCGGGGAAAATCTCCGTGGTTGTGTCATTGAAATTGTATGGTATCATTACCATTGGAAATATATCCTTGAACATCAGTTGTCTCTTGGGTGAAATTCACATGGATTGCGTGGCGAAAGCGCATATATATAATACAGCTTTCTGGCGAAGTTCCTCTCACGGTCCGGGGGTCACCGAGACCAGGTATTCACCGAGGGGTCCACGTAACAGAATTGCGGTTTCGCAATTGGGTCTACGTCCGGGATTTAAAATTGTATAAAATAATAAAATAATAATTTTTTATTAATTAAAATTTATTAATTAATTATTAATTGGTAAATTTTTTTGAGAAATTGGGGTAAAGTCTTGGGTGAAGGTTAACAGGTGTTAACGATAGGCACCATGGCGTTTGTGGCACAGAACTTTGGGGTAACCCCGAGTGAGGCACAGTTCCGAGCGTTGCTAAAGTCGGACCTCTTGAAATTGGCCAAACATTTTAACTTGGAGGTCCGAACTAATTTGAGGAAGGCAGAGTTGCAGGCCACGGTGATACAATCTATGGTGGGATTAGGAACATGGGACGAGTTAGCCTGGGAGTGGCTACCCGAAGAACCAGAAGACGTTGAGCTCCGGAAACTGGAGTTGCAATTACGGAGCCAGGAACGGATCAAAGAAGAAGAAAGGAAAGCAGAAAAGGAAAGAGCAGAAGAAGAAAGGAAAGCAGAAAAGGAAAGAGCAGAAGAAGAAAGGAAAGCAGAAGAGAGAAGAGAAGAGAAACAAGCACAAGAAAGGAGAGTGGAACTAGAACTCCAGGAAAGGTTAAAAGAAGAAGAAAGGAAAGCAGAAAAAGAAAGAGCAGAAGAAGAAAGGAAAGCAGAGGAGAGGAGAGAAGAGAAACAAGCAGAAGAAAGGATGAAAACAAGGGAACTCGAAGCAGAGGAGAGAAAAGCGGAAAGGGAATTAAAGGAACGTGACATGGAGCTTCAGCAAGAAATTAAATTCAAGGAGCTGGAGTTAATGAGAGAACGGGGAGAGGCACCACCCTTGCTGACGGGGTCGACACCTTACCAGAAAACCTGGGATGTGGGCAGACATGTGAGGCTGGTTCCACCGTTCAGTGAAAAAGAAGTCGCGAAATTTTTTCCACACTTTGAGAAAGTGGCTCGACAATTAAACTGGCCGGAGGAGGCCTGGACCATACTCGTGCAAAGTGTGCTGGTGGGGAAAGCTCAGGAAATTTATTCGGCGCTACCAATGGACCAATGTGCAGATTATGAGGTACTGAAGACGCACATCCTCAAAGCGTATGAGTTGGTTCCGGAAGCTTACAGGCAAAAATTCAGGAATGCCAGGAAGAGGGAGAGTGAGACCCATGTGGAGTTTGCCAGAGTGAAAGAAAACATGTTTGATCGGTGGTGTGAGTCAAAAGGAGTCGGGAAAGACTTCGAGACATTGCGGGACTTGATCCTGGTGGAGGAATTCCAGCAGTGTGTCCACGAGGACATCAAA
The DNA here is from genome assembly GCF_964187855.1 of Myxine glutinosa. Lineage (NCBI taxonomy): Eukaryota > Metazoa > Chordata > Myxini > Myxiniformes > Myxinidae > Myxine > Myxine glutinosa. Next base: position 37,352,706 of record NC_136271.1, read on the forward strand.
GTGTACCTGCAGGAAAAGAAAGTACCAAAGTTGTGGGACGCAGCCACCATGGCAGATGATTATGCTTTAACCCACCGAATAGGGGTCCACAAACCTAACTCCTCGCCTAGACTTCAGCAGGGGAGTTATGGAACAGCAGGTGCGGAGAACGACCATACATGGCGGCGGCCTCGAGATGATTATGGGGACAACTATGATACCCCACCTGTTCGAAATCAGAGGGATGCGGGCCCAAGACAAACTTATAGTTCGGGGGGCCCGAGGCAGACCACGAGTTTTTCCTCCGGGCCTACTTGCGCGTTTTGCAAGAAACCTGGACACTTGATGTCCAGTTGTTACCGCATGAAAAGCGAAGACCCAGAGCGGAGTCCGACTACTACGACTCCAAACGCAATGGCCATTGTGAGAAATCGCCATCAAAAGGGATACCAACCATTTATTTCAGAGGGGTTTGTGTCACGGGATGGAGCCTCGACTAACCGGAAACCGGTTAGGATATTGAGGGACACAGGGGCACATCAATCTTTAATGCTTGAAGGCATTTTGCCATGGTCCGAGGAGACGGCAACGGGGGATAGTGTTCGTTTACAGGGGATCGGGGGCGGTGTTAGTGCTCCCCTTCATGTCATCCATTTGGAGTCCGATTTGGTGTCAGGACCGGTCACCGTCGGTTTACAAGCCACGCTTCCTGTAGAGGGTGTATCTGTGGTTATCGGGAATGATTTGGCCGGGGGTCAAGTTTATGGTAACCTGAGGGTTGGTAAAGAGCCCAGCAGGGAAAATAACGCCACACCAGCTCGGGATGGCGACAAAAGGGCCAAGTTATTTGTAGGGGGACTGAACTTCAAAACAGAGGAAGAAGTTCTGACCTCTGTCTTCAACAGATATGGGCCGCTGGTGGAAGTGCGGTTGGTAAGAGACTGGGAAACGCAACAGTCAAGAGGGTTCGGCTTTGTCACGTTTGCCAGCACAAAAGACGCCAGAGAGGCAGAGAAGAATTGGAATGGCAAGGATTTGGAGGGTCGGACCATAACAGTAGGGAAGGCATTTCGTAGGCGTCGAGAGGTCTACAGGAGAGGACAACTGGGCGGTAGTTTTGGTGGTGGCCGCAATCAATATTATTATGGAGGCTCCCTGAGTTACGGCCGCTCCCGAAGGAAGGATTGGCAAAGTAGTGGCCGAGAAGGAGACCGCTATTCATGGGACTACAGGGACAAGCGGTCCCACCCTAAGTATTAGGGAAGTTCTGAGAAGTTGAAGCACTGAATGCGGCGGAGCCGCCGAGCCAAGATTCCTACACGGATTAACCGTGAACGCCGTTCCTAAAGGCGTCCATGTAGTGAACTTTCATGCACGGACTAACCGTGAACTCCACGTTCCTCAAGGCGTCCATGTAGAGAACTTTCCTGCACGGACTAACCGTGAACTCTCCGTTCCTAAAGGCATCCATGTAGTGAATACTCGGCTTGGCCTCCCGGAAAAAGTGCTATCGAGTGGCTTAACTTTGGATCTTTGATCAACCCCTTAACCTTCATTCACAAGAAACTGACGGTCAAAGTCAGAGGGTCATGAGATGGAGTTTGATTTGGCAGGGACAATGTCGTTGCTGGTGCTTAGTCCAGAGTGAGTAATCTGGAGGGGTGGTGGTGAAATTTTGGTTGCTTTATTTTTCAGTAATAACTGTGCCCGGGGGGAACTGATAATGTGGGGGGGTTGAGTTATCTGGTTTGTTTCTCCAAATTGGCCGGCAAAGAAAGTTTTCGCTGGGTTCAAACTTTCTTTCTTGAAGGGGGGGAGTGTTACATATTTATGTGAACGTATGTGAATTACCATTCAGGTCTTTGCTTATCCGTGTGTATTATATTAAGGGTTGTTGTGGTTGGAGGGTCAGGAGCCCTTCTGAAATAGTGGCCAGAAACGGAAGTGACCGGAAAACGGAAGAGGAAAAGACACGAGGAAAAAGGACGGGTATTCTTCTCTTCTTCCTCGCCCCGCTCCGACGAAAGGAGGGATTGATTGAGCCGTGTGGAAAAGCGGCGTTCCCGAGCCTGTCTGGCGAGAGGAGTTACCGGGACGGATACCTGCCCGGTGGACGTCAAACTGTCGTGTGGCCGTGCACCGACCTAGCGTTTGGCGCCGTTCGCGACACCGTCAAAAAAGACGCGTACGGCTCGCCCGTTGGGGCCTAACACGCCTGGCAAGCGGCGTGGGGTTTGGCTTGCTTTCCCGTACCCGCTTCGCGTGGCCACGAGGGGCTGCAGCCGGGGTGCCTGGTAGCGGTACGATACCTGCCCGGTGGAAACACGTCCACCCGGGGTTCGTTCAACCGCCCGAGTGCGGAGACGCCGACCATCATCTTGGTCAGGAGGGGCCCAGAGACATTGTGCGGGACCGAGACCAAAAGGGGGTCGTGAGTACTCACCGGGACACACATATATAAGATGGCCATCTTAATCATAGGGAATTGATTGTGGGTTGGGAATTGTTGATGGTTGTGTATTGTTGATTGCTCGGGGAAAATCTCCGTGGTTGTGTCATTGAAATTGTATGGTATCATTACCATTGGAAATATATCCTTGAACATCAGTTGTCTCTTGGGTGAAATTCACATGGATTGCGTGGCGAAAGCGCATATATATAATACAGCTTTCTGGCGAAGTTCCTCTCACGGTCCGGGGGTCACCGAGACCAGGTATTCACCGAGGGGACCACGTAACAGTATATATATATATATATGTGTCTATGTATGTGTCTATGTATGTATGTGTATATATGTGTCTATGTATGTATGTGTATACACTACTCACAATAAGTTAGGGATATTGTGGGAGTGAGTCAATTTTTTTTATAGGGGTTAGGGTTACGGTATTGAAATCAAGAATGCTGTGTTTTTTCACACATTAATAACCATAGAATTAGGACCAACAACTTTTTTCAACATAATTAATACACAAAATCAACCACACCGAAGAACCTGCCAATATCTCTAACTTATTGTGAGTAGTGTATATGTGTCTATGTATGTGTGTGTGTGTGTGTGTGTGTGTGTGTGTGTGTGTGTGTGTGTGTGTGTATATATATATATATATATATATAGTTGTTAGTCCACTGCCCTTATCTCTGCAAACTCTTTTGTTTTACTTGGGCTGAAACTTAGGTTTTGCTGCCCCGCTTAGTTTAGAGAAGGCCAAAGGTACGAACCTGCCAGCCAAGATCGCGGAAGCTGACATAAAGCTCGTGTTTCTTGCAGGAATGCTTCTGTTCACTCGAGTTGTGCTCTGCGAACACAGCAAGACATCAATCTTGGTATAGAGCACAAAAGTATAATCTGAACCTTCTCAAAAATGTGATTTTGCAAAATGCATTCAAGATGGTCACCAGCAGAGAGTCAGGGTGGATATGATGAAAGGAGGTCAATTTAGTTGAAGAATGAGAGGGTGCTGAATATTCAATCGTTATGTTTTAATGATGTTATGACGAAGAGATTGCAATGTCAAAATGTAACATTTATCAATATTTAAAATCAACAAATAGGAGTTTGAACCTTCGGTCAATAAAAATGACAAGTTGAAATTCCTGGTAGTAATAAAGTGCATTCATTGGGCCGGGTCAGGGATGTGATACATCGCACAAGCGCAGATTGTATTCCCTATAGGCAGTTTGTTTGTAGTGATGAACAAAAACATTGAAAATCTTGATTACATTTGGCCCTGCATCGAATCACACAAGCACCAGGCAACCCTAGCACACACACACACACAACAACAACAAAAGGCATTTTAAGGCCATTTTCCCTGCTGGAGCGGGGGTTAGCCCAAGCCAGGCAATGCTAAGCTGGTGGTTATTTCAGTCTGTTTGTCGAGAACTTTCCAAGTATACTGCAGGGCTTTGTGTGCAGAAGTTTGTAATTGATAACTGTTTAATCAATTCGCCAGACCATCATATTATTATTATTCCAGCAAAAAATAAATAAAAACAATACCAGGCCACTTCCTGCATCACCGCAAGTAATGGTCTGTGATATTCTGTTTGTCCGGGGTCCTTCGTAAATAAATAATAAATAATTCGGGCTTCTGGTGAATAGTAGAACCTGCCATTCAAAAAAACATATGTGGCTATTGGAGATATGGCCTGGAATTTTGGTGAAAATCCCCAACAGGAGCTAGCAAGAAACAATGGCAGAGTAAAATTTCACCAGGATCCCTCGTGGGTCCTTGAATCATTGCAAAGACCTCCCGAAAGTTGATTCAGATTTCATTTACTGCACCGTTTTTGTTTGTTGGTCATCACCCACGATGAGGAATGCCATGATTTCCAGAAACGAGACAGCTCCATCGTACCGAACTGCAAAGAGTGAGCTTATACTGCCATGTGCGAAATGAGAAGAACCAAATATTAATGGAAACGGTACAAATTTTTTAGAGGCCCCAGTTGTTCCCGTGTTCTTGTGGGGTCGGCCATGTAAGATTTTAGCTCAAATCTTCACCAACCGGATAGCCAATCATCACATGCTGAAGATGGAATGTCTAATGTCTACCAACTCATGCTGGCAGACAGGATGTCCACTTATAGTAAATCTGCGAGATGACAGTTTATAAACAGGTTGGAAAATCTGCACCGTGAAAATCTGCACCAAAATCATAAAATCTTACATGGCCGACCCCACAAGAACACGGGAACAACTGGACGGTGGGAGGGATTTTCTAAGCTCCACACGATCTCCACGTTTTTCGAAGTTAAGTCTGTTCACAATTGTATTTTGTCGAAACTGTATTTATCTTTCGGTGTGTGAAGTTATTGTGTGCAACTTTGGTTGTTTCTCGGTGTTTATCTTTCATAAATTGATCGTCTGTTTGCCGTGTCGCGAGCAAGGCCTTTGCCGCGTCGCGAACGATTTGAAATCGAAGTTAAGTGATTGTTCCCATTTGTATTTTCGTTAAAACTGTATTTATTTATGGTGTTGTACGTATATTGTGTCCCGACGAAGATTTTTCGGTGCAAATCTTTCATACCTGTATTGAAAATCGTGTTAATTCGTGTCGTGTCTTAAGGCCTTGTACAGTGTGCACTGTACAACCTTGAGGCTTTGTTTTTCTCTCAGCGGTCCGTCGTTTGTGATCCAATAACTTTCGTTCTCTGTATTCCCAGTCTTTTCACCCATAGCCTACTTCCTTGTGTAAATCTCAACTCAAAAAAAAAAAAAAAAAAAAAAAAAAAAAAAAACCATTTCCTTCTCTGTTCTCATTCGTTTATTCATTCTTATTCGTTCGTTCGTTCTTCGACCACGTGTTTCTCCCCCATTTCCCCAGATAGTTTTCACTCATTAACCTTCAATGTTTACACTTTCCCCTCAAGTTATGTATTCCGTCATATTTTATAACACCTTTTTCTTCTTCTTCTTTAAAAGGCTGCTTTCGACTTGCTCACCAAATCAATTCATCCCCAAAAAAATATCCATCTCCTATAGTGCCTTTTTTCTACATTCCCTAAACTCTCCTGCACTCCATCCTCCATCCAGCGTCCTTAAACGTATTTTTAACTCGAAGGTCACAAGAAACTCATTTTGCAATAAATGTTCGTTTCCCATAAATCATACACTTTCTAAAATCCAATCTCACCCCTCCCCTCCAAATCTTCCCCATAACCCCTCCCCTCCAAATCTTCCCCATCACCCCTCCCCTCCAAATCTTCCCCATCACCCATCCCTTTCAAATCTCCCCCCTTGCCCCCTCCCTCCTAAACTACCCCCTCACCCCTCCCCGCCAAGACGCCCCCTCGCCCCTCCCCTCCTAGACTCCTGCCTCACCCCTCCCCTCCAAATCTCCCCCATATCCCATCCCTTTCAAATCCCTCCCCTTGTCCCTTCCCTCCCAAACTCCCCCCTCACCCCTCCCCTTCAAATCTCCCCACCCTCATTGCTTCTCAATTTCCCCCCTCTCACTCCCCCTCCTCAAAGCGTCCTCCCCACTTCTTCCCCCTTCAAACTCTCACCTCCATCTCCCCCAACCTTCTGCCTCGCTCTTCCCCCTCCTCAAATAACACCTCATTGTGGCTCACCCAATCACCATCAAACCTTTTGTCCGCCCCATCCTTCCCTTTCTCCGAGCTATTCTGAAATCTCTGACACACCTTCAACAGCTCTCCCTACCTCTTCCACCTCTTCCACATCTTACCCTACCCCTCCTCCCCCCTGTTCTGTATCTGATGCTCCCCCTTCCTCTTCATTAACGGTATGGACCTCAAACATCCGGGGCCTTCGTTCAAACTTAACTGATCTCTCCATACAGGTTGCTTCTGTCAAACCAGACGTGATCTGCTTAACAGAAACTTTCCTCCTTTATGATGTCTCTGATTCCATAGTATCTCTCCCGGGCTACTCCCTCCTCCGGTATGATAGACCTGAGCTTCGTCCTGGAGGCGGGTTTGCTATCTTTATCAAAAACTCTCTTCCTCACTCGCCCTGCACTGCACTCTCTCCACCTCACCCCCAGGAATACCTCTGGCTACGGCTTCCCCTTCGCTCCCACCTCTTGTTCATATGTGTGTTGTACCGTCCACCAAACAGTGATGACTCCATCTACATCTCGCTGTCTGATGATATGGACCAACTTCTATCTACTCATCCCAACTCTCTCTTCCTCATATGTGGTGATTTCAACTGTCATCATGCCAGTTGGCTGGGTGTGGGTACCTCTCTCACCAGCCATGGCTCCTCAGCAAAGGACTTCTGCGACTCACTGGGACTGACACAATCTGTCAATTTCCCGACCCGGATCTCAGTCAACGGAACATCTTCTCTTCTGGACTTGGTTATGACTAACTTCCCTGAAAATGTCTGCTGCTCTTCTTCTGCTCCGATCGGATCATCTGATCATGTCCTTGTTAAAGTGGACATCTCTCTGACCATCCTCAGGGAGCCTGCTCAGCGTCGACGAGTCTGGCATTTCACTCAGGCCAACTGGCACGGTCTTCAAGCAGCCATCAATCATCTGGACTGGTCTCCCATCTCTACCACCTCTGACATCAACTCATCCTGGAAATTCTTCCAAAGTAAATTGCTCTCTCTCATGCACAGATTTATCCCATCTCGTCTTCAGTTGTCATACCCTTCCTCCCGTCCATGGTACACGGAATCTTGTGGTGAGGCTGTTGCCCAGAAACAACTTGCCTTCGTCTCCTGGAAAGCAAATCCAACGGAAGGAAATCTCATTTCCTTTCACAAAGCCCGAAACAAGTGTGTGTCCACCCTCAGGAGAGCCAGGAAACAATATCTCTCCGTTCTCAAGACCGAACTCTCTTATCTGTCTCCCTCTTCCAAATCCTGGTGGCGTCTGGTCAAATCCGTTTCTGGTGTTTGTTCCCCCTCCATCCCCTCCCTTACCTCAAACGGCTACACAGCTGACTCCGCACGTGAAAAAGCTGAATGCCTCACCTCTGTGTTTGCCTCTAAATCTTGTGTCCCAAACCCATCCCTCTCTGTACCCACCATACCCAGTCGTACCCTGCTGCTCCTGGACTCCGTGTCCTTTCCTCCTGACAAGGTGGAAAAGTTTCTGTCAACCCTCGACTCTGATTCTGCAACTGGACCCGACGGCATCAGCCCACGGGTCCTAAAATCCTGCTCTGCTGCTCTATCTCACCCTCTCTCTGTTCTCTTCACCCTCTCTTTTGCTCAAGGTCAACTGCCATCTGCTTGGAAATCAGCCAACATCACCGCTTTGCACAAAAAAGGTGCAAAAACGGATCCTAGCAACTACAGACCAATCAGCCTTCTCCCAATTATCAGCAAAGTCATGGAATCCATCATTGCTTCGGATATGAAATCTTTCCTCTTCTCCAATGGCTTGATCTCTGATCATCAATTTGGTTTCAGACCAGGTCACTCTACTCTGGACATGCTGCTTCTGCTGTCTCAACAATGGATGGAGGTCCTCAATGCCAAACAGGAAATTAGAGCTGTCTCCCTCGACATATCACGTGCCTTCGACACGGTCTGGCACCGCGCTCTGCTCACCAAACTCTCCTCCTTTGGTATCCATGGAAATCTCCACGCATGGCTGGCAGACTTCCTCTCTAGTCGTCGTCAACGTGTGGCCCTGAATGGGTTTCTCTCATCTCCTCTTCCTGTTCAGGCTGGAGTTCCCCAAGGCAGTGTTCTGGGCCCCGTGCTTTTTCTGGTCTTCATCAATGATCTCTCTGACTCTCTCGAAAATCCTCTCTATCTCTTTGCTGATGACTCCACTCTCTGCCGCTCCATTCCTCTTCCCTCAGATCGGCAGTCTGCTGCCTCCTCACTCTCTGAAGACCTGGACAAAATCACAGACTGGTCAAACAAGTGGAACATGTCTTTCAATCCTGACAAATCTCACACTCTTACTATGTCTCTCCGAAAAGATCGACTGGACAACCCTCCCATCTACTTTCTCAACAATCCTCTCCATGAAGTTCTGTCGCTCAAGATTTTGGGTCTCACTATCTGCCATGATCTTTCTTGGGAAAACCACATTTCCAAGCTGGCCTCCAAAGCCAGTCGCCGACTGGGCATCCTCCGTCGTGCGAAGTCCTTCCTCGGCACACCTGAGCTCCTCACCACATACAAGGCTTTCATCCGCAGCTCAATGGAATACTGTTCTCCCCTATGGGCCGGTGCTCCTGCCTCACACCTAGCTCGGCTTCACGCTGTTGAAACCAAAGCTTTCAGAATTATTGGAATCTCCCGCGATGAAGCTATCTCTGAGGGCCTTTCACTCACTCACCGCAGGCAGGTAGGTGGTCTTTCTGTCTTCTACCGACTCCTCTCCGGCCTTGCACCCCCAGCTCTCTCTGTGCTCTGTCCCCCAAATATTCCTACAGGTCGCACAAGATCTGCCAGCAACCCTCTGATGGTTAAACTGCCGAAATCTCGGCTCTCTGCTCACCTTCACTCTTTCATTCCTCTTTTCTCCCGCCTCTGGAACAAACTCCCTCACTCCCTTCAATCCCACTCCTCCCTCCAGGTCTTTAAAACAGCTGTTCACCACCATCTCTTATCTTCCCCCATCCAAAACCTTGATCTTTTCTACCCCCGCTAATTCACCCCAGATCCACCTTGTTTGAAATTCCAACTTCTTTCCTGGAAGTCCTGGCAGTGTCCATATGTTTTATACCTCTCCCACCGCCCCCTTCCCATGCCCCCCCCCCCCCCCCCAAAGCCCTCGCCCTCTCTCAGATCTCTCGATGTCTCCATGTCTCTCGGTCCCTGCTCTCAAATGTTGTGTTTGTGTCCTTCCCCCTCTCTCCCCATCTTGTCTACCGCTCCCGATGTTATATGTTTTATGTGTCGGTTTGTCTTTCTGTGTGATTAATGTTCGCTCTTTCACGAGCCTCGATCTTGTATACAAAAAAAAAGAAGAAAAAAAAAAAGAAAAAAAAAAAAGCAAATCCAGAATATACAGTTGAATGGTGAGCATGCTACCTTTGTACCATGTTGTCAGACACACACACACACACACACACACACACACACACACACACACACACACACACACACACACACACACACACACACACACACACACACACACACACACACAAGTTAACACTGAACCCTTCTCGTCGAAGAGGCCGCATAAAGCAACCAAGAAAAGCTACGCAAGCTAAGCAGTTTGCCGTTTCAAACTCCACCTGCGTCCCTCCACAGCTGCAGACATTTACAAGAAGCACGTGCATAACAATCCCAATGCTCGACACCCCCATTAGCTGGCAGAGAGGTTTTTAATCGCTTATTGGTGAATTGTCAGCGACAGCATAGACAGAACCATGCCCCTGCAAGGCTGCCAACATGTGTCACGTGCAATAGCGATTGCAATCAACATAAAACGATACCAAAAGCCCAATCACATCTCACGCTTAATTGGGGAGAACAACCAATCAGCTCTCACCTAATCAATTTGGAGCAAGTGCTCCAAATATTCAATCAAACAGAGAAAAAGTTGGCCGTACCAGTTGGTTATGATTTAATTGAGCTGTTCCATTGTTGTTACTATTGGTCTTTCAGAATCCTTTCATTTACACATACAGATAACACTTATGTTGTTGTTGTAACAGTTCACATTTGTGTGTGAGTGCTGGCATGATAGCCTTGAGGTGCGTGCACTCCCCTTTGAGCTGTCGAGCCTGGGTTTGAATTTCGACTGAATGTTTTGAATGTCCCGCATGTTAGGGTGATGCATCAATGTGTGTGCCATCCATCAGAATGACGTTAAGCCATGGGATCTGTCTGCCAGCACTGGTCATTGATCCCACAATGTCTTTCAAAAAGACAAGGTGTTATTGCAGGCACCTGAACAAACTATAAATTCCTGCCCTGAATTCCACCCCCTCTCCGCTGCCATGTTCTGGGATGATTACGGCAAACTACGCAGCATAACCTTTGCCAAGAGACTGCCTCAGCAGCACTAAAACTCTAAAGCAAATGGTACATTTATGATGATGTCTGTGACAAATCTGACATGTATGAGATGAAGGTGCTTTACATATTCAACTGGAATCTGACAATAAGTCAGGCATTCAATTGCAGGAAGTGTGGATTTACATGTGCAGGGTGGCCTGAAAGTTTCTTTTCTAATGCTTTGAGTAATGCTTTACTTGGAAGTGGTAAAGTAACTTTCAGGCCACCCTGCACATGTAAATCCACACTTCCTGCAATTGAATGCCTGACTTATTCTCAGATTTCAGTTGAATATGTAAAGCACCTTCATCTCATACATGCCACAATACATCGAAGGAAGTCCGACATAGCCAATCAAACTGAGCAAGTGGGACAAGTTAGGACAACGTACCTGCAGTGGTAGCAAGATTGGCTGCCTCGTAGTTCCTTCGGTTGCTCCTCCCCCTGTTTCCTCCCTTCCGCCGCCCTCCAGTAGCTCGTGACACACGAATGTGCACCTCAGTCTCTTTGAAAAATGCCACCATGAATGGCCGCTTGCTCTGTGCCCCACTGTGACCAACCAGACCACTCAAGGAAGGATTGATGCTGTGACCTGCATCACAAGAAAAGTGATAGTGGTGATGCATGCAACAGCTATGACTCCGACTACTCTTAATAATTTATTTTTTATTTTTTGAGGTATACAAGATCGAGGCTCATGTAAGAGCTAACATAAATCACAATAAAACATAAACGGACACATAAAACATAAAATAAAGGAATGGGAGACAATATGGGGAGAGAGAGGGAAGCACACAAGTACAACAGTAGAGAAGAGGGACATCAGGAGATCTGTGGAAGGGGGATGGCTTGGGGGGAGGAGGCAGGGGGAAGGGAGGTTTGGGAGAGGTATAAACAAATGGACACTACGAGGACTTCAAGGAAAGAAGTCAGCGTTTCAAAAATGTGGATCTGGGGTGAATTAATGGGGGTAGAAAAGATCAAGGTTTTGGATGGGGGAAGATACGAGATGGCGGTGAACAGCTGTTTTAAAGACCTGGAGGGAGGAGTGGGATTGAAGAGAGTGAGGGAGTTTGTTCCAGAGGTGGAAGAAAAGAGGTATGAAGGAGTGAAGGTGAACAGAGTCTTGATTTTGGCAGTTTAACCATAAGAGGGTTGCAGGCAGATCTTGTGCGACCTGTAGGAATATTTGGGGGACAGAGCACAGACAGAGCTGGGGAGCAAGGCTGGAGAGGAGTCGGTAGAAGACAGAAAGACCACCAACCTGCCTGCGGTGAGTGAGTGAAAGGCCCTCGGAGTTAGCTTCATCACGGGAGATTCCAATGATTCTGAAAGCTTTGGTATCAACACCGCGACGCCGAGCTAGGTGTAAGGCAGAAGCACCGGCCCAGAGGGGGGGAGCAGTATTCCATTGAGCTGCGGATGAAAGCCTTGTATGTGGTGAGGAGCTCAGGTGTGCCAAGGAAGGACTTCGCACGACGGAGGATGCCCAGTCGGCGACTGGCTATGGAGGCCAGCTTGGAAATGTGGTTTCCCAGGAAAGATCATGGCAGATAGTGAGACCCAAATGTTTGAGTGACAGAACTTATTGGAGAGGATTGTTGAGAAAGTAGATGGGAGGATTCTCCAGTCGGTCTTTTCGGAGAGACATAGTAAGAGTGTGAGATTTGTCAGGATTGAAAGACATGTTCCACTTGTTTGACCAGTCTGTGATTTCCAGGTCTGCAGAGAGTAAGGAGGCTGCTGCCTGCCGATCTGATGGATGACGTATGGAGCAGCAGAGAGATAGAGAGGATGTTCCAAAGAGTTGAAGAGAACATTGATGAAGACCAGAAACAGCACAGGGCCCAGAACACTGCCTTGGGGAACTCCAGCCTAAACAGGAAGGGGAGATGAGAGGATTCCCTTCAGGGCCACACGATGGCTGCGGCCAGAGAGGAAGTCCGCATTCCATGCGTGGAGATTTCCATGGATACCATAGGAGGAGAGTTTGGTGAGCAGAGGGGGTGCCAGACCGTATCGAAGGCACGTGATATGTCAAGGGAGACAGCTCTGATTTACTGTTTGGCATTGAGGACCTCCATCCATTGTTGAGACAGCAGAAGCAGCATGTCCAGAGTAGAATGACATGGTCTGAAACCAAATTGATGATCAGAGATCAAGCCATTGGAGAAGAGGAAGGATTTAATTTCTGAAGCAATGATGGATTCCATAAATTTTGCTGATGATTGGGAGCAGGCTGATTGGTCTGTTGTTGCAAGGATCTGTTTTTGAACCTTTTTTGTGTAAAGCGGTGATGTTGGCTGATTCCCAAGCTGATGGCAGATGACCTTGAGCAAAAGATAGGGTGAAGAGAACAGAGAGGGTGTGAAAGAGCGACAGAGCAGGATTTTAGGACCCGTGGGCTGATGCCGTCTGGTCCAGTTGCAGAATCAGAGTCGAGGTTTGACAGAAACTTCTCCACATTGTCAGGAGAGAAGGACACAGAGTCCAGGAGCAGCTGGGTTCGTCTGGGTAAGGTGGGTACACAGAAAGACGGGTTTGGGACACAAGATTTTGACGCAAACACAGAGTTGAGGCATTCGGCTTTGTCACGTGCGCTGTCAACTGTGTAGCTGTTTGAGGTAAGGGAGGGGATGGAGGGGTAACAAACACCAGAAACAGATTTGACAAGACGCCACCAGGATTTGGAGTGAGACAGGTTTGAGAGTTCATTCTTGAGAGTAGAGAGATGTTGTTTCCTAGCTCTCCTGAGGGTGGACACACACTTGTTCCGAGCTTTGTGAAAGGAAATGAGATTGCCTTCAGTTGGATTTGCCTTCCATGAGAAGGCAAGTTGTTTTAGAGCAACTTCCGCTCCACAACATTCAGTGTACCATGGATGGGAGGAAGGGTATGACAACCGAAAATGAGATGGGATAAATCTGTGCATGAGAGAGAGCAGTTTACTTTGGAAGAATTCCCAGGATGAGTTGATGTCAGAGACGGTAGAGACGGGAGAGCAGTCCAGATGATTTATGGCTGCTTGAAGACCGTGCCAGTTGGCCTGAGTGAAATGCCAGAGTCGTCGACGCTGAGGAGGCTCTCTGAGAATGGCCAGAGAGATGTCTACTTTAACAAGGATATGGTAAGATGAACCGATTGGAGCAGAAGAAGAGCAGCAGACATTTGCAGGGAAGTTTTGTTTGTTCGAAGAAGAGAAGATGCTCCGTTGACTGATATCCGGGTCGGGAAATTGACAGATTGTGTCAATCTGAGTGAGTTGCAGAAGTCCTTTGCTGAGGTGCCATGGCTGGTGAGAGAGGAACCCAAACCCAGCTAGCTGGCATGATGACATGAAGGCCCAGGATGTTTGAGGTCCATACTGTGAAGGAAGAGGAAGGGAGAGGCGTCGGATACAGGACATGGGATGGGAGGGGTAGGGTAAGATGAGGTAGAGGAGGAGGAGGTAGGGAGAGCTTTTTATTGTGTGTTGGAGATTTCAGAAGAGCTAGGAGAAAGGGAAGGATGAAGAGGACAAAAGGTTTGATGGTGATTGGATGAGGCACAGTGAAGTGTTGTTTGAGGGGGGTGGGGGGGGGGAGGGGAAGGGGACAAAGCGAGGAAGAAGGTTGGACGAGATGGAGGTAAGAATTGGAAGGGAGAGGAAGCGGGGAGTACACTTTGAGGAGGAGGGGTGAGAGCAGAGAATTGGAGAAAAAGGTAGGGTGGGGAGATTTGAAGGGGAGGGGGAGTTTTGAAATGGAGGGGTGAGGGGAATTTAGGAGGGGAGGAGTAAGGGGGGGAGTTTGGGGTTGGAGGGGTGAGGAGGGAGTTTAGGAGGGGAGGGGCGAGTTTAGGAGGGGAGGGGTGGGGGGAGTTTATGAGGGGAGGGGCAAGGGGGGAGATTTGAAAGGGATGGGTGAGGGGGGAATTTAGGAGGGGAAGGATGAGTTTGGATTTTAGAAAGTGTTGGACGATTCATGGAAAACGAGCATTTATTGCAAAAAGAGTTCCTTGTGATTTTCATGTCAGAGATCCATTTGAAAACGTTGGAGGAGGGGTGGAATGCAAGTGAGTTTATGGACTTTAGGAAGGAAGAACTGTAAGAGGTTGAATTTTTATTTGAAATGTAGAGACTTGGTGAGCAACTCGAAAACAACCTTTTAAAGAGGGAAGAAGAAAAATGTGTTGTAATATACAGAATAAAACGCTTCAGGGGAAAGTTTAAACATTTTAAAACTAAGCTGTGAAAACTATTTGGGGAAATTCCCTAAATGAGAGCATGAAGGATTCCCAAGGGGGATTAAGGATTGCAGCACAGGTTCAGAAGCAGGAACAGAAGGATAGGAGATTCACAGAAAGGAGAGCAGAGAACGTAGGAACAGGGAGGTGTATAAGCAATATGTTAGTACGGGAGGAGAGGCCTACTTCTTAAATTCTTCGTTGATTGTTTTTTGAAGGTTTGGTGAAAGTAGATCAGAGGAAAAGGATAAAGTTGAAGAAGTATGGTGAGAACTGGAATTGGAAAGGTGTCTTTTGGCTGGAGAGGATTGAGTTATGAAGGAAGGAGAGGAAAAAACAGAAAAAAAACGAATGGGGCGAAACATGTGGTCGAAGAATGAACCAACACGGGAAAGAGAAGGAATTTTTTTTTTGATCAAGACGAAACAGAGGGTAAGATGTTTGGGGAAGTATGGGGTGAAAAAAGACTGGAAAAATGGACCAAAAACGAAAGTAAATGGACCACAAACGACCGCAGGGAGGAGACAAACCAGGCCTGAAAATGGAAAACCAGGCCTGAAAACGCGAAAGTAACCAACAGACGATTATCCACAGATATGCACGATTTACACCGAGATCTAACTGGAAACACACAGTAGGCACTCGCACCGTAAAATAAAAATACAGTTTTGACAAAAATACAAATGGTAAAATTCTTAACTTTGGTAGCATGGAAAGCTTGGAAAAACACATGACCTCACCGGAAAAACCGGAAGCGGACCCTTAATTCCAGCGAAGGGAAATCTTAACACTACAGCATACAATGACATTCTAGTCGTTTTGTGGCAACAGTTTTGGGGAAGGTCCTTTCCTGTTTCAGCATGACAATGGTCCCGTGCACAAAGCGAAGTCCATACAGAAATGGTTTGTCGAGATCGGTGTGGAAGAACTTGACTGGCCTGCACAGAGGCCTGACCTCAACCCCATCAGACACCTTTGGGATGCATTGGAATGCAGACTGCGAGCCAGGCCTAATCGCCCAACATCAATGCCCGACCTCATTAATGCTCTTGTGGCTGAATGGAAGCAAATCCCTGCAGCAATGTTCCAACATCTTGTGGAAAACCTTCCCAGAAGAGTGGAGGCTGTTATAGCAGCAAAGGGGGGGGGACCAATTCCATATTAATGCCCATGATTTTGGAATGAGGTGTGATGTTCTGGTGTCCACATACTTTTGGTCATGTAGTGTACTTTTAATTAAAAAATAATAAAAAACAAGTAGTACTTTCAATTCATTTTATTTATTTGTATATGTTATTACAGTCATTGCAATTCATTTTTCTTCATTGTCTTAATTTTCATTTTATATTTTAAATCATTCACAATTCAGCTTTTGGCTGCGATGATTCGATAATAAAACCATGAATTGAATTGAACAGCAAAGATCCTTTGCCAAAACGTCCATCGACTAATACTAACAGACAGGACACAGCTTAACGTCCACCCGAGGGACAGCAACTCCCTGCTCTGTGAAGCATCAAGCCAACACTTTATAGTTGGGGCAGTAAGCGAACCCAGGCTAGACAGTTCAAAGGTAGTTGCACGGCAACCTCTGCACCGTCCTGTCAGTAACGTCTCACAAGCAAATACAGTAAATATTTAATTAAATTGCCCTTGTCCGTTTCCTTCTCCAACCCTTCCACCACACGTGGTCAGGTGGGCCCAAAGGGTGGAGGGTGGGAAATTTCTAATCGGCTCTGAATTTAGGAGCAAACGAGGCCTTTGTGGCCAAAATGTCGAACTTTTTGAACCCTTATTCTTTTTGGTAAAACCGCAACTTTGTTGTGTTTCACATTTTTGTTTTGTGTTTTTCAAAAATTTGATCGATAATGGATTCTCCTAATAAATAAATTGTTCTTCGAGATCTCATAAACACAATTGTCTTAACAACCTTATGATAAACGAGCTACAACCTGTTCCATATTTTGGGTGTAAATGGATGATAACATGATGATGGATGGTAGTGAATAAGAAATTTCTCAAGAAGTTGTTGAGGTTATTGCTCACCGTCATACATCTCAACACACAGCTGAAGGCCCAAGTTATGAGATGAATCCACCACCCAAACATTGCTCGTGACTGTGATGTCGAAAGAAAGCCAACCTTCCTCCGCAGCCCAGATGACACGGCTGTCTAGCAGAAATAAATCTGAGTCTCTAAACAAAAATAACAAAATAAAAACAATAAATATTGAGCATTAAAGTGAAAAAAACAAAAAAAAACTTGAGAAACTCCAAATAATCATTCACCAGAAAGCAGTCATTGATAAAACATATCACTTAAGTATTGGTCAAAACGTTCCAAGAGTAAAATAATTACAATCGTTTGAAACACACCAAGAAGTATAATGAACCGCCTTTAGAGGCCATGTATGTATGTATGTATGTATGTATGTATGTATGTATGTATGTATGTATGTATGTATGTATGTATGTATACATGCTTTCATTTCCTCGACTGTATTTTGTTAACAGTCAGATGCTGTGTGTCATGGTGCACATGGAAGTGGGACCCCTATCGACATTATGATGCCGATAGCACACCAGCCCAGGGGACGGGGTGGGCGAGGAGTGGTGTGGTCATAATACGGTGGAGAGCCCAGATAATAAAGGAGCTGCTGTGATGTCACAGGGCCAGGGTGCTGGATCAGTCATGGAAGGAGTCTGCATGCTGTGCAAGTCGGGGGAGAAAGTGCGCATGTGCAGCCAGTTACCAGAGTTTGCAGTCTGGGTGAGTCTGGAGAGTTCATAAAAGTTTGGAGTTGTGTAAAAACGAGCGTTCCTTCCTCTCCTGAGCTGATCGCATCACGTCCGGCCTGCACAGCAGACGCCGCGCCATCCTACAGCACCTCAGATTGACGGACGACAACCCCTTTCTCTCCCCACCACATATTCCTTCCTCTCGCCTCCTCGTGTCCTGTGCATCGTCTGTTAGAATCTGTGTCTTTTAAAGATTAAGCATAGCCACATTTGTCTCATTTAAGTGCGCATCATCGTGTTCTTATCACATTTTGAAATTGATTTATTGTGTTCCCTTCTCATGTTGTTTTTAATTAAACCCATTATTATTAATTTAATTGCTGTGACATCATAAAAAAATCTTGGTGTGCAACTTCAATTGCAATAGTAATTTTGTGCATGTGGTGAGTTGGGTCCTGGGGAGATGGAAATACCCATCCCCACCGGAAATTGCGCTGCAAGATATACATTTACATAGAGAGAATTGGGGTGCTGCTCCGACTCTGAATCTAGAGGACTATTCATTCGTTTTGTTTTTTTAACCACCTAACACCGACACGTACACACGCCAAGTATAACCAAGATGCTGCCATGCTTCCTCCCCCCAAGCCCTCTCCCTCCCAAAGATCTCCCGATGTCCCTGCTCTCCATCTCGTCTCCCGCTCCCTTTATCATATGTTTTATGTTTTGTGTGTCAGTTTGTCTTTTTGTGATCAATGTTATCTCTTACAGGAGCCTCGATCTTGTATACAACAAAAAAAAACAAAAAAAAACAATTCCATCCAGAAGTTAAAGAATACACTGAAGTCAAACACACAAACAAACACACACTTCTCAAATTGTATTTGGATCGCCAACAGCTCAGGCTCGGTGCATGTTCGGAAATACGTTCTTGACCTTCGGAGAAAAATGTATCAAGTCCAAAGGGACATGGAATTTTAAATTTCTGAACACAAGGCCAGATCAGGCCATGTTATTTATAAGACACTTTGATAAAACAAAAACATCGGGAATTACAAACGGTGTCGCCGGCATGCGCTTTGCTTTCTTTATCGACAGGTGGAGCAGGTTGTTCCAAATGCTCATGACACTCCCATACTAACGTTTACCTCTGTCACCTAAGGTGGACGGAGGTTATGTTTTCAACTCTGTCTGTCCATGAGCAGCATATCTCAAAAGGTTGCGGACGGATTCGGATGAAACTTGGTGGGTGAGTTGGGTAGGGGACAAGAACAAGCCGATTACATTTGGGTTAAGGTCCGGATGCAGATCCGGCCTATCGTGGGATACAAAACGTAAACTGTTCAGCTTGACGGAGATATACGCGCTCTACCAAGTGTCATTCTAGTTACCCTCTGCTCTGATCAATCTTGAAGCAAGGCATGGCCTGCATGAACACATGATCTCAACTAAAAGCATAGCTCTAGTGCAATCAAATTGATCTCTGTGACTTCAATCAGTGCTTAGCTTCCGCAATTCTCACCTGTGCAGGTACTCTTTTAGTACTTGGTAGATGCTGATAAGGAATGTCTCGTTTTCATAGCGTCCTTCGGAGAAATCCTTGTAGATACGAAATTCTGCTGCAGTTACAGCTTCTCCTTCCGGGATGCGCGACACATCAAACTTGAACTCCTTGTACTGCCAGCGGAGGTTTGGAGACGCTTTATCCCGCTCCACTGCCAACAAGTTTGTGGAAAGATCATATGGAAATAACATGAAGGAATGCAAGCAAAAACACATTCAAAATCATGTTAATTACCTTTCAGCACTTCTTTTGGAATAGCCATTTTAAATACACTCCAATTTCAAAATCGAAATTGAAATGAAACCAAGAAACAAACAAGAAGATGTCATGTAGAGCACGATACTTGCAAAATCTACCCCCACAAAAAGAAGATTGCCATTGATCCATCAAATTGTCCATTTACACAAGATTAAAATTGACGATCTTGATCAAATCTCAGGTCAAAAGGATGAAAATTGATGATTTTTGAAGTTTGACCATGAGTTGACCTTTGACATTTTGACCTCAAAAATAGTTGGTTTCCCAATTCAGTGAGGCACTATGCAAATGCTGTTAAATTTTCAAGTCAATCGGATGGAAATTGATGGTTTTTTAGATGAAAATGGATGATTTTGGAAGTTTGACCTCGAGTTGACCTTTGACCTCAAAAATAGTTAGTTTCCCTATTTAGTGACAATGTGAAAATGCTGTTCAATTTTCAAGTCAAGCGGAAGAAAAATGGCGATTTTAGAAATATGACCTCCAGACCTTTAACCTAAAAATCAATAGGTTTCACAATTGTGACGACCTCTACAACTTGATGAAGTTTCATGATGATCGGTTTAAAGTTGTGACCTGTATAGGCGAGTGACAAACAGATCCGCCCCCCCCACCCCAAAAAGGTTTCCATCGATACACCAAATTGTCCATTTCATCAAGATTAAAATTGACGATCTTGATCAAAGCTCGGGTCAATAGGATGAAAAGTGACGATTTTTCAGATGAAAAATGATGATTTTAGAAGTTTGACCTCGAGTTGACCTTTGACCTTTTGACCTTAAAATAGTTGGTTTCCCAATTCAGTGAGGCACTATACAAATGCTGTTAAATTTTCAAGTCAATTGGATGAAAATTGATGCTTTTGGAAGTTTGACCTTTGGACCTCAAAAATAGTTGGTTTCCCAATTTAGTGACAATGTGCAAATGCTGTTCAATTTTCAAGTCAATTGGATGAAAAATTGATGGGTTTTCAGATAATTGATTTTGGAAGTTTGACCTTGAGTTGACCTTTGACCTTTTTACCTCAAATATAGTTAGTTTCCCAATTTAATGACGATGTTAAAATGCTGTTCAATGTTCAAGTCAATCAGATGAAAAATGGCGATTTTAGAAATTCGACCTGCAGGTGACCTTTGACCTTTGACCTCAAAATAAATGGGCTTCTAATTTGTGACGACCTCTACAACTTGGTTTCATGACGATCGGTTTAGAATTGTGACCTGTAGGCCGGTGACAGACAAACAGACAGAATAACAAACGCAACCGACCAATATACCTAAAAAATATTCGACTTTGCAAGTAATAAATCAACTCAGAATTGCATAAAAGAATTGATGGTTTTCTCAGATGATGATGATTTTTGAATCATCAGATGATGATGATTTTGAAAAAGAATTGATGGTTTTTGACTAACTCTTTCCGTCTTCTACCGACTCCTCTCTGGCCTTGTCCCCCCAGCCCTCTCTGGGCTCTGTCCCCCAAATATTCCTACAGGTCGCACAAGATCTGCCTGCAACCCTCTTATGGCTAAACTGCCAAAATCAAGACTTTCTGCTCACCTTCACTCCTTCATTCCTCTTTTCTCCCACCTCTGGAACAAACTCCCTCACTCTCTTCAATCCCACTCCTCCCTCCAGGTCTTTAAAACAGCTGTTCACCACCATCTCTTATCCTCCCCCATCCAAAACCTTGATCTTTTCTACCCCCGCTAATTTCGATCCCCTTGTGTATTATACCTCTCTTCCCCCCCCCCCCCCCCCCCTTCCCACGCCTCCTGCCCCCAAGCCCTCTCCCTCCCACACTTCTCCCTGCTCTCAAATGTTGTGGTTGTGTGCTTCCCCTTCTCTCCCCATCTTGTCTTCCGCTCCCTCTTTTTGTGTGTTTTGTTTGTCTGGTTGATTTGTTTGTGAAATAAATGTTAGCTCTTTCACGAGCCTCGATTCAGTATACAAAAAAAAAACAAAAAAAAAACAACTCAGAATTGCATCGTCTTGTCAAACAGATTTCAGGAAGAATATTCGCGCTGTGGCACAAATTCAATTTTAAATAAATAATCATTAAAACAGGAGGAAAACATCATCCTTCATCTTGTTTAAGACAATTTCAGATCATATCCCACGTCATGTAAGCTACTTATTAATGTCCAGTAGTTTCCTGATGGTTTAGCAGTTATGGAAGTGTGTGGTCAAAAAATAGGTAAAATAAAATAAAATAATATATATATTTTTTAGCTGAGCATTGTTAAAATGTGTTAAAAGCCGAGTGGCCACAGATAACAGGTGGCCACCTACTCAAGGTCAAGGAACGTCACAATGTATCGTTCCATGCAAACGTGAATGCTGAGTGTTTTGGTCATGCAAGGCACGTGGTCACATAAGCTTGGTGACCAAATAATCAAGGTTTACTAATCAAGGGAAATAGGTCAAAACTCTTAAGTGATCTTACGTTAGTGTGATCTAGTTTGCAATAAGGTTTCTACAACACCTCAAATGCATCACCACCTATATGTGAACACATACACCTTTGCCAAATTAAGACAATAGGCCAATATCTACCTACTTTATTCTAAAAAGGCTGTGGTCAGGTATTTATTGTGCCAGGTCTTGTCTGGGGCTGGCAGGATAATCTAGAGGTATGGGCACTCTGTCTAGGCTCAGTCCAGAGATAAACTGTGATCCTGCAGTTTCATAGGTGAGACATCGATGAGTGCCATCCCTCAGAAGGACGGTAAAACTGGGTCTCCCATAGACTGGCAATAGTTCACACGTGTAAAATAACCCACAGTGTCCTTTGTGAAGAGTAGGTGAGTGATCGCCAGCACACTGAACAAAGTACGAATTCCTGCACACTCAGTCGAGTATTTTGTATCAGTGGTGACCCGTCCATGAATGTGACGAGTGAAATAAACTGCTTTTACACAACTGATGTTTTCGGCACTGATGCCGAAAAAGGCCAACCCCTGCTCTGCAGGGAAAAATGGCCTCTAAAGGTGGTTTTTCTTCTTCTTCTTCTTTTTCCCTTAAAATCGGAACCAGAAGGAACTAAATTAGGGATATACACACACACACACACACACACACACGCACGCACGCACGCACGCACGCACACACACACACACACACACACACACACACACACACACACACACACACACACACACACACACACACACACACACACACACACACACACACACACACACACACCATCCCCGGCAACAATACTACATACTACAACCCAACTACAGCTGGAAACTCTCTGGGGCTCATTGACAATCTTGAAAACAGCCCTCGGAACAAAACTTTGAGAACAGGAAAACTTCCCAGCTTGGTCCATGAATCACAAACCCTTACTGGAATGGAGGTGGATACTTCGGGTTCTGGGAGGACTCCCTCCGTTCCACCTTCTTAAACCCGCAAATGGATTTAACAACAAACGACACTACTCTGTATACCCTCGGCCATCAACAATATCAAGATTCAGCCAAATGCCACCGGTACACAAGTCCTCCTCTTTGGCTTGAAGACGAGCCAAGTTGCAACACAAAGGTGGCTCCGGGGGTTACATATGGATAAGAGGGAAAACAAAGAGAAATACCAAAGATTATTCTCGATGTACTTGCAACGAACTGGTCTAGATTTCCCAAGCTAGAATGTGAATTCAAACCAATAACACAACTTACCTTTAACACATTCAGGGTGGTTCAAGGTGGTTCAAGGTTGACGTGAACTTGTTATTGCAGAATATTTAATAATAAAACTTCAATGCTGAAATCTTGTTCAATTACATCAACTGACCTCCGAGAACAAGGTACACGAGAAGCAGCTTCAACGCGAGTTAAAGGTGTCCGGTAAAACCAATACCGTGGCCAACGTAGTCCTGTCTGCTCTGCTCACATGTCCCATGTCTGTCTACCTATTCACTCTGTTCCCATGTCATGTGTTTCTTGCACAATTCTCCATCCCATTTCTTCCAGTTCAACTCTGCTCCATTTTTGACATTGCCCTCCCTGGTCATTAACTTTTCAATGAGCCTCGACCTTTGTTAGTAAAAATATTACGTGCGATCTTCGGCATTCACACAGGCAACAACTACTGTCGCTCAAGCAAACGTTAAATATGTTGAGCTGAGGGTTTTGGAGAATTAGCATGTTAACATACGTGACATTCCGGAATAATTGGATGAGTATTGTAATTGGAAAAACAATCATTCATTTTCTCTTGTAATTCAAAAAGATTAGTTCAAGATGAGTACAAGAGGACCTCACACTTTTTTTTTCTTTTTTTTTTGTATACTGAATCGAGGCTCGCGAAAGAGCTAACATTTACTTCACAAACAAATCAACCAGACAAACAAAATATATAAAAAGAGGGAGCGGAAGACAAGATGGGGGGAGAAGGGGAAGCACACAAACACAACATTTGAGAGCAGGGAGATGTGTGGAAGGGTATGCTTGACCAAAAAGGCAACTTCTGCGGCCATTGCATAAAAGGCTCCAGGAACACGACGAAAGAGAACGAGACGATTTCTTAAAGATTTTAGTTTTTTAAAAAAAATTATTTTTTAATTGTAACTTAATTGTATAATTATTCTTTTACTTAATTTTAAAGAAAGAAAATTGAAAGACATGCGAAATTTTTTTTCCTTGCCACGGTCAAAACGATTCAGCATGACGGGTAGACATTCTTGGTCCTGATCACCACCAAAACAAAATTCAAGGTACAGTCATCACTCAGAATACTTATGACAATAGTGTTTTGGAACCTTAACAGTTTAATCCACGTGGAATTTCTTGAACGTGGGAAAACCACCCATGCACAGTATGACAGTGACATGTAACTGAGCGAAGTGAGAGAAGGAATATGCAGGCGACGGCCAGGGAAGCTTTGGCAGGGCACTACTTACCTGCAGGAAAATGCTCAACAGCAAATGTGACCATCGCCATGTAAGCGGAAATGGGTTGGGAAATCCTCAACAATCCAACATACAATTCAGAATTGTCACGTCATGATCTCGATCTCCTCTTTGGATCACTCCAAAAGGATCTGGGTAGTAGCATTCAGTTTCCGAATGATGAAGACTTTAGGACAAGTGTTTTTGAAATGCTGTGTGCCCAAGTGAAAGATTTCTCCTTAAGTCATCATTTTGTGTGTAGTTTGTGGCTGCTGGTTGCATCATTTCAGGAGGTGAGGATGTGCTACCGATGCAGTACCCTCCCCGTAGGTTATTGCAGGAATTTGGAATTCATTCAAGGTGCCAGCGATTCAAGGTATACTCTTCGCGAAGGACACCGTGGGATCTTTAACGTCCACAAAGTCATACTGGCAGATGGGACGCCCAGATTTAGGTCCACCCGAGGGACTGCACAAACATTGATGCCTCGCCCATGTCTGTGAAACACCGGGATGACAGTTTGTAGCTGGGCCGAGATTCGAAACCAGGCTAGACAGCTCAGAGGTGAGAATGGCCAACTGTCCGAAACAACCAAAACAACCATCATTGTCTGAAACAATGATGTCCGAAACCATGTCCGAACCCCTAGGCCAACTGGCAGCTCCTGGGAGACTTCTAAACAGGTGGCATGAATGTGCTACCACTACATTCTCTGGATTAATCGCTAGAATAAAATGTCCTTATCAACCTGCAGTTACCCTCATCAACATGAAGTGCAATGGAGCTTCACTGGCTTCTAATTTTCAAATTATTCTTATTTTTAAAATAATTATTTAGATCCACAAAGGATCAAATGACCTTGCTCCTGAATGTACCACCAGCCTCATCTCCGTCTGGGTCCTCCGCATTCAGTATACTCCTCCGGTCAACCTTTTGTCCATCCATCTCAAGTACTTGAAAACTTCCAGTGATCCTGATTTCTCCTCTTATGCCGTTTTGCTTTGGAATCATCCTCCAGATAAATTGAAAATTAATCTTTTCAAAGAAGCCTTTCTTTGGATATTTTTTTTGTAACTTTTTTTTTTGTTTCTTTAAAGTTCCTTGAAACATATTGTGGAAGGTGCTAAAAATTAATACCAATAATTATTTGAACATCAAATGCCAATAGTTCTTCAGGAAGAGTTTTCACTGTAATGCAATGGATCTCCATGACACAGGCAATCACTCCATCAACGTTTGTGGATGTTTGTTGTTGTTGTCTGTACAGTAAGAATATGCTAGTGTATGCACATTTGTCTCTGATCTGCCAGGCCGGCAAGGTTCGAATCTCCACCCAGCTATAAACTGCCACTCTGGTGTTTCACATGCAGCACGATGGATCAATGTGCGCACCATCCATCGATGGACCTAGTGCCGGAGGACCCATCTGCCAGCACTGGGGGAATTGGTGGCCGTTAAAGATTCCCTCGGTGTCGTTCGCGAAGAGTAAGCGAGTTGTCGCGAAATCGCAAATCTCTGTCCTGACCGACTGCTGGTCAAGGCAACGGCAAACCAGCCGGCATGACATGCCAAGAGACGGTCTCAGCAGTGCCAATGCTTTGTAAAGAGCTTGGTAAATTGATGAAGATGATACTTGTGACATCATATCATAATTGTCTGGAAATCTGCGATCAATTTCTGGAAAAACATCATCTTTATTTGACAATTCGAATTAGTCACTGTCCCTTTAAAGCACGCACACAATTGGCCATCTTGGCTCTGTTGTACATTGGTTCAACCATAAGCACTTTTGCATAATAGTCATCCAGGAAGTGGCATCATCTCCGTGCCGGGACGACAGATTGCCAACACCCACAACAGAATTAACAAAAGTGCAGCTTTCAATAGAAGCATCATCTTCACCTTTTTGTTTCCCATATTTGGTTACTTCTGGGGAAAACAATTGGACCAAATCCTGCATTCTTAAGGTATTCTATTTTTAAGTATTACTTGCTGCGCCTTGTTTAATCAGCAGTCCACCACCATTTCAAAACTTGGAATGTCAGCTGACCCCTTAAACCTCCTGTTTGGATTATATTTTGTGGGTTTTTGTTCCCCCCTTGCTTCCTTTGCTGCACGCTTTCATCTCCTTGTCTTCCCTCGCCCACCCCTCCCCACCTATGCAGGTGGATGTAATGATGTACATTTGGTCAAGCCTGGTTGCAAGGAGCTGCCAGCACTGGCCAGACAGGGAGAAAAAAAATAGTATAATCGAAAAAAGACACGGAAAAAATGTACGCGTTGGCCTCTTTCAAAGCAACAAAAATGCAAAAAGTTTGGAATCGGACAAACTACAAAAATAAATATAACATTCAAAATCATGAACAAGGAAAAATGAAATCATCTCTGGCTCTTTATTAATGACGCATTTTTTGGAATAACTCTAATTTCTTGCATAGCGTCTCCTGGCAGTCCAGAATGCACATTTGGAAGCGAATGCCAGACGGCAGCAAGGCATTTCACTCTGTGGCACAAACAATCAGGCTATAAATCAATCATCAGATGAAAGCGCTCCAATAACAACAGACAATGCGTTCACATTCAGGCATCGCAAGCATCTTGATAGTCATTTTAAAGCATTCGCTATTTCTTACTTTCCCCATTGTAAAGCTTCATATAAACCTGCACCAAACTCTAGTTACAGGGTGTTGGTGTTGCCGAAGCAGTTTCTTCGCAAGTGTTATAATGGGTGGTTTGCCATTGCCTTCCCAGCAATGTTTGTCTGTGCTTTATCCACTTAAATGCTGAACACCAAGCAAGGAAGCAGCACGTAACATTTTTTAAAGTCTTAGCTATGATTTGGCCAGACACAAGTTTGAACCGCCGTCCTCCCAAACTCGGAGCTAACGCTCCGACCATTGTAGCGCCAAGACTTGTAGCTTTCATTATTTAAGACTTCATTTTCTTTCATTTCAAATATTTGAGAATTTGCCATGGCGAATCTGATGAAGGCCTCATAAATACGCACATACAGTAGACCTGATAAGTAGAGCAGCGTATTGTTCATTTCTAACTCTGGTAGACACAGCCACCATCTTACTATAATCTTGTTATAATTCATCAAATGTCCGTCCGTCCGTTCGAAGGTACCGCAAAAACGACTCAACCGATCGCAATGATATTTTGGGTGGGTATTCCTGGGACCCCTGGGAGTAAAATAGGCTATATTTTTTCCCAAGTTTTCCAAGTTTTCCAATTTTCCAGTTTTTCCAAACACGATGGAATAATATTTACCAATATGAACAGTGGTGACTTTTGTTGAAATTCTACAAATACTGTATATTCTACGTACTAGGAGAGAGTAGATCTCTTCCTATATAAACGTGCGGCTCCGAAGTAACATGGCAGCGTGTGCAAAGCGACTGAGAAACAGGTGTAGCGGCCGCTTCCGTATTAGATTCGGTGCGCACTCTTCACACATAAACGTGCGACTGAGAAAGACGTGTAGCGGCCGCTTCCGTTTTGCAGAATTCAATCTTTTTTCAAAATGGGCGCCATGTACCGTCTAGATTTTGATGATTTGCGTGTGATATGATTCAACGGATGTTTATATGAATGTTTAAACAAAAAAATCCTTCAATTTCTGATATTTTGCCTTTTCATTTGGGCATCCCAATTGACGCCCCACCCATAGGGCGGGTACCGTTGCTAGTCTTACTATAATTCACCAAATGTCTGTCTGTCTGTCTGTTCCCAGGTACAGCAAAAACGGCTTAACCGATCGCAACTAAATTTTGGGTGGGTAATCCTGGGACCCCCTGGAGTAAATTAGGCTGGATTGTTTTTCCAATTTTCCAATTTTTCCAATTTTCCAGTTTTTCCAAACACTTATGGAATAATATTTACCGATATGAACAGTGATGTGGCTTTTATTGAAATTCTACAAATACTGTTTAGATTTTGATGATTTGCGTGTGATATATTTAACGGATGTTTATATAAATCGTTTAAAATAAAAAAAGCCTTCAATTTCTGATATTTGGCCTTTTCATTTGGGCCTTCCAATTGAAGCCCCGCCCATAGGGCGGGTACCGTTGCTTGTATATATAATGGTGAAACACACTTTATCCAAGTCAAATGCACACCAATGGCCAAGGTCTCAACCCAAACACCAATTGTAAAAATGAAAACCTGGGAAACTAGAACGGCACTCGGAAGAGTGCAAACCTCCACCAGGATGAATGGTTTACCTTGTGTATTCCACCGATAGGCCAGATGTGGATCCAGACCTGAACCTAAATCTATTCGGCTTGTTCTTCTCACCCACCCAACTCATTCACCAATTTTTGGCCGAATCCGTCCAAAACGTTTTGATATATCATGCTAAGTATTGTTTTTCGCCCATCTCTCAATGGTGAAGAATCACTAAAAGTTTTCAGATTCGGTGGATCTTCACCAAAATATAATAAATTAGTCCTCGTCACACACCCAACCTTATCCACCAAATTTCATCTGAATTCATCTATAACTTTTTGAGATATCCTGCTCACAAACAAACAAACAAATAGACAGGGGTAAATACATAACCTATGTCCACCTTCAGTGGTGGAGGTACATATCATTTAAAAAAAAGCAAGGTACTGATTTGGGGACAACTCTCATTCGCCAAGAGCCGATAGAAACATCTGACTTTTTATAATGCTCTATTGCATCACATTTAAAACAAGGAAGTAGGAAGTGTTTTTTTTTGTCAAGATAAAAGTATTTCAAACAAAGAAATACAAGGCTTGCTCAAGGCTATAGTGTTGGACTGTTGGTATATGCATGAGTAAACAATTTGAACGACAGGTTTTTATCAAATTAAAGTTGACAAACAAACGCTGATGTACTTTGGGAAGCAAAGCAAAGCAAGCTGACGTTTTGGGTGTTATCCCTTCATCAGAGCAAGAGAGTTTGTTGATCTGAAAAATGGCTAACACGTGAAGCTTCAACTTTACCTTCTTTGCATGGAAATGTAACACATCTTCGTCAATCTTCAGTTGATAAAACATATTGTTACAGACGCGGTTTTAGATGTTATATTGACCGAGCGGTGGTGTATTACCGCGTCCGAACAGTTACTCCCCGATTAGAACCCGATTCCACCCGACGTTGACCAGATCGCCCCACAGATATTCAATCGGGAAACCTCTAAAGCGACCGAAAGAGAAGGAAAAGAGAAAAAAGACAGAGTACGGAGGAAGAACAGATTTATTATACACACACAAGCAAAAAGGAAGAGCGACCAAAATTATTTACAAGCAATGGATGGAAAAAGCAGTCACACAGTGCATCGTTAGCTTATTCTACTCAATTTACTTAATCCCAAGACAACGAGTAGGACAGGACGTTCACACTTACACAGGGGATATTGCAGGCAGGTAGGGCTGGAGGTGGATTGCTTGAGAGGGAGGCAAGGTCGGAGGCAGCAGCTCTCAATTCCTCGCGGTTTTTGGCGGGAAAACCCTCCGTCGCGTATCCGCTGCTGTAGACGTCACGCGCTGGTTCGGCACACCTGCTCCTCTTCTTGTGGTGGAGCCGGCTCCCTCCTTTCAGCGCATCTCTCCAAAGCTGGTTTCCTTGCCGAGTACCTCTCCTCTTTGGCTTGGAGCGTTTCGCATCTCACCGCTCCTCTTGGTGCCGCCTCTTTGCTCATCTCCCAGGTCATCTCATAAAGCAGTCCCTTACAGTCGCTTTTATCACCTCGGGCGGAATCAAGCCGCCGGCTGCGAGGGCACGCCTACCGGTTCGCTCACCGCGGTGCTGATTGGCCATGCGACCCTCTGGCTCACTCCTCCCCTCGATGACGAGGTGGAGACACGCCTTTCTTCTCCGAGATTAGCACATGGGCAATGGCGGCTTGCGGGATTGAACACAACTCCCACCCTTTTGAAAGGAACTTTGGAGAGCGGAGATGTTTGGGGAAATTGCAAGGGCCTATGCTTATTTTGTTTGATACAATGCAAAGTCAATCTAGTGGGAAACACATATTTAGCCTACATAGAATAAGGAAATACACTATTTAAAAAGATATATCGTGACCTGCGTGTAGGTTTCATGGAATTAACTAGGAGGACGGCTGCGACCATTATTTACATTAACAGGGTGTTACCATACTTTTGTAACGTTCACATTGTAACGTTTTCACATTCGTTACACTTCCTCCAAAATTGTTACACTTCTCAAAAAAACCCGTTACACTTCTCAGAACCGTTACAATATCATTTCTAAACAATGTACGTATATCTTCTAGTAATCTAGTCAATATTATAAAAGGAGCTGTGTCTGTCTGTCTGTCCTGTTATAACTTGAGAATGGATTAATGGATTTCAACGAAACCAAAGACGGTGGATTCAGGAAACCCCTGGGAAGGTTTGTGATGCAAAAAAAAAAAAAAAAAAAAAAGGAAGGAAGGTTTGTGTATGGGTACTTGGGCACACGTGGCGAAACTGTAAACGCTAACTCGCTGGTTATCCCTGCGTGGAGGGCAGGATCTCCCAGGAATCCTTTTTTTATCAACTTGTGAACGGATTCATGGATTTCAATGAAACCACTCTCAGGAAATAAACAAAACACTTATACCTCTCCCTACGATAATTCCCAATCTCTATAGATCTAAACCAGAATCCACCAATACAACTCTCAGGTTATAATGCCACCACCATACTCATTTACATTAAAACAAAAACTTTTCCTCCTTAGTCTTCTTCTTCACTTTTAATATTGGTGAGTCTCATTCAATCCCGTTTCTTATAATGATTACATTCAGAAAATTCTTGCTATTTTCAATACTTTATATATTTACAGTAATATACCACCCTATCAAACAGTAATTCTGATAATACACAACCTTTTAAAGCATCACAAAGCAGGTTGCGGTAAATATTCTTACCTCTACTTGCAACACAGGTGAGAAAAGGATACAAACCCCCAAAAAAAAAAAAAAATCAGCTGATATTTCAATTTTTTGACAGGATTTTTAAAAGGCGAAAGTAATTATATATTTTCTCTTAAAACCTGTCAGTCAAAACACCATACTATCTATTTATTACATAAGCAAAATGGTATAATACCCCTCTGCACTGTATTCTCCATACATGAGGGGTGGTGGACTGATACGACGGTGCTTCACAGAGGGGAGGACACACGAGCAAGTCTTGTGACCTCAACAATTGCTCTCACCTGCATATGTAAATCTATCTCTAGCTATAACATTGGTGTTCCCATCAGCGAAGCGGCAGGTCTTCCATTTTTTTTTTTTTTTTTTTGTATACAACATCGAGGCTCGTTCGTGTAAAAGCTAAGATTATTGTGTTTGCATTCTAGTTCATGTTTGCATTTATTGCAAGCATTCTAGTTCATAATTAAACTGGAGACGCATACAACTTGGGAGCGATTTGGATACGAGTGGCGAAAGTCAAATCGAGTTCCTTTTCACTAGAACCATCAAATTTGTGTTCCTCGTTTTTCTCCCTTTTATAAGAGACAAGGAAGAAGAACCCTCATATATTGTGCGTGCTGGTCTTCACATTCCTTTCCTCACTAAAGTTTACACCTGTGGAATGCAGACCTTGCTAAACTATTACCGTGGGATTTCAAATTTCCAACACGGCTGGCCACCCAGGGAGTTCAACTGGTAAATCGCAAAAATTAAATAAAAACTGCAAACAAATCTCTTAGGAAAAAAAACAAACAATACAGAAACCTGTTGGTCAAGAACTAGTGTTTGCGAATTTTGAGAATTAATCGCCAAAGTTTGAGAATTAAGGATTTCGAGGAATGGAGGAAAGAGGATTGGTATTTGGAGGAAATAGATTATAGAAGCTGATACCGGAGGAAAAAGGGAAAGACAAAGGCAAGATGCTAATGATCCCAATCAAACTGAAGATAATGGTAGAAAAGAAGGATGCTAATGATCCCAATGGAGATGACGACATATAACCCTTTGTAATGCACGCACAGGATCAAAGAGCCCAAGGTGTTTCAAATGCTCTTTCAAGTACCAATGCATTCCAACTGTTGCCTTATTTGTTAAACTTTCCTAATTCAGTGCATTCATGACTTAACGACAGATATTTTAGGAAAAAAAAGAAAAGAAAAGAGGAGCATCTATCTAACAGACACAATAATGTCTGTGATCAAAAGTCAATGTGGCTGTTGTGTTATAAATAGAAGTAAAAATGTCAAACACTGCTGGGGTCTCAATCTAAGAGAGACAGAATACAAAAAAGGGCGGTTTACTTCAATCTAAAACAGCAAAAACAATTTCTTAAAACGCTCTTTGTTGAATTGTAGAAAAGTCCAAACACAAGGCCGACAATTCAGGAATCAGAAATAATGAGACTTTGCTCATCAAATGAGACTCATCTCCATCCACAATATGCCATAAACCAAACTATTGTGCTAACCTCTTTTTTTTTCTTTTTTTTTTAACTCAACCATAACACAATGAAGACTAGGGGAAGTCATGTCAAGAATAGTCAAAAGCTTCAACAACTAGTGGAAGCAAGATTCAACATCAAAATATTTGGAAAAACAAACAAACAAAACATCCAGGCTAGAAAAATGAGCAAATGAGGATAAAGGGAGAACACACAAGTAATGTAAGGATCTGCAAGGAACTTACATGCAAGAGGACGCTATTTGGCCCATCACGCCCATACTACATTAACACCACAATAATTCAATATTATCAACTTTAATTCACTGGGGAGTGAGGTGGGGATGTGAAGAGCAGGGCTAGCGCAGCCAAATTATCTGAATATTATATATAAATTATTATTATTATTTCTTATTTTGAGGTTTTTTTGGGAGGGAGACAGGGGACGGTGTCGAGTGAGGAATGAAAAAAATAAGAATAATAAAATTAAATTTAAAAAACGCAGAACACATTCACCTTTTAATGAGACTCTCTCAGACATCACAATCAGTACACAGGTATTCAATCACCAATCCATACACAACTACCCACCAGTCTTGCCAATGTTCATGTAAGCCTTTATCCCCAAAGCTTCTCGGTACCTATTGAACTCAAGTTTAAACCTATCTACTGTTTCTGATGCAACTACCTTTCTAATTACCTTTCCAGGGAAAGCATTTCATGCATTAGACAACCCTCCGAGTGAGAAACCCCTTCCGTTGGAGGCTCTCAGATATTAGGGAAACAGCGAAGCAAGAAAGCAGAGTACAAAGTGAAAGGGGTGCATGAAAAAAATTCCATATGACTGGGGAGGGAGAGGGGAAAAAGGAACACCGAATACAGGAAAAGGGTGGGAGTTGAGAGGATGTAGGAAAATAAAACAAAATGTGGCTTTATCTCAAGCAATGACAAAATATGTGTTCCAAATCATGGAGTCAGGTAGTACTCCATATGGAGGGATAGCATGGGGGAAAATGGCCACCCCATTATAAGGTTAGAAGATGCAAGCAAAACATATTTGAGATTAGGGAGACTAATCTGTTTGAAAAGGAAGAGAGAAACAGAGGAAAAGAATGGTAAACGTCGAAAGACGTAGAGATCTCCGAATCAATTTACTAAATCGAAACAAAAGAAACACGTGTGGCGATGGTATGCATCGTCTTTCTGCCCTTTGCACCCAAGCATAAGCCAGAGGAAGAAAAACTTGACAAATGAAGCAGGGAATGTTCAGCTGCGGAACAACACCAGGCGAAGCACCTTAATCTAAAAATCATGGGCACCCGATGTGTGTTTAAACCTTTAATTGTTTACATCATGGATCTTTAACTCTTGCTGCATGACACGGTTGTCTGGAGTCTCATTGTTTCCGCATCCAAACCAGGTCAAAAGTATATGGCAAGTGCGTTTCCAGAGTGCAACTGAACTTCAGTCGGCTTCTCCAGCTTGGAAGCTCAAACGGTGGTGAAGCCATGGGCCAGACCTGGCACTCCGCAGGGGAAAGAATGAGTATGGGATGCGGGAACGCACTTCCCATTGACTTCATGTGAAAAACACCCATGGTGCTCCAGTTTTGGAGTCTGTGATAAATGTCACATACATGGGAAAATTTTTTAAACTTAAACAATACACCAAAGAATGGATACATGTTTACATGCCTGACATTGTTCGTATTATTTGCCAATCACAGTGTTCCGAAGACCTCTGAACCACCAACAATTTACATTTTGGCACATTTAACAACTAATGGCTAAATAAATAAATGGCAACTATGCTGATGCACCAGTCCTTTAATTGGAAAAGGAAGAAGATGGATTATTGCTGAAAACAAGACAAAGGCAACTATCGTTTAACACTTTTCAGGTTGTGTCTGAAAATCCCAGAGCTTGCCCTGTAGGATAGGGGGGGGGGGATGCATATACCTGTTTTAGGGATTTGTTGTAGGGATCTACAATTGGTGTCCCCAGTCTTTAATGGTACCTCAGAGGTTCTTAGACCCCCAAGGAGTTCTAAACCACCATTTAGGTTTTATTTTATTTTTTTATTCTTATTTTTTTTCTGCCAAAGTTGGAGCTGTATCTCGAAGCCGGCTGGGCCTTTTGGAATGAAAGTTTACATCAATAATGGGAATAAGTAGAAAGTATGCGAATAAATAGAAAGTTGACTTTTTACATCGTCACCTAATTTTTAAGGTCATGGCATAATTATAGAAAAAATAAAAATCCATTTTGTTACAATAACTCGACTAATTGTTGGCCGATCGGAACAACATTGCTCTATCTAGATAGCCGAGAGTAAGTCGCATTTACACTTGATTTACATCATATCCCTTAAAAAATTATTTGATCCGGATCTTCACCAAAATCCAATCATTTTGGCTGTCACACATACCCAACCTCTCCACCAAGGTTCGTCCGAATCCATCGATAAATTTTTGAGATGTCTTGTTTACAGACAGACAACCAGACGAATAAATAGACAGACCTGGGAGAAAACAAAACCTCCACCCATATCCCTTGCATTTTGATTACTAGGGCATGCCCGTACTATATCTATATCTAAAATTATATCCCCCCCTCTATTTACATGAAATGGTTTGGTTCATAAAATGTTTTGGTTCATTCGCAACGCCAAAGCGAACGGCGAACGCTTTACATGAAATGGTTTGGTGCATGAAATGTTTTGGTCCATTCGCAACGCCAAAGCGAACGGCGAACGGCTTGCGAGTACAGTGACAATCCCCCCGGGGTTTTAATTAGTTTTAAAACATAGTTTAACGCCAACATAGCGCCAACATAGTTTGCAAACGTGAAATAAATGAATACGCTCTCAAATGTGCCATCCGAGGCAGAGTGTGTCCGCCACGTTCGGCACACGCGATAGCTCGCTGCTCTCTGATTGGTTGAATCGTTTTTTGGACATAGCTCGGTAAGTAATTGTCCGATTAATATGAAACCTTGAAAAGGCACATCCTCGGGTCCCCAGCAATATACCTGGCAAGTTAAAAGTATATCGGACCCGTGGTTGTCGAGAAACAGCGGTCACAGACAAACAAACGTACAAACGTACAAACAAACACACAGAGATTACTGGAATTATAGATAGATGACCGATTGGAAAGACGTTGCACACCCTTCAAAAGCATATGGTGGGTTATACGAGTATGCAAGTTGGGAAGATTCAATATAAGGTTGGGTGTGCTGCTTGAATATAATTGATCATATAGCACATGAAAAAAAATTATAACATTTTCACCCAACATAAGGCCTTTGCCATTTCATGAAAACAAATTCTGTAGCCAAGGAAGAATCAATGTTCACATAATCCGGCAGCAATAGGTTGGCAACATTCCATTGCCAAAACAATTGTAATCACCGCCACCACCGAAGATAGATGGAGGTTTTGTTTTCTCCCATGTCTGTCTGTTTATTTATTCATCTGGTTGTCTGTCTGTCTGTCTGTAAACAAGACATCTCAAAAAGTTATCAATGGATTTGGACGAACTTTGGTGGAGAGGTTGGGTATGTGACAGCCAAAATTATTGGATTTTGGTGACGATCCGGATCAAAGAATTTTTTAAGTGATTCTTCATCACCGAGAGATATGGCCAAAAACGATATACAGGTGTGCACAATATCTCAAAAAGTTAAGGACGGATTCGGATTAAACTTGGTGACTGGGATGGTTAGGCGACAAGAACAAGCGATTCGATTTTGGTTCCGGTCCGAATCCAGATCCGGCCTATCAGTGGGATACAATGCGTGATGGTGTAATCTTATAGATAATTTCAAGTGTTTGTACATTACTCCTTCACAGCTAAACAGTAGCACCTAGAGACCCCAAATTGTAGGAGTAGGTGCTTCAGAATCTGCGTAATACACGTTGGCCTTGGCGGACATTTTTAGTCGAACAAAAGCCACTTTAAAGTGCATATCGAGATATGTGGTCAGGCAGTGATGCTGCTGGCCCACAGGCAAAAGGTAACCACCATGAGGCCAATAACTCCATAGCTTTTCAATTTCCAACACATCCTGAAACCCTCGCTGGAAAAAGCTCACCATGATCAAATAATATCCCTCATTCAACAATATACCTGATGCTATAATCACAAGACCTTATCCTTTCACTATTAAATGTTGATGACAATATACATCGTGGAGCCGAATTATTTTTCCTTAATGCAACTTGCAGAACATCTTTGCCGCCCTTCCTGCGACCACCTGTTATTCTTCACACCCTCACAAAAATGTAACCTTTACAATCACATTGATTTTTTTTTAACATTCACAACCGATAATAGTAGCAGATGTTAAGGTACCATCGTTGCATTTCATTTTGCTAACGACCAATATGAAGTAAAGAGGAAGCGATGTCATGTGCCAGCCATGCTCAATACAGAGCATCAGTTCTGCTGAAGCATTTCTTGGGTAGGATTACAATCATGGATGGGTGCTGCTCCACCATAGGGAGATAGAGCAGGAATTTGGAATTTGTTTGTGGTGCTATTCACAATGAATGAATGAATGAATGATCGTTTGAAGGCCATTTTCCCCGCTAGAGCGGGTTAGCCTTGCGGGCCCCATGACAATCATGGTTCCCTGTTTGAGGCAATGTTTTTATGGCCGGATGCCCTTCCTGACACCAACCCTTGGTCGCCTCTTAAGATGCGCAGGGATACGGTGTACCTATTCTAAATCGAGGTACACACCGTGATCATTCATCCCAGCAAGCTGGTACTCAATTTGCCAACCTCGGAAGGATGGCAGGCTGAGTCAACCCACCTGGTGTTAATTTAGCGATCGACCGGGATTCGAACCCAGGACCCTAGGATCCCAAGCCGGCACCCTAACCGCTAAGCCAACAACAGGCTTGGAATCACAATGGCACCTTGGAATCTTTAAAGTCACCAACTAATGTGGGCAGATGGGACGCCCGCTTAATGTCCATCGGAGGGTTGAGATTCTAACCAAGGCTAGATAGCTTAGAGGTGTGTACGCACCTCTAGGCCATG
The DNA here is from genome assembly GCF_964187855.1 of Myxine glutinosa. Lineage (NCBI taxonomy): Eukaryota > Metazoa > Chordata > Myxini > Myxiniformes > Myxinidae > Myxine > Myxine glutinosa. The sequence continues at coordinate 37,390,257 of NC_136271.1, forward strand.
CTGTCAGTCCAAAGGGGAAGGGGATAGCAATGTACAACACTAAAGGTGGGAATGAAAGGGTCAAGGTGGAAGAGGCAGGGGCAGGAAAGAAATCAACCTTGATAACCAGGAAGAAGAGCCATTATGTATGGCACCATGACGCTAGAACAACAACGAATAAATGAACTGGATTGGCAAAACCAACAGGGACGTTATCATCAGGATAATCTCAACCAGCTTACTTCCCTGATCCGTTATAACTGCAATGGGTCGATGTGCACATGATTGGTTATTGGAAATTCACTGGTTACCTGCACCACCGAAGGTGTGCACAGGTTATATTTTCACCCCTGTTTGTTTGTCTGTCAACAGTTAAGTGGTAGAGACAAAACAATATATAGCACATTTCAAAAAGTTGTGGACGAGTTTGTTACAAGAACAAGCAGATTCGATTTTGGTTCAGGTCTGAATGCAGATCCGGCTCCGGCCTATCGGTAGAATACAAAATGTAAAGTGTTAAGCCTGGGGAAGGTATGCTGTCCACCGAATGCCATCCTAGTTAATCACGTCATGAGTATAATCAAGTGATAAAGGTAGGCATGACAAGAAATCACAGGTAAATCACTCCTCAAGGTAAGCAATAGTTGTACAATGCAAGTAAGTAGATTTGAACGTCATCAGTATCGTTACTTCACCTATATAAGCGGAAAAGAAGTATGGCTTCATATGGGAAGTGTTGCATAAGCAGCACAGAAAATGCAATTAATTGTACTGGTGGGGTCACTCGTGGGAATCCCACGGGCATGGAGGTGTATCGTGCGATCGGTTCAGCCGTTTTTCCGGTACCCGGGACAATAACGTTAGGCGGGAGTCAAACCCTGAAAATGCTGGAGACCAAAGCTGAAATTGGAAAAACAATATAGCCTATTTTACTCCAGGGGGTCCCAGGATTACCCACCCTTAATTTCGTTGCGATCGGTTCAGCAGTTTTTGCGGTACCTGGGAACAGACGGACAGACAGACAGATGGACGGACTTGGTTGAAGCTCCTTCAGTTTGATACATCATTACATGTGAATACTTAATTTACTCAAAAACACTGAAATAAGGATTAATTAATTAATTAATTAATATGCATTCCCTTACAAGGAACTTTAATACAGGAAGAAAGAGGCCATTAGGCCAATCAAAGCTGCACAATGCTTGCGAACCTATGGGTGTTTGTTCATGCCAAGCAAGGAAGCAGCACGTGACACATTCATCAAGTCTAGGGTGGCACTGGGTTGGGGCTCGAACCGCCAGCCTCACACACACTCGGCGGGGACACTTACCATTGCACCACCGGGTCTGGGTTGGTCCCTTCATTCACTTTGCTTGAATTTTATATTCCTTGGTCTGTTTTGCATTACAATTTCCTTTTTTTTGCTCCTTTCCATCTTTACTCGTCAGCAAAGACATTTGTGCTTGAATGCTTTGATGTCATGGTGCTTCTCAAGTCTGAAGCGGAGTACCCACCATTCCCCCATTCTAATGAGCATATTCAAGACCAAAACGACTTTTAAAAAGTGTTGACGTTCAAACTTACAAACCCACTGTTCCCGTTTGTGGTTAGTCTGTGGTTAGTCTGTGGTTAGTCTGTGGTTAGTCTGTGGTTAGTCTGTGGTACTGGTTTGCCGAGATGCCTCTCTTCTGTTCCAATTAAATGTTGATGCACTCAAAAGCTTCAACAATACAGAGTGCCCGTAAAAATCGTGGTGCTCGAAGACAACTTTATTGTGGCCTCTTGTAGTTCATACTCACTTTTCTATTATCATTCCAGACTAAACATTTATTCTTTGTCATAGTTTTCAGAAAAAAAACAAAACACCATTTGAACAAGAAAATGCCAGGGATCTTAAGGTCGCATTGCTTGGGATTATTACGCCTCGGGTTCTAAAATATAGCCACAACCCACAAAGAATAGTGGGCAAGTCTCTTATCTGCCATTGGCTTGAATCAAAGTAAACCTGGATGTGACATGAGAGGCCTTTGGCATTAACCCAAGGCAGATCCATTGTCATGGAACCAGTTATCCTTTTCAGTAAACCAATAACTTCCAGCGATTCAATAACACAGTGGCTGTTGCGTGAGTAAAAATAAATAAATAAAGAAAGACCAACATGCCAGGGTATTAAAAACAAGACGAGCAGCCCAAACTTGCTGAATCAATAAAGCATTTTTTGGTGTATAGCGCTCTCACCCAATTTACAGCTTGTTCAGTGCTGTCTTTGCACGAAAAGGGCAAGGAAAGACAGTAGAGAGGTGGCGGGGGGGGGGGGGATACAAGGAGTGAGGCGAGGAGGGGCTGCTGCTCCACTTTTCATGACTGGCAGAAGCAGGAAACACCTGTTTGTGAACCTCGTGCTTTCCCTCAAGACCCAGAGTGTCACGTGCACACACACGAAGACACACACATCTCGTTTTTTTTCATTTCTGTTCCTCACAATTCTATCTCTCTTTTTTACACACACACACACACACACACACACACACACACACACACACACACACACACACACACACACACACACACACACACACACACACACACACACACACACACACACACACACACACACACACACACCTTGGTTTTCTATTTTTGTTTCTCACAATTCCATCTCTTATGATTTTCAATTCTTATTTCTCTTTTTCAATCCTTATTTTAAAATGCATTTAATTAATTGTACAGTATTGGTTGTTCCTAAACTTAAATATAACTGATTTAAAGGATTGTTGTAAATGATGTTAATTTCACAACATCCCATATTCAACTTAATTTAAATTGTAAACCTCAAACATAGTTCCCTTACCTAAAGTAAGCACCTTAACCTGTAAGCAATTGACTAGTTTCCTGACTGCATGGATCATCAGCTGGGCACTGTTGTTCCTCGAGGTTTCGATCTTTTCAGCCCAGGACCTCTCCAAACGGCGGATCCACAACCTTGATCATGGATCCACATCAATGGATCCACAACCTCGATCATGGATCCACATCAATAGATGGTACATCAGTAGATCCAAAACCTCAGTTGCGTCCAGGCAGTCAGTCAACTCATCAATGCAACATCACTTACTTCCAACTTTACTCGTGAGAGGATTTAATGTATTATCATATATTTATAACTTTCCTTACACACTCCATAATATGATAATATTGTTATGTCGGGGAGTAAAGGAATATCTAGAGCCAGGTAGATCTGTATAGGTAGGTATTCGACTGTTGCGATAGGGAATCTGCCCTGTAATAATTTGTGTTTTAGGCGGTTTTTCGGGATAAGAGTATACCTGTGAACATACAAGGATGTTTGGGTGTTAAATAGTGTAGGGACTAAGATAAACCCCTGTGTGTCAGACTTGGAAATCATTCCTTTGTCCCTTATGGCAACGCACTCCTATAAACACTTAGATAGGTCCTTAGTGCAACATTAATTAGTTCCCTTCCCTTACAATGACTTTGGAGGAAAACGGGCAGAAAGCCAGGCCGGGGCACCGCCGATGGGGCCGCAGCCAGCCACACCACCAGCTGGCCGAGCAACCAGCCTCATGGCAGGCTGGGAGCCACGCCCAGGAGGACTGTTGATTGGCCAGGGGGAGGGGCGAGCAACACCACAGTGCGGGAGGCACTCGGCCAATGACAGGGCACCAGAAAAGAGAACATGGGAGGAGAGTCGACGAAGGTGATAAAAGGGCGCGCCGCACGACATTTTGTCTCTTGGCTTCTTCGCTGGTCTCTTGGTGCTGCACGACATATTTTGCTCTCTGCGCTTCTCTTCTTCGTGCTGGCGGTTCGCTCTTGGTGTGGAGTGGTGCTTGGAGTGGTCCTTGTCGGTGCTTCCGCAGCTTGGAGCGGTGCTCAGCCCTTCGCGGTGGTGTTGGTGCTGGGAGCGAGTGTTGGTGCTGGGAGCGAGTGTTGGTGCTGGGAGCGAGTGTTGGTGCTGGGAGCGAGTGTTGGTGCTGGGAGCGAGTGTTGGTGCTGGGAGCGAGTGTTGGTGCTGGGAGCGAGTGTTGGTGCTGAGCGGGCGGGACCTCGTGGTGTGTAGCGGAGCGAGTCGCATTGGGGCCTGGCGAAGCGTGCGAGCGGATGGAGGGTTTCTTCGCGCCGAAGCTTGGAGCCGCGTGTGGACAAGACGACAAACAGATAATGACGCACCACATTTCCCCGAACATAACGAACGTTTTCTTTTCCTTAATTCATTTTCCTTTGTCCGTATCCGAAATCTGTGAGTGGGGACGTCCCGATTAGGCCATCTATTTACCGGCGCGTGATTTTCCTGTCCCGCTATTCATTGTAAAATAAACCATTGTATTATTTTTCTGTATATATCTGAACGCAGTTTTCCATGTGGTTTATTTAATTTTCAGCGGCATTGGAGACGCCCTGGGAACAGGTAAGACTGCAGGTATCTCGCGCCGCCCCTCCATCCCACGCAATTTTGTATAGCTTTCTGTCTTCAAGTCCGCCATTGAGTTTTCGCCTCGAGAGCTAAGGTCTTCGCAATCGGCTTCCATGACCGTCTGATTTTCATCAAAGGTGGCCACACGACAATATCATTAAATCATGCACATCTTACATTAAATACGCCAATCTACCAACCAGCACAACCACACCACCTACCCCTGGATCAAACTGTATTTAGAATGTTCAAACTGCCACCGAAAATCAAACAGACAAAAGTTCAAACTAACACACACACACACACACACACACACACACACACACACACACACACACACACACACACACACACACACACACACACACACACACACACACACACACACACACACACACACACACACACACACACACACACACACACACCACCTATCCAGTGCTACAACTCACCCATCGCCGTGACCTATCCCACTGCCATGGAGAGTATGACCAAAACCATAATAGGTTATGAAAGAAAAAACAAAGTTCCAATGAGCTAATGTGTCCCAAAACGTTTCCATGCCCCCAACCCACCACCGTCACCCTCTTTGTTTTGCCAAAACTTCAATCTGAATGCATCGTTGGAACATGCCGGAGGATCATCAACAACACTACCTTTTGGTGCAAAGACTTGGATCATGAATCAATAAAACTGTAGAGGCCATTGTAGTTCACAGGATACAGAAAGCTTCATACCGACTCACAGGATGGCAGAAAAAGCCATCAGCGGTCTCGCTATACGTATTGATAATGACACACTTACTATATTAATGGCAGCTGCTCAAATGTGAACTTTGATAGATCTCAGCTCATATTTATATGGGGTTATAAACACCATTCTTTTGTTTAATGAGAAATATAAACACCCATAACTTCGGGTTACTTGAACTTTGATCACATGGCTCTAACTTGCATCTGATCCCAAGTTCCAGCAGCTCTTTTGGAATTCTTCAGAAGAAATTAAAGAAATAAATTTAAACAAACATTCCATTCGACAATTTTTCCCAAACAAATTTTTTATTTGTGCATCAACTCTTCCCAAAAACACAGTAAAACACGTTTGATTCGTACCTAAGTATATTTAAAATATCAAACTTGTAATTTGCTCCCCACACACATCGACCTCCCCACCCTCATCCACCTCCCCACCCTCATCTACCTCCCCACCCTCATCTACCTCCCCACCCTCATCTACCTCCCCACCCTCATTTACCTCCCCACCCTCATCTACCTCCCCACCCTCATCTACCTCCCCATCCTCATCCACCTCCCCACCCTCATCTACCTCCCCACCCTCATTTACCTCCCCACCCTCATCTACCTCCCCACCCTCATCCACCTCCATCCACCTCCCCACCCTCATCCACCTCCCCACCCACCTCCCCACCCTCATCCACCTCCCCACCCTCATCTACCCCCAACCCCCCCCCCCCCAATACTCACTAAAATAGCCTATTTTAATTTTGCAATAAAATGACAATTTTACATAACCCTCACAAAAAACGTTTAAAATCAATAAACCTCTTTTTTGCCATGAAATAGGATTTCCAAAAGGGAAGAAAGAAAAGTTGGTTGAGTGGAGCGTAGGTGTTATAAGAGGGACATTATACCTGGAAAGGAATGGGAATATAACTTTATCGATCAATGTGACCCAACTGTTGAGAATTCGAAACAAATTCTGGGAAATCAAGAGTGATGACACCAAAAGATGAACATAAAAAGGAGCACAAATAATCTCATGGCAGAAATCTCTCCAAAATTATTTAGACAAAAAATAAATAAATAAAAAAGAAAAGCCAAACGAACATTCAAAACACACCGTGAAAACTTCCAGAGAAAGCCATTTTCATTCCTGAGCGGTAAGGCAAAGCCTTTGAAGCCATTTCCGTAGAAATCAAACGTTGGAAAACAAGGATAATTTTACCGAGAACGCAAAAAGGTTTCCGTGATTAAAGGTGCCGAAGTCGGAAGTCCACTCTTTTAAATTTCCTCCACTATGATCATCATTCCGGTGAAAGCCCAAGGCACAGTCCCTGTGACTAACCTTGTACAGCTTGGATAGTGGGGTCATTCGACACCTATCCATGTTTGATCCAGGATTACAGGCAATTCCCTGGAAAGCCAACCCAGGCAGCTAAACTTTCGTCCAGCATAAGTTGCTCCAAATGCCCAATTGGGTAAAATCTCTGCAAGTCCCTCAAAGGCTAAAAACCTTCCTCTCTCCGCGATAGGCCATTACAAGGAAAATCCCACTTTAAATGCCGACATTTTCCAGCAAATCTCTGCACTCCAAAAATGCTCTACATTAACCACTGTACGAGCGAGATAAGTTAAGCAAATTTATCCTTCTTTTTTATTTGAACAGAAAAGTTACAAGTTGTTTGATGCGGGATATAAACTTCAGTTGTTTTAAAGCTGGTTTAGCATTTTCTAGAAAACAACCATTCGATGTCGACAATGCATATGCTAACCAATGTGTTAGTCATAAAAACGGATGATATAACTTTGCTTTACATCATCCACTGGAAAAGTGAGCCTGTTGTCCTGAAAGTTTGCATTTATGTATGCACATATCATATAATAACGTGTTCTAGAAAATCTCGAGAGTGCAGACAAATCAGGACACAGCATTCATTGTAAGCGAAGACACAAAATCTAATTGGAAGCCGACTTTTACCTATATGGCTATATGAAACACCACTTTGTTGTTCTTGTTGTCGTTGTTGTATTGCACCGGACAATTCTTGCGAACAAGCCCGTGGCACGGAGATAGCTGATTGATCTCCCAGGAGTGACCAGAGATCCACCACATCCACAATGGTGTACCCCCACCTTAATGAAGGCAGGGGCCACCGTAGAGAGAGGTGTAGAGAGGTTTAGAGACAAGAGGGACAGGGCCGGTCCATGGGGACCGATCGGCACTCTGACCGTGACTGCGCTGCCCTGATGAATCCGGGCAGCCGGGAAGAATGGGGAAGATTTGGCCCCCGACTTGCATTGGGGGGTACAACCACCATGAAGCAGATCCCCGATAGTTGTATACCACTTAGTTGTTTCTATCTCCAGCTGCTATTCTTTGGAATTTTTGTTTAGTGTTGTGTCTTTGCTGAGCAATGCAAACTCTTATTACGGAAGTCTGGAAAAGGTGAACATCTCACTCTCCCTCCCATACCCCCAACAAACCCATTTCATAAACAACTAGAACGGCACTCAGTTGAGAGCATACCTCTGCCTGGTGAACAGTTTACGCTCTGTATCCCAGTGATAGGCCAGATCTGGATTCGGACCTGAACCAAAATCTAATCGGCTTGTTCTTGTCACCTAACCACCTCGTCCACCAAGTTTATTAATAATTCATCCATAACTTCTATAAATATCATGATATATATCGCTTTTCACTCGATCTCTCAATGGTGAAGAATTACTTTAAAATGAAATAATTATCGTATCCGAATCCATATTCAGATCTTCACCAAAATCGAAACGATTAGTCCTTTTCACACACACAACCACTCCACCAAGTTTCGTCCAAATCCGTCTTTAACTTTTTTTGAAATCCTGCTATACATCACTTTTGGCCATGATATTGTTATGAATTTGGGTAGAGGAATATCTAGAGCCAGATAGATCTGTGTAGGTAGGTATTCGACTATCGCGATAGGGAATCAACCGTGTAATAAGTTCTGTGTTCTTAGGCGGTTTGTCGGGATAAGAGCATACCTGTGAACATACCAGGATGTTCGGGTGTTAAATAGTGTAGGGAATAAGATAACACCCCTTGTGTGTCAGGCCTGGTAGCCAAACCTTTGTCCCTTATGGCAATGCATACCCATATAAACACTTAGATAGGCCCTTTAGTGCACACAGTAATTAATTCCCTTCCCTTACAATGACTTCGGAAGAAGACAGGCAGGAAGCCAGATCGGGGCACCGCCGGGTGGCTGCCGCCGGCCGCACCATCAGCTGGCCTGGTAACATCACACAAAGACGAGCTGTAACCATGCCCAGGGAACGTGTGATTGGTTGGCGCGGAAGGCGCGAACCTCCAGCCAATCAGCGCGAGCAATACCGGTGCGAGAAGCACTCGGCCAATGAGAGGGCGCCAGCAAAACAGAACATTGAAGGAGAGTGGACCCAGGTTATAAAAGGGCGTGCCGGACGACATTTTCTCTCTTGCGCTGCACATCCCTCTCTGGCTGTCTTGCGCTGCACGTCCCTCTCTGGCTGTCTTGCGCTGCACGTCCCTCTCTGGCTGTCTTGCGCTGCATGATTTTCAGCAGCTCTCGGGTTCTCATAGCGTGCATTCGCATTTGCTCTCCTTTGGCCCTCTCTCCCTTTTTGCCCATTCTTCTTCGCTGGCCTCTTGATGCTGCATGACGTCTTGTGCTCTCTGCGCTGAGATTGGAGATCATGTTCGTCGTGGTACTTGGAGCGGTGCTCGGTGCTTTTGGTACTGTGAGCGGGCGGGGCCTCGTGTGCGATCGACCCGGAGCTTGGAGACGGACGGGGCCGTGTTGAACGACGGACAGTTAAGACGCACCACATTTCGCACGTACACGACGGACAGTTATTTTCGTAATTCATTCCTGTGTGGGGTATTTGAAGTGAGGTGTGTGGGATTCCAATTGAGGCTCTTTATTTATTCATCGTCGCGCTTCATTGTTTCGGGTTCCGTGAAATAAATCTCTATTTTTGTACATTCTAATTCAGTGTTCGAGTACGTTAATTCCCGACAGGACCGGAGCTGCAGTCGGCGCGCTCCAGTTAAGCGCTTTTCCTGCTTCTTCCTCGTCCCTTCCTCTTCTACTAGTCAAAGCAAAATCCGTGTTTGGTCGTCGCCTTCAGTAAATCCGTTTGGCCATCCGCGGTCCCTTGTTTCAACCGGAGGGATTCGCACGACAATATATACGGTAGCTTCATCATTCAATGATGAAGAATCACTTTTAAAATTCTACTAACTGGCTCCGTATCTTCACCAAAATTGAATCGATTCTTCTTTGTCACACACACAACCTGTCCACCAAGTTCCGTCCAAATCCGTCCACAACTTTTTAAGATATCGTGCTATGTATTGTTTTTGGCCCGATCTCCCAATGGTGAAGGATTACTTTTAAAAAATTCTTGTAGCCGGATTCGAATCCGGATCTTCAGCAAAATCTACTCATTTCATCCATGTCACACATGCTACCTCTCTGCCAAATACCGTCCGAATCCGTCTACAACTTTTTGAGATATATTGTTCACAAACGGACAAACTGACAGACAAACAGACAGACAGAGGTGAAAACATAACCTCCATTCATCTTTGGTGGCGGAGGTAAATATAATATGTCGATGGTTCCTACTCTATGAGCCTTTCCCCATTTTATTGACTTGTGGTTATTGCTATTAGTGGGATTTGTGAATAAGAAAAGGAGTCCTTCTGCAAAGTCATGTAATTGTGTCGGCAGCAGATACCCACCATTGTCTGAGTATGCATGTATTAACGTGGAATGGAAGAGTATGACTTTAATACACGCAGCAGCATTAGTGAGCACCTGGGCAGGTGGTAACAGGGGTGGACCAGTCACACTACATTATGGTGGAATAAGGGAAGGTCAATAGTGTTGAGGTTGTGTTCGGTCAGTGTTTTGTACAATCTGTGATGTGGAGGTTTCAGTGGTGGTGGAGGAGTAGAGTTTTACATAAACACCTCATCGATCTTATGTATTCAAAGATTATTTTCAAAAATCATTTTACTTGGAGGGAACGAGCCACCAGGTTTCGTAGCTGGCATTGCCCAGTCTAATCTTTTGTAGGGGCCTAAACCACTTCCTTACATCCTCCAAGCAAAAGGGTCCCTAAAAACTTCCCTACATCCACGATAGATTAAAAGAAGAAAAAAAAAATCCCCCAAAATCTTACTTTTTTCTCCAACTTGTTTTTTTTTGCCTAAACCAATCCTCAGCACTCATTGATGAACCTCTGAAAGTTTGACGAAGATGCGTTCAGCCATCTCTAGAAAAAATGGCGACACACACACAGACACACAACTCATAGCCGGGAGAGGCCGGTGTTGTGAATGAACGCGTATTATGTTGAAAAGCCAGATTTTGCTGGATCCTTTGAGAATTTAGAAGCTTTGACGCACCAAATCGCTCCATGGAGGCCGCCATCTTGCGGATGCGGAAGTATGCATAAACAATATTGCAAAAAAGTTCAATAGAGGCTTTGGCTTCGCCGGCTCATTGCGGCTTTGCAGTAGGGTCATATTAGTACTTGTATAGATCTGAATAGACACTGTTCAAAGCAGGGACAAGTGAAGACAGCCAAAGCAACTCACGCTTACATTACAAGACCGTTTGGACCCAGCAGACAGATTGTGCAAACACAACTTTTCAGCCCTCTGAGTGGCCAAGGGTGAAGAAACCAGTATGGAGTCTGGGAGCTGGGGCTTTTAGGCTGCTTCATCACTGCATTATAAAACTGCAAAGCACTACCAGAAAAAGGGTAGAAAGAATAATGTAGTCTTAAAAAAAAAAAGATTTGATCACATTTGCAAAAGTCGTTGACATTGGAGATTGAAAGCGATGAATGAAATATAATTAAATATACAATTAAGGCATGCTCGAAGATTGCATACTATCGTACCCGTACTCAGATCTTCACTAAAATTAAAGCCATTCATCCTTGTCAAACACCCAACATTGTCCACAGTTTCGTCCGAATCTGTCCACAATTCTATGAGATATCCTGTTCACAAACTAACAGACAGACAGAGGTGAAAACATAACCTCGATCCACCCTTGGTGGCAGAAATAAATATTAGGCCTATCAAGCCTGTGCAATGGTTGCCAATCCATGGTTGAGCACAGAAAACAATGGTTGGCAACCATGGCTACTTCCGCCACCGAAGGTGGACGGAAGTTATGTTTTCACTTCTGCCTGTTTCTTTGTTTGTCTGTGAGCAGGATATTTCAATACATTGTGGACGGATTCAGACGAAATTTGGTGGAGAGGTTGGGTGTGTGACAAGGACGAAATGCTCAGATTTTGGTGAAGATCCGGATCTGGTTACGGACACTAGAATTAAATATTTTAAATTATTCACCATTGAGAGATTGGGAAAAAGTGATATATGTCAAGATATTTCAAAAAGTTGCGGACGGATTATGACTAAACTTGGTGGACGAGTTGGTTTGGTGACAAGAACGAGCTGATTAGATTTTGGTTCCTCTGAATGCAGATCCGGCCGATCAGTGGATTCAAAATATCAAAATTAACTAATAAGAATAAAAAATAAGTATAATAATAAAAATAACTAAAACAAGTGGATACAAAAGAAACTGTTCAACCTGGCAGAGGTGTGCAATCCACCGTGTGCTGTTGTTCTATTTGGTGTGCGCTCGATCCTGTTTAAACGCTGAGCATGGTGTGACCCGGTCGGAGTTTAAAATACCAACTTCCCAGACTCGGAGCGGACGCTCTCGCCATTATACCACCGAGTCTGTTTTTCCCAAATTGACATTATATTGTTATCATAGTTTTATGATTTTGCACAATACATAATCTGCAAGGGCAAATAATATAAGTTGGTGTGATTTTATAGTCGGTGTTGCCTTCTTTGTCAGATTTTGGTGACGCAAGCTTTTGCTTTTTCCATAATGTAAGTAATTCTTGAAATTCCATCAGTTTGCCATTATCGCGCCGCTCATTCACATCTGTCCTGATAAAACTCTAATCAAAATAAGAGACTTTGAGGCAGGGCATTCTTTCACTTCCACGCAAGTGAGTTATTGGTTCCTCAAACAAATGGTGTATGTAAGTGGGTGGGGGAGTGGATTCTTGGACAAAACAAAGAGGACCAAGTTTTGTAAGCAAAACACATAGGTGTGTGTGGGGGTGAGGGGAAGGGGTGGGTGCGGTGAGAGGTTTTTGGAGAAAGACGAGGGACAACGCGGTGCAATAGGACTGAAGAAGGAAGCATGCAGCGAATGTGGATAGGTGAAGTGGAGATAGTGGTGATAAGGAGTGAAGAATGCAGCAAATGGGGGTTCGGGGGAGAAAGGAGGAGCCATCAACGATCCATAATTCCACGTCCATGTCACCGAGTCTTTTGATCCGTATAATGAGCCACGTCCTTATCAGCCCGAGTAAAGAAAAAGACTCCCTCCCAACAGCTATTTCCTTGGGCACCGCGTCCTCCGAGCCAATGCCCGTGCTCAAGGCATCTCCGATAACCGTTGATCAGCAAATACTCAAAGCACACCAAAATAAACTGCAAACAGGTGCAGGGTTCTTCAGGTTGAGTGCATCAAACTATCATTTCATGGACATCCAAGTCCCTCTCCGGAAGATCATGCCATCCATTCCTAGGCCAGCTTCTCCACGACTGGTTCACGTCCCACAACCCACGCATCCCACTGTCCCTATGCACAAAATGCTCCACCGACAACCTTGCACATCCGGTAGCTTGTTTGGACGGTGAAAGTCACCCTTTGTTTTTGTTTTTTTTAACCCAGGCTTTATCCTTTTTCAGCAGGTACCTTGTAGGTCGGAAATGTTTTGAGATCTTCGATAACATAACCAAGGAGCGTCCTTACAGATCCCAAATGAAAAACATTTTGTTATCGAGTGTGAAAATAGGAATCACCTGAATGTCACTTGGTAGAGAGTACACCTCTGCCAGACTGAACAGTTTACGTTTTGTGTCGCGCTGATTGGCCAGATCCGAATTTGGATCTTCACCAAAATCGAAATGATTCGGCCCCGTCACACACCACCAAGTTTCGGCCGAATCCGTCCATAACTCTTTTGAGATATTGTGCTATATATTGTTTTTGGCCCTATCTTTCAATGGTGACGAATCACTATAAAATGCTCGGACCCAGATCCAGATCCGGATCGTCACCAAAATCTAATAATTTCGTCCTCGTCAAAAACCCAACCTCTCCACCAAATTTTGTCTGAATCTGTCCACAATTTTGAGATATTCTGTTCACAGACAGACAGGGGTGAAAACATAACCTCCAGCCAACTTCGGTGGTGGCGTCACCAACTCCAAGACCTATTTTAAAGCGATTCTTCACCATTGAGAGATTGGGAATATTTTGTAACTGATGTAGAAAGATGCATACGTGTTGTCACCTCCAACGTGTCAGTACATTTTTAAAAATCAGCAAATAAAATTGTTTTTACAATAAATTTTAAAGACTAATGCATCAAAGTGCTTTTCCAAAATGCGACGTTACAGAATCCATATTTGCCTAAAGGAATTACTATATAGCCGAGTTCAGCAGAACTCAGACACAAGGTTTAATGTGCTCGCACATAGTTGCAAGACAGTGATCCAAGTCATTTTAAAAACAATCATTTAAAGTCGTACAAAAGACATTGCAAGCAAGTGCAAGCGATGAGAAATGGTGTCCAAGCAGTGAAGTTCTGACAGAATAAAGCACCACTGCAACGCTTATTGACGGTGTGTATGAAGAAAAGCAGAAGACGAGCGTTGCTGCACGACGACAATGTGCAGCATTCTATGAGCACCAAAGGCTCGTGATGAGAAGTGTGCAAACAATGCAATAGTCACTATATAGCATAGCTTTGCCTCATTTTAACGGAAAAAAAAATCTATACCTTAAATCAATTAATTCATCAATTTATTTTCCGGTGCTTTCATATGTGCAAATGCCAAACTCAAACGGTAATGGCAATGCAAGTGACGCCCGCAGAACATGAAGCTGCAGCATCTGAGAACTTGTCATAAACACAAGTTCAATCAACACGGCAAATGGAATTTAAATCCCAGATTCTTGAAGCAAGTGCTCAGAAGGGACCACTAAACAATCGGGGCAAAATTGTTAGAAATGCTAGATTTGTACAGAACCCAAGTAGGTCTTCTGACAGCTGACTCCAGAATTTTTCTACATCGGTTACAAAAATACAGGAAGGACCAGAGAGCACAATTGGGAGGTTAGAAATAAAACAATTGCAGGGGTTCAGTCTTATTTGGGGGCTGTCAGGATAGCTTAATGGTATGCATACTTGTCTTTAAGCTGTCTATCCTGGGTTCAAATCCCGACACAGCTATGAACAGTCATCTTGGTGTTTCACATCGATGTGAGCGCCGTCCGTCATAGGGACGTTAAAGTAGAGTACCAGCACTAGTCCATCTGCCAGCACTAGTCCATCTGCCAGCACTGGTCGTCGGAGGATGTTCAAGATCATATGATGCCTTTCACAAAGAGAGGAGAGTTATCGCCGGCACGCTGAACAAATTCCAAATTCCTGCCCAAATCACCTTCAATCTATCTAATGTCAGGCCTGGCCAGCCAGTCCATTATAGATTTGTGCCAAAAGATGTTCCTCAAAAGATGAGAACAATTGCGGCTGTCAGTACAGGTTGTGTCGGTAGAGAAGAAGCCTGGTGTTGGCTTAGCGGTTAGGGTGCAGGCTTGGGATCCTATGATCCTGGGTTTGAATCCCGGTCGATCGCTGAACACCACGGGGGTTGACTCAGTCTGTCATCCTTCCGAGGTCGGCAAATTGAGTACCAGTTCACTGGTAATTCCCTGTGTGTCGCCAGAGGCGACTACTAACAGGGTTGGCGGCAGGAAGGGCATCCGGCCATAAAACATTGCTTCAAAAAGGGGACCACGGTGCCCGAAAAAGGCCAACCCCCGCTCTGCGGGGAAAAATGGCCTCCAAAGGTGGTTCTTCTACCACCACCTTCAAAAGTCATTTTGAACATCAGTGTGTATGTCCCTCAGTTTATCTTCTTGAAGGGAAATATATTTGTCTTTTCGTACATTTTCTCCAAATCAGCTCTCTTAGCAACTAATGCTATCTTACTTGTTTGAATTCCCCATCTTATGTCGTTAGGTGTTTCATGGGTGCAAAACAAAAAAACCAATGTGCCAGGTATACCATGGCAAAACGATGACCTCATGCCATTTTTCCTTTGATGCCAATTAACAGGGTACACAATCTACCCGATAATCCAACGGCATGCCGATGTTACTCTAAGGTGGGGCAAGGTAGGTAACGACGCCCCTCCCCCTCGTGCATACATACATCCTCCTACGTCCTCGTTTTATTATACGATATACCATCCATTCTTCACTTGAAATTGTGCACAAAAGCATCGGAAAGAGGCCTCTGGTGAGAACATTCAGAATTCTGAACATGAAACCAGGACTGATGGAATTGTAGAGGTAGGGTGGAGGTGGGGAGCAAAACACCTTTATGATGGCTCCAACAACAAATGCCCTTCTTAGTGTAGCAGCATAGCAAACCTGTTGTGCATTTTGTGATACAAGCACCAAATTTGGCACAAATGTACATTAATATGTTGCGAACATTTTCAGATATTGGGCCACTTGAAATTCCGTAATTTTTTTTTTCAAATTTTTTCAAATTTCGTAATTTCAAATTTTTCGGGTGACACCGTCACAATTTCGGTCTTCGAGGCCGGCCGATATAGTGGGGCGGCTTAGCCCAAATATTCAAAAGAATTGTGCATTTTGTGATACAAGCACCAAATTTGGCACAAATGTACATTAATATGTTGCGAACATTGTGTGGTCAGCAATGAAGACGAGAGTCTGAATTACATGTATGCAAAAGACCTTGTGAACCAGTGAAGCAAATACACGGGTAAGCATGAATTAAATCTAGGGCATGATATAATTTCCATGATGTTTACCTCTACACTCAATGGTGGAAGGAGGTAATGTTTTGATTCCAGCTTGTCTGTATGTCTGTTTGTCTGTTAGTCCACAAAATTCCAGACAAAGCTTGTAGTAGTGGTAGTTGTAGTAGTAGTGGTGATAACAGAAATTGTTATATAGAACTGAACTTATATTATTATTATATGCAGAAAATAACTTCATTTCTATATGCCCTGCAGTGGACAGGTTAATTGGTTTATGCACTGAAGGGGTCACCCTGGTGTGCACTGCTGTGTTCTGCCTCACTGAGTTGTTCAGGTATGATGTACTCAGCACAAGCTTCCGGTCGGCCCGGAGGTGGGGGTGCGGGGCCTGTCACGGAACGTCAAAACAAACGGCCTGCCGGGGCCGCCCAAAAGTCGGGCGTGAGGGGCGCGTCCACTAATGGAACGCCTCTCGCTTCCCAGATCGAGGGCCACGTGGTCAGGAGAACCTCGTCCCTTCCGGTCACACTTTGCCTATCGGCCGGCCTCGAAGACCGAAATTGTGACGGTGTCACCCGAAAAATTTGAAATTACGAAATTTGAAAAAAAATTGAAAAATAAAATGACGGAATTTCAAGTGGCCCAATATCTGAAAATGTTCGCAACATATTAATGTACATTTGTGCCAAATTTGGTGCTCGTTTCACAAAATGCACAATTCTTTTGAATATTTGGGCTAAGCCACCCCACTATCTCCAAGAATTAACATGGCAGGAAGAAACGTATTAATAAACACAGCATTTACATTCATGACCACCGGGTATCATTTTGAACAGCTGGAATGGTTCTCTCATGTGGGCAAAATATTTGTAAAATGAAAAGAAAATGCAATTTGCAAAATAGTATGAAAATAAAATAAAATAAAATAAAATAAATAAATAAATAAATAAATAAATAAATAGTATACTGTGCAAAAGACGTAAAAGCAAATGTGACCAGGTAACATCATGTGGTGCCTTTTCCTTTCCATGGGTACTCACCAACATTGACGAAGCTCATCACCATGTCGGCATCGCTGAGGAAGCCGCTGTCCAGGAAAGAAGCCGTCATTCCGGTGGCGGTTAACTGTTGGTGCAACGGTGTAGTGGGGGCACCGGCCTCGATGGCCATGGCGTTGTAGAGGTCCAGCATGAAGATCGGTGCCGAGGTTAGCGTGCCGTGCGTCTGAGGCCGAGGCCTTTGAGGTAGGCCCAATATCGACAGGATCTCCCGCTGGATTTCTCTTTTTTCTGGACCACGCAGTTGCCTTTGCAAAAAGCTCGAGTGCACCTCGGGTTCATCTTCGGGGGTCCCACATGCTGGCCGTCTAGTAACGGCAAGTATTAGTAGAGGTAGGCTCCAAGGTATCAGCAGGGTTTGACGCATCGCACTTGATCGGCCCACCGGCCAAGCAATGCTGGGAGAAAGAACACGGTGTCCTGCCAGAAATTGAAACAAAAAATACCTTTCACACAAGCTGGATGAACAAACAGGCAACTTTAAGTGAGCATATATTAAAGTGTTGCTGCAACATAATTTTGGAAGAGTATTGTATACTTTATTAGGAATAAAATAGTTACAAAGGTTATTTATGGAACTGTGACATAAGACATCATCAATAAACAACACAGGAAATAGTGGTAAAAGCTGCACACAGTGATGGAGATGTCAGGATCACCGAGTGCTACTGAGTGTTGGAGATGTCAGGATCACCGAGTGCTACTGAGTGTTGGGGCTGTCAGGATCACCGAGTGCTACTGAGTGTTGGAGATGTCAGGATCACCGAGTGCGACTGAGTGTTGGGGATGTCAGGATCACCGAGTGCGACTGAGTGTTGGGGATGTCAGGATCACCGAGTGCGACTGAGTGTTGGGGATGTCAGGATCACCGAGTGCGACTGAGTGTTGGGGATGTCAGGATCACCGAGTGCGACTGAGTGTTGGGGATGTCAGGATCACCGAGTGCGACTGAGTGTTGGGGATGTCAGGATCACCGAGTGCGACTGAGTGTTGGGGGTGTCAGGATCACCGAGTGCGACTGAGTGTTGGGGCTGTCAGGATCACCGAGTGCTACTGAGTGTTGGGGCTGTCAGGATCGCCGAGTGCTACTGAGTGTTGGGGCCGTCAGGATCACCGAGTGCTACTGAGTGTTGGGGCCGTCAGGATCACCGAGTGGTACTGAGTGTTGGGGCCGTCAGGATCACCGAGTGGTACTTACTGAGTGTTGGGGCTGTCAGGATCACCGAGCGGTACTTACTGAGTGTTGGGGCTGTCAGGATCACCGAGTGGTACTTACTGAGTGTTGGGGCTGTCAGGTTCACCGAGTGGTACTTACTGAGTGTTGGGGCTGTCAGGATCACCGATTGCTACTGAGTGTTGGGGCCGTCAGGATCACCGAGTGCTACTGAGTGGTGGGGCCGTCAGGATCACCGAGTGCTACTGAGTGTTGGGGCCGTCAGGATCACCGAGTGGTACTTACTGAGTGTTGGGGCTGTCAGGATCACCGAGTGGTACTTACTGAGTGTTGGGGCCGTCAGGATCACCGAGTGGTACTTACTGAGTGTTGGGGCCGTCAGGATCACCGATTGCTAATGAGTGTTGGGGCCGTCAGGATCACCGAGTGCTACTGAGTGTTGGGGCCGTCAGGATCACCGAGTGCTACTGAGTGTTGGGGCCGTCAGGATCACCGAGTGCTACTGAGTGTTGAGGCCGTCAGGATCACCGAGTGCTACTGGGTGTTGGGGCTGTCAGCATCGCCGAGTGGTACTTACTGAGTGTTGGGGCTGTCAGGATGACCGAGTGCTACTGAGTGTTGAGGCTGTCTCGTCTGGGTTTGATAACTAGAATATGATCTGATGACGAACTCTCACTAATGATTCACAAGCAGGGAGTTGCACCAGAGAGTAGTCTGCCATCATTTCACCAGTTGCACCATAGAGTAGTATGCCATCATTTCACCAGTTGCACCATAGAGTAGTATGCCATCCTTTCACCAGTTGCACCATAGAGTAGTCTGCCATCCTTTCACCAGTTGCACCATAGAGTAGTATGCCATCATTTCACCAGTTGCACCATAGAGTAGTATGCCATCCTTTCACCAGTTGCACCATAGAGTAGTATGCCATCCTTTCACCAGTTGCACCATAGAGTAGTATGCCATCCTTTCACCAGTTGCACCATAGAGTAGTATGCCATCCTTTCACCAGTTGCACCATAGAGTAGTCTGCCATCCTTTCACCAGTTGCACCATAGAGTAGTATGCCATCCTTTCACCAGTTGCACCAGATAGTAGTATGCCATCATTTCACCAGTTGCACCATAGAGTAGTATGCCATCCTTTCACCAGTTGCACCATAGAGTAGTATGCCATCATTTCACCAGTTGCACCATAGAGTAGTATGCCATCCTTTCACCAGTTGCACCATAGAGTAGTCTGCCATCCTTTCACCAGTTGCACCATAGAGTAGTATGCCATCATTTCACCAGTTGCACCATAGAGTAGTATGCCATCCTTTCACCAGTTGCACCATAGAGTAGTATGCCATCCTTTCACCAGTTGCACCAGATAGTAGTCTGCCATCCTTTCACCAGTTGCACCATCGAGTAGTATGCCATCCTTTCGCCAGTTGCACCATAGAGTATGCCATTCTTTCATTGATGGAGGGAGGAGGACTGTAAATGTTAACCTGCATCACAAACTGTGCCGTCCCTCGGATGGCCATCAGGTCAGGTGTCCCATCTGCTATAGCATTAGTTGGTGGACGTTGAAGATCCCACGGTGTCTTTCACAAAGAGTAGGTGAATTATCACCGGCACTATGGACAAATTATAAATTGCTGTTATCCTCAGTCGAACGTCATGCCTGGCCAGCCAGTTTGTGAAAGACTTGGGCAAAGACATCATAAATTCCTTTCCCACCTGTGGAACCAACTTCCACATTCTCTTCAATCTCAATATTCTCTCGAAGTCCCCATGAGCGCTGATCACCCCCATCCAAAGGCATGATATTTTATACCTCTGTTAACACTTCCCAAGACCACCTCTTTCCAAATTGTCAGTTTTTCCTCCCTGATCGTTTGCTTCTGCATCCATCTTGTGCACCTCCTGTGTCCACCCCTAGGTCCCATTCCTCACCACAACCCAGATTTCTCCTAGGATCCCTCAATTTTGTCCCTCAACCTTGCTGTTGGTGTTATTTCCCCCCTCTCCTTTTGCTGCTCTGAGTTGTTAGGGTTAGAGTTAGAGCCTGGTGTTGGCTTAGCAGTTAGGGTGCCGGCTTGGGATCCTAGGATCCTGGGTTTGAATCCCGGTCATCGCTGAATGAACGCCAGGGGGGTTGACTCAGCCTCTCATCCTTCCGAGGTCGGCTAATGGAGTACCAGTTCACTGGTAATTCCCTGTGTGTCGCAAGAGGCGATTAACAGGGTTGGCGGCAGGAAGGGGATCCGGCCATAAAACATTGCTTCAAAAAGGGGACCACGGTGCCCAAAAAAAGCCAACCCCTGCTCTACGGGGAGAAATGGCCTCTAAAGGTGGTTCTTCCTCTTCTTCTTCTTTCTCCATTTGCTGCTCCTTTTGTTCCGTTACATTCTGATCCATTCTATCTCCTCCACGAGCCATGACTTTGGATGAAAAATAAATAAATAAAAGTAGACATCACTGGTAAGTCATGCATCACAAGTACTTGACAAAACCTAGGTGGAATATGGGACTTTCAAAATGATGTATGAATGCCAACGAGGACTTTCATGCATGTGCTGTGTGTGCATTTTCAACCATAATTGTTGCGTCAGTGGATGCAAACCGGACTCACCGGAATATATGGACATGTGAGATATACCGGTGGATGAGAGCGGTCGAGTTCCTACAGTTTCCTGTTCCTACAAGCGAGCAGTGACTGACTGACTGACTGACTGACTGACTGACACACACACACACACACACACACACACACACACACACACACACACACACACACACACACACACACACACACACACACACACACACACACACACACACACACACACACACACACACATTTTAGCAATAGATGCAAAAATCGAACACTATTTGCCTTGTGGCACCGGAACCAAACTATATGAATGAATGACGGAACCAAACTATATACGGTATATATACATATAACAGCTCTCACAATGTCCGCTCCTCTGCAACATGATTAATAGTAAATATTATTATTCTAAAAATTTCTTTTACACTTACACTGGGCATTCACAAGCCCCAGATATGATCTTCCCATTGCTGCCATCAATAAGCACCCAAACCAGATACGGTGTCTCCATCCAACTCTGTTATTGTGTCGAGGAACACCCGAGCTTTCTCTCAGGTACTTTTCCAAGTATGTTCAGCTACTTTGAGGGAGCCATTTTAGGTAACAAATGCTGTCGTGCATGCACCATGATCCCGATGATCACCATTTCTACTAGTTTTTGGGCATGCGAGCCGAGCATTCTGGGGCGGATTACATCATTTCGAAAGTCAAAAGTCCCGCATTGCAGGTCGGAGAATATTGTAAAATTCGATATTCATTCACTTTTCATTTGCTTGCATCAATGGTTGCACCAACCGATCAATGGTTGCATCATACCGCAGTTACAGGGATCATATGACAATGCGACTTCCCTTCGAAAGGAACTTCAATGCAAGAGGAGGCCATCGGGTGATCAAATCTGTGCAATGGATGCTAACCTATGTTTTTTTGTATTTTTTTTCTTTATACATTGTCTCGGCTCGTAGATGAACTCAGACACAGATCAGACACAACATAAAGCGAAAAGCAGCAGAAAGGGGCAGCACCAACAGCAAGATGGAGGGAAAAAGCAGATGTAGACAGACACACAAGGGATACAGGTAACGATGAGGGGTAGCTGGGGAACGTAAAGAATGGACAAGATGGATACATAAGCAAAATTTTTGGAAGGGGTGGAGGTGATTCAACAGGGGTTGAAAAGATCATGGATTGGGGGGCGGGGAGGGGAGACCTGTGATGATGGTGAACAACTGTCTTGAAGACCTGGAGGGAAGAACTGGCTCAAAGACAGCATGGAAGGTGGTTCCACAGGTGGGAAAAAGAGGAACAAATGAGTGGAGGTGAGCAGTGGTCCATGTCTGAGCAGGATGTGCTCTACCCTGTTTAGGTGCATAAAGCGAGGAAGCAGCTCGTACCATTATTAGTTCGACTTTTTAAAAAGTTTGTACCAAGTTTTTGGTTGTATAGACTCGGCCCTGGTTGGCACCGCAGACCGACAAGACTCAGAAAGGATGACAGTTTAACATCTGCAGGTAGATGCATCATCGTGGACTCGTGCAAGAATTTTAAACCTTTATACCACCATGATACATTTAAATATCCCCAATAGGGCCGTGCATGACAAGTTAAACAGAGACATCAAAGACTTTATACCAGGTAAACACAAACATCAGTATACAAGGCAGGAAAGTCGCCAAATAAAAAGTGACTCAAATTTGGTTTCAACAAAGGGGATCTCTCAGCAGCTTTCACATGACTTACATGTCTACTAACCTGAATACTTACCTATCTACTAACCTGACTACTTACCCATCTACTACCCTGACTACTTACCCATCTACTACCCTGACTACTTACCCATCTACTACCCTGACTACTTACCCATCTACTAACCTGTCGACTAACCTGACTACTTACCTATCTACTAACCTGAATACTTACCTATCTACTAACCTGAATACTTACCTATCTACTAACCTGAATACTTACCTATCTATCAACCAGACTACTAACATAACTACTAACCCATCTGCTAACATTTCTACTAACCTGACTACTTACCTATCCTATACTGTACTTACCTGTCCTGTCCTATACTTACCTGTCCTGTCCTGTCCTATACTTACCTGTCCTGTCCTGTCCTATACCTACCTGTCCTGTCCTGTCCTATACTTACCTGTCCTGTCCTGTCCTGTCCTATACTGTCCTGTCCTGTCCTGTCCTATACTTACCTGTCCTGTCCTGTCCTATACTTACCTGTCCTGTCCTGTCCTATACTTACCTGTCCTGTCCTATACTGTCCTGTCCTGTCCTATACTTACCTGTCCTGTCCTGTCCTGTCCTGTCCTATACTTACCCGTCCTGTCCTGTCCTATACTTACCCGTCCTGTCCTGTCCTATACTTACCCGTCCTGTCCTGTCCTATATTTACGTGTCCTGTCCTGTCCTATACTTACGTGTCCTGTCCTGTCCTATACTTACGTGTCCTGTCCTGTCCTATACTTACGTGTCCTGTCCTGTCCTATACTTACGTGTCCTGTCCTATACTTACCTGTCCTGTCCTATACTTACCTGTCCTGTCCTATACTTACCTGTCCTGTCCTATACTTACCTGTCCTGTCCTATACTTACCTGTCCTGTCCTATACTTACCTGTCCTGTCCTATACTTACCTGTCCTGTCCTATACTTACCTGTCCTGTCCTATACTTACCTGTCCTGTCCTATACTTACCTGTCCTGTCCTATACTTACCTGTCCTGTCCTATACTTACCTGTCCTGTCCTATACTTACCTGTCCTGTCCTATACTTACCTGTCCTGTCCTATACTTACCTGTCCTGTCCTATACTTACCTGTCCTGTCCTATACTTACCTGTCCTGTCCTATACTTACCTGTCCTGTCCTATACTTACCTGTCCTGTCCTATACTTACCTGTCCTGTCCTATACTTACCTGTCCTGTCCTATACTTACCTGTCCTGTCCTATACTTACCTGTCCTGTCCTATACTTACCTGTCCTGTCCTATACTTACCTGTCCTGTCCTATACTTACCTGTCCTGTCCTATACTTACCTGTCCTGTCCTATACTTACCTGTCCTGTCCTATCCTATACTTACGTGTCCTGTCCTATCCTATACTTACGTGTCCTGTCCTATCCTATACTTACGTGTCCTGTCCTATACTTACGTGTCCTGTCCTATACTTACGTGTCCTGTCCTATACTTACGTGTCCTGTCCTATACTTACGTGTCCTGTCCTATACTTACGTGTCCTGTCCTATACTTACGTGTCCTGTCCTATACTTACGTGTCCTGTCCTATACTTACGTGTCCTGTCCTATACTTACGTGTCCTGTCCTATACTTACGTGTCCTGTCCTATACTTACGTGTCCTGTCCTATACTTACGTGTCCTGTCCTATACTTACGTGTCCTGTCCTATACTTACGTGTCCTGTCCTATACTTACGTGTCCTGTCCTATACTTACGTGTCCTGTCCTATACTTACCTGCCCTGTACTTACCTGTCGTATTCTCGTATACTTACCTGTCCTGCAGATGGGATTATCTGTCCTACATGGAATTATGATGGAATTAGATTGAATTACACAAACTGTCCGATATTTACCTCTCCTACATACCTGGTCACCAACTATACGACGAGAGTTCAGTAAAACATAAAAACCCTTAAATTGTCGCCACAAAGTAACTATATCCAAACATTGCAAGAGGAACATAACATCAACACCATATTAAACTGGACAAATCATTGGTGAATCATTCAGATCGGAAGCAAATGAGCAGCTTTGCGAGTTTCCCTCATAGTTACCCTTTTATATTCCGCTTATTCTTCCCAACTTCTGCGAACTGAGTGTGTCGAGCACCGGAGCACCTGCTGCCCTGCACGCCGAGCAGGTAGAGCGGAGGAGCGGACGCTTTCTCCAGCACGCCGGGACCGCTCGATCAACTCATGGTGTACGAAGAGCGCCGGCACGCAAACATGACCCACCGTACGGAAGCCCTGCAGACTCCCTCCTTTACCCGCCTGCTCGATTCAGCTGGAGAAGGGGTGGAGAAAGTTGAGTAATAATAATAATAATAAAAACGAGACTGATGAAGAAGAGGAGTGCAGCCTCTCCCTCGGTCCCTCCTCCGCAATGGTAAAATACGTAGTTAAGAGTTTTTGTGTTTAAGAGGAAGAAGCGACATGGAAACGAGAAGACGAACAGTGTATAATTAACAAAAGGCGCTCTGCGCATCTGCGCTGACTAGGGCGGGGCTTGGGGCGGGGCAGTGGGCGTGGTCATGCCGGTTACTCAAGGGCAGACGAAAGCAGGACGATGTCAGAGCCCCCACTGCCAACGTGCTGGTCTCTCGATATGGTAAACTCACCTGAATTTAACTCCCGACGTCGCCAACACGATCGCAACGACCTGTGGAGCAACCAACATTTCAACGCGGTTGAGACTCAACGCGAAACACTCAACACCTGAGTGCGCCGAGGATATTGTCGCCATCGGGAATCAAATCGGTGATAAAATTCAGGAGTGTTGCCGAAAGAAAATGTAATCAATTTTTTTTAATGTGCCAGGAGTATAAATTACACACCAGATCTTGATGACGTCATTTTCCCTCCAGATATTAGAATCTTAGATCTTAGTGCTGTCTCTCTCCCCATCTTGTCTCCCGCTCCTTTTATTTCGTCTTATGTGTCCGTTTTTTTTTTTTTTTGTCATTCATGGTAGTTCTTACACGAGCCTCGATCTTGTACACACAAAAAAAAAAAAGTGCAAAAAGAAGCAAGAAGATAAATTCCAGTCATTAATTAATCATATTTTCTCACCCTTTAAATTCACACACACTTGAAGTTGAAGTTGTTATAAACTTTCACTAGAGTTCGACTTTCGAGTTTGTCAAGCTGATTTATTATTATAGTTATCAAATTCTTGTCAAACTCAGATTATTTATCAATTAATTTAATTAATTAATTCCAACTCAGATTAATTAATAGCATTATTAATTAATTGATTCCAACTCAGATTAATTAATCTCATCATTATTTAATAAATAATTAATTCCAACTCAAATAAATTCATCTCATTATTAATTAATTTAATTAATTAATTCCAACTGATTAATTAATCTCATTATTAATTAATTATTAATTAATTGATTCCAACTCAGATTTATTCATTAATCTCATTATGAATTAATTAATTAATTGATTCCAACTCAGATTTATTCATTAATCTCATTATTAATTAATTATTAATTAATTGATTCCAACTCAGATTTATTCATTAATCTGATTATTAATTTATTAATAATTAATTTAATTAACTCCAAATCAGATTTATTCATTAATCTCATTATTAATTTATTAATAATTAATTTAATTAACTCCAAATCAGATTTATTCATTAATCTCATTATTAATTTATTAATAATTAATTTAATTAACTCTAAATCGGATTTATTCATTAATCTCATTATTAATTAATTAATTAATTTAATCCAACTCAGATTAATTAATTGATTCCAACTCAGATTAATTAATTGATCTCAATATTAATTAACTATTAATTGATTCCAACTCAGATTAATTAATTCATTCATTCAAACCCACAACTTGATGAAACGCAGAAGAAGTCGCATGTACACCCACGTCACGTAAACTATCTTGAGTTGATGATGCGAACGCTCCGCCTACACTCACAGAAACAATTACAGGAGCTCTGAGGCTAGCTTCCGTTATCTGGCTTTTCAAACAAAACACTGACTCGGCATTTTCCGACATTCCAAGACAAGTATCAGGAAAGCCCTTTTAGTGCCTTCGCATCATGTCGAGAGATGTCAGGGAAGCCCATGGTCTCAAGGGCAGAACCAGGAAGTGCCATGTGACAAAGCAGAGCTCTGAAGACAATCTCAAGATGCATTTGCTGGATTACTCAGACTTAAATCACTGGAGGAGGGTTTGTGGCCTTGCAGGTTTCTTGTTCCCTTTCTGGGGCTTTACTCCACGGGTCTTTATTACTCTCATGTGTTCCAGGTAATCCCTTCAACATCACCCAGGCTATTAGTCTAAACTGTCTTCACAAATCCCCTCTTCTCCCCTTTGTGGATCAATGCATCAAACCCTGTATGATCATTCCCTTGCGATACTCCCGTTTCATCCCAATATATTTTCCTTCATCCACACATTCCAGACTTTCTCGCTACCCTCTCTCCTCTTGCTTTATCTCAACATGGCGTGCCTCCCAACGCTCCGCTCGTGGGTTTCATCAAAACACAGCATATTGTACTTGACAAACATATTATATGTCTAACTGTGAGTGGCAATGAGGATGTAAAATGATGTAAAAGACGTGAAAAATGTTTTTTTTTTTACACATTTGATGACGTCACGGCTGTAGTTGTTGTTGTTTCTGTGCTTCTACGATGTACTTTTAAATATTTTCTATTGCTTCGAGAAGTATTACTATATTTAATTTTGTGTGCTCCTTCTGTGTCCTTATAAAGGGTTTCTTCTGTCGTAGAATAATAAATCTTATCATTGGAATGGCCACCGTACATTAAAGCTCGCGGTTCCACTTCTTCTTCCTCAATCTTGCAAACCAGCATGTAATTGTGGTCAAAAGAACAAATTCTTGTTCCGAGTAAATTGATTATTAGCTTTCAAATCAAGTAAATGAATTCTAACGGCAACCAAGTGCTTATCTGCTGTTTTGGTTTTCGTGATGGTAGTAGACTAGTGGTGTCGATGTACAGCATGCAAAGGGCACCAAGGTACAGAACATGCAAAGCGTTTACATGAGAACATACAACAGACATGCATTCCAATCTTACAACTAACTCAATAAATAGAGATGTACTGACCACTTCAATCCTCTTCCAGCGAATACCCTTGTACGCAGACAGGGACGCAGAATGAGCCTCGTCACACACACGGATGGCCCCGTGGTTCGGTACGAACATCAACACAGTAACAAGAAATATGTCGTGCATAGCACGATACTTGCGAAATCCCTAAAATAAGTTGTGGGCCTATGCACCTCAAAAAGGTTGTTGTACCTCAAAAATACTTGGTTGAATTCAGTGACCTGGTATGCAAATCCTCTTAAAATTTCAAGTCAATCAGATGAAAATTGAGGATTTTAGAAATCTGGCCTATGTTGACCTTTTGGCCTATGTTGACCTCAAAAATAGTTGGGGGTTGAATTCAGTGACCAGATATGCAATTCCTCTTAAAATTTCAAGTCAATCGGATGAAAATTGAGGATTTTAGAAATTTCAAAAAAGTGGTTCACCTTTGGCCTATGTTGACGTTAGGACCTATGTTGATCTCAAAAATAGTTGGTGGTTGAATTCAGTTAGCTGATATGAAAATCCTATTCAAATTTCAAATCAATCAGATGAAAATTGAGGATTTAAGAAATTTGCAATTGTTGTTGACCTTTGGCTTATGTTGATCTCAAAAATAGTTGGTGGTTGAATTCAGTTTGCTGATATGTAAAAATCCCATTCAAATTTCAAGTCAATCAGATGAAAATTGAGGATTTTAGAAATTTGAAATTGTTGTTGACCTTTGGCTTATGTTGACCTTTTGGCCAATGCTGATCTCAAAATTAGTTGGTGGTTGAATTCAGTTAGCTGATATGAAAATCCTATTCAAATTTCAAGTCAATCGGATGAAAATTGAAGATTTTAGAAATTGAAAAAGGTGTTTCACCTTTAGCCTATGTTGACCTTATGACCCATGTTGATCTCAAAAATAGTTGGTGGTTGAATTAAGTTAGCTGATGTGACAAACCTCTTCAAATTTCAAGTTAATTGGATGAAAATTGAGGATTTTAGAAATCTGAAAAAGTGGTTGACCTTTGGCCTATGTTGACCTTGTGACCGATGTTGACCTCAAAAATAGTTGGTTGAATTAATTCCACTGATATGTAAATCCCATTCAATTTTCAAGTCAATCGGATGCAAATTGAGGATTTCAGAAATTTGGCCTATGCTGACATGTTGACCTATGTTGACCTAAATTATAATTGGTGATTGAATTCAGTGACCATATATGCAAATCCTCTTAAAATTTCAAGTCAATCAGATGCAAATTGAGGATTTTAGATATTCGGCCTATGTTGACCTTTCGGCGTATGTTGATCTAAAATATAATTGGTGATTGAATTTATTGACCAGATATGCAAACCCTCTTCAAATTTCAAATCAATCGGATGAAAATTGAGCATTTTAGAAATTTGACAAAGTTGGTGACCTTTGGCCTATGTTGACCTTTTGACCCCCAAAACAATAGGCTTTTTGCTTATGATGAACTCTACCATTTGGTGAAGTTTCGTGAAGATCGGTTGAAAATTGTGACCTGAAGGCAACTGAAGTGAAGACAGACAGACAGACAAACAGACAGAATGAAAAATCACTCAGAGCGTCACTTGGCAAAATAGAACAAAGTAGAATGGCACTCAGTAGAGCATCCTTTTGACCCCTAAAACAATTAGTGGTGGAATTCAGTGACCGGATATGCAATCCACCGGTGGTGGTCTTCAAATTTTTAGTTAATCGGATGAAAATTGACAATTTTAGAAACTTGGCCGAAGTTGACCTTTTGGCCGATGATGATCTCAAAAATAGTTGGTGCTTGAATTCAGTTAGCTGATATGAAAATCCGATTCAAATTTCAAGCCAATCAGATGAAAATTGAGGATTTTAGAAATTTGAAATTGTTGTTGACCTTTGGCCTATGTTGACCTTTTGCCCGATGCTGGTCTCAAAATTAGTTGGTGGTTGAATTCAGTTAGCTGATATGACAATCTTTTCCAATTTCAAGTCAATCGGATGAAAATTGAGGATTTGAAATTTCAAAAAAAAGTGGTTGACCTTCGGCCTATGTTGACCTTATGACCTATGTTGATCTCAAAAATAGTTGGTGGTTGAATTCAGTTAGCTGATATGATAATCTTTTCAAATTTCAAGTCAATCGGATGAAAATTGAGGATTTTAGAAATCTGAAAAAGTGGTTGACTTTTGGCCTATGTTGACCTTTTGACCTCAAAAATATGTAGGATTTTGTCTGATTACGAACTCTACCGTTTGGTGAAGTTTCGTGTGGATGGTTTAAAATTGTGACCTGAATGCAAGTATAAGTGAGCTGACAGACAAACAGACACTATGAAAAATCACTCATCGAGCAATACTTGGCAAAACAGAACAAAGTAGAATGGCACTCAGTAGATCATCCTTTTGACCTCAAAAATAATTAGTGGTTGAATTCAGTGACCTGATTTGCAAATCATCTTCAAAGTTTAAGTTAATCGGATGAAATTTGACAATTTTAGAATTTGGCCTATGTTGACCTTTTGGCCTATGTTGACCTCAAATGTAGTTGGTGGTTGGTTTCAGCAAGCCGATATGAAAATCCTATACAAATTTCAAGTCAATCGGATGAAAATTGGGGATTTTAGATATCTGAAAAAAGTGGTTGACCTTCGGCCTATGTTGACCTTATGACCTATGTTGATTTCAGAAATAGTTGGTGGCTGAATTAATTGAACTGATATGTAAATACCATTCAAATTTCAAGTGAATCGGATGAAAATTGAGAATTTTATAAATTGGAAATTGTTGTTGACCTTTGCCCTATGTTGACCTTTTGGCCTATGCTGATCTCAGAAATAGTTTGTGGTTGAATTCAGTTCTCTGACATGAAAATCTTATTCAAATTTAAAGTCAATCGGATGAAAAATTGAGAATTTTAGCAAATTGAAAAAAAAGTGGTTGACCTTTGGCCTATGTTGACCTTTTGGCCTCAAAAATATATAAGATTTTGTCGGACCACGAACGTTACCGTTTGGTGAAGTTTCGTGAAGATCGGTTTAAAATTGTGACCTGAATGCAAGTATAAGTGAGCAAGTGAGCTTGGGGGGAAAAAAAAAAAAAAAAAAAAAAAAAATATATATATATATATATATATATATATATATATATATTGCCAAGTAATTACGCACAAGACCAACCAATATACTTTAAAATCTTCGATTTTTGCAAGTAAGAACTTCACAACACAATTTAAGATTCACATAGTCGTATGCTGCACATAGAGCGGAAAGGCTTTACACTTCACAGGGAGCCATATAAACCGAGTAAGTCAAAGCGCCAAATGAGAAGAAGCGAACATCCGTGCAGATAGAACCACCCAGGACATCCCCCACTTGCAAGACCCAGGTGCTAAAGCCGTGGTTCCCAACCTGGGGGCCATGGGGTAATTTGAACCATACTAAAAATTAAATATTGGTTTTGGTTTTTTTTGATTTTTTTTTTTTTTTTTTCCTGTTGCAGATTTGACGTTATGGCTTCTGGGAGTAAAAAAAGGAATTATCTTGACGAATACATAAAGCTTGGATTCACTTCCATTACCGTGTCTGGCCAAGAGAAACCACAATATGTGCTGTGTCACAAGGTTTTGAGTACTGAATCCATGAGGCCATCCAAGTTGAAGTTGCACCTCGAGACGAATCACGCACAACATGCAAAACAGGCTCCCGAATTTTAAAAGCAGCATGAAAGAAATTTAAAGCGACAGCAGTTGGATGAGGGAGGAGCTTTTCAACAACAAAATGTAGCAACTGTCCAGGCATCTTATGAAGTTTCTCTTGAAATTGCAAAGAAGAAAAAACCCCACTCGATTGAGGAGACTCTCATCAAGCCTTGTGTCCTCCTCATTGTTGAACGGGTTCTTGGCAAGGCAGAGGCTCGCAAAGTTGAACAGGTGTCTTTATCGAATAACACAGTGCAGCGTCATATCCGTGACATGTCGGAAGATGTGAAACAACAGATCATCAATGAGATTAAGGCGGCACCTTTCGGCTTGTTTTATTTTCAACTTGATGAATCAACCGATGTTAGTTCCTGCTCCCAGCTACTGGCATTCGTTCGCTATGTCAAGGGAGATGATATCAAGGAAGAATTATTGTTCTGCAGTGCCCTGGAAACAATGACAAAAGCTAACGACGTCATGGAAAAAATGAAGTTGTTCTTCGATGTGGGAGGAATTCAGTGGGATAATGTATGTGGTGTCTGTACCGATGGTGCTCCTACCATGCTTGGTTCCAAATCCGGATTCCAAGCAAAAGTGAAGATGCTGGCACCACAAGCGAAAGGAACCCACTGTGTGATTCATCGCTACGCCCTGGCTTGTAAGACTCTCCCTCTCTCATTGAAGAAAGTTCTTGAAGTCGTAATCAAGATTGTTAACTACATCAAGGAAGGGGTTCTCAACACCCAAATGTTCAAGGAGCTGTGCAAAGACATGAACGCGGAACATGAAACGTTGCTGTACTATACTGCTGTACGCTGGCTTTCGAAAGGGAATGTTCTGAACCGCGACTTTGAACTCGTGCAGAAGTCAAATATTTATTGAATCTTCAAGGGAAACATGACCTCCTGCAGCATTACGACGAAGAATTGTGGAACGAACAACTTGCTTATCCTGCTGACATTTTTGAGCAGCAGAACCAGCGGAACCTCAAGCTCCAAGGAAGAGCGACTAATATTATTCTCTTCCATGATCATCTCAGAGGATTTGTTGCCAAGCTTCAAAACTGGCGCAGGAAAGTGAACACAGGAAACATTGCTATGTTTGAAAGAATGTCTGAATTGCAAGACAGCATGGGAAAAGAGCTTGATCCCATACTGAAAAATGACATTCTTGAGAATCTGCAGTCACTGGAGCTAGAATTTCATTAGTATTTTCCTGATTTAGACAACAATGAGGCAAAAATTGTGAGGAATCCTTTTTCCGTCAACCTTTGCGTGGAGAGCATTCCAGAGGCAATGCAAGATGAATTCCTGGATCTCTGAAACGATTCATTTGCCAAAGACACATTCGAAGAGAAGAGCTTGACGGAGTTTTGGGTGGGAATGGGTCGCTTCCCTAATATCAGCCAGATAGCTATCAGGGTGCTTCTGCCATTCTCGTCTACCTATCTCTGCGAAGCGGGGTTTTCCACGCTGTTGAATATCAAATCGAAACAGCGTAATCTGCTCCACGTGGAAGCTGACCTCCGCTGTGCCCTGACTGTGACTCAACCACGGATACCCCAATTGGTAGCTAAAATGCTATTTTAGCCATCCCACTGAGTTTTTAATTCACTTTTACGGTGCATGCACCGCGTCCCTAATTTTGATTACCTGAGTTGTTGTCGAATCGAGTTTCTTTTTGTGAGATTATAACACACTGCGTTAAATATAGACACAACAGAGGTTTTTAGTTTTCACATATTCTTGACTTGGAACCTTTTAATAGTTTTCTTGTGTGACAGTTCTATTTTATGCTGTCCATAGTGTTGCTACTGATAATATGAAAATCTCATATCAAACATGCATCATTCGAGCGACGTTGCTTTGTTTGCTTCTTCCAAAAACGATGTAGTTGGGAGCCAGTAAGGAACAGAAAAAAATTATGGAACTAAATGTTCATGTTGGCTACTTGGAATTCCTCATTTTCTGTGTAATAATTTACCAATTTTCATACAAACAAAATAGCCAATTAAAGGAAAAAACACGTCTCAGAATGCACCACAGAGCATCTAGAAATCAAAATTTTTCTGGGGGTCATGCCCCCAGACCCCCTAGCCTGCTTACATGCGCTCCGCCGCTCGACCCTCGCGAAAGGGAGGGAGGGGTGCTGGGGATGTGCCCTGGGAGCCAAAATACAAAAAAGGTTGGGAACCCCTGTGCTAAAGGAATTAATTATTTAACCTACAAACTGCTTCTCTAATTTCTAACATAAGCAGTATACTTTAAGTATAACGATCATTCTCAAAGATTAGGACAAGCTTGTATAATCGGGTGTTCAAATGAGACTGAGGGATGAAGAGAAAGACCTTTTGCATTCAGCGATCTGTTACCAATTGTCAGCCTAACTTTGTGGACATGCTCGCCTTCATTCAGTTGGTCGCTATAACTCGGCCCAACTGCCGGGAGTTACATGTTAGGTTTTCGTCTTTTATCACTTCCACATCCCCAAACTGTAAGTTGTGGCGAGGAGCATGCCACTTCTGCCTTGAAGTTATGCTCTGATGGTATTCCTTCTTCCATCTTGTCCAAAACTGGTTTGCCGGGTACTGAACTCTTCTCCATCGCTTATGGGGAGGGAGTACAAGTCAGCGTCTTGGAAGATACCTAAAGGGGGTATTATAATTTGAGACTTCTTGTCAGCAACTGTGTCACTGACAAGGGCTCCAGTGATGTGGGATCATCTGTGGTGCCACAACACTGAGTAGAATGCTTGCCGAAACATTTGGCTCACCTTCATTATGATCCACCCTGTGGTGGTTTGAACGTGCTTGCAGCCAATTGGAAAAGTAATCCAGACGTTCCAGTATATCACCACAGCTGGAAGAATCATGTGCATATGACGCACAGACATAAGCTTGTTTTACCTCAGGGTCTTTATTGTCAAGTTGTAGCTCCGTATCATCGAGCAGATTTGCCGAAACTTTGGAGTTCCACAAGAAATATGGTCGAGGAAGTCACTTGGATTTGTTCACAACTTCTTCCACACTAAGACCTTACGACCCTTCGTCTGTAGGATTTAGATTGGTTGGAACGTATTTCACACATCAGTGCAAGAGGCTCCTGGCAGAACCTGGAAAGTGCAAAGACTCCAACCAAGGCATTTGTGGGATGAGGACCCTGCAGCAAGTGGTCGTTGCGAGACTGTCCCTGGAATCGTGCGCGCGACAGTTGAATACTACACAGATTTTACCTGGCTTCCTCGGGCGATACACTCCAGGGTGTGGAATATACCACAATGATCCATCAGTTTTATCTGTGACTGATGGTGGTACATTTTCAGCATGTCCATTTTGGATAATGCTTTGCATAAAGGCCGTGTAATCCTGTTTGGATCTTTCGTCTTTCTTGGAGCGATTTCTCAATTGACTCAAGTGATGAATCGCCATGAACTTGTTGTTCGGTAGCTTCGGATCATATTCTCTGAATGGCAAAGGCATTTCGTAGCGCTGATCCGAGAGATGAACACCTTTCTGCACTGTAGAAAGAAACCTTTTGTCCTCCAAGTCTAAGGAAAGCTATGATTCCTCCTTTTGTCGTTCAGACATCCATTTCCCTCATTCTAGTGACATCATGAGGGTTGATAGCTAGTTCTTTCACCTTTGTCCTTGAACAAAATACAACTTCCATATACTCACTTGGACCTGTCTTACCAGATAGTTGTAGCTTTGACAATGATAATCTTGAGAGAATGTGATGAATCCCTCCAATATCATCAGTGTCGAGAGCACTTGGGTCCACAGTTCCTACTTTTCCCCAACCTAGATCAGTCCTCTGACCATATAGCTCGTTGTTAGCAGGAGGAATCATGTCTCGAGGTGTTAAAGCTCTGGCACAGTTGTAACCAATAAGAAGCCCACCTTCAGCATCTTGGATACCAGCTTGTCAGCCATTTTATGCAGGTGTGTCCATTTATTCGCAACTTCTGGTGTTGGTATATGAGACCTATTAGCTGGCATAATTTCACGGGAGTATGTTGTTAGAAGCGAGATTCGCAACAAGCTATTTTAGCCTCTAACCCACAAGCCGTCGATTATTAACTTTGTACCAGATGGTCCCTGGCAGACATCGTAGACAGGATTAAATTCATCAGGGTAACCTTTAGGTCCAATGCAGCAGAAGTTTCCTCTAATATGAAGGTGGTGGCAGATCGAGTGTTGAATAAAGCATACACCAACCTTTCAACCTCTGGCTTGCCGCAGTGTGATACCCTTATAGAAAGTATAGTTGAGCATTTACCGCACTGAACTGTCGTTGAGGTGACTCGATCCATTGTGAGCATTGACAAACTTGTCTCTGGACTTATCAGTGGTGTCTCTTGATACCACTTTCGGAACAGTGTTCTCTTGTGACGTGCTTATCTGTCTGCTATCTCCATGAAGAGCCATTGGGTGCCATCCTTTGCACATTTATAGACTTTTCTATGACGACACACCTTGGCTAAATGTCCTTTATTAAGGCAGCCAAAACAAAGACCCTTTTCTTTGGCAAAGATATTTCTGTCCAGTAAAGTTTTGGCTCGATACGGTCCACAGTCATCAATGTGATGCTCACCTTTACAGAGAAAGCAAAACTTGCCATAACTTTCAACTTGCATGTTTTCACAATTTTGGGTCACTTCGGTGGAGAGAGAGAGGTAGCACCACCGACCTTTCTTTGTTTTCCAGTAATCTTGAATGTTTGCCTTTCTGGACTTCTGGATTTGCTCATTGATTTCACAGCCTGGAGGAAGTCACAGAATTACAAGGTATTTCTGCTTCTTTAGCTATAACCATGACAAACTTTGAGAAAGGTGTAAACTGTTTCTTGTCTTCCTTCCAGTCTGCGATGATTCTTGCCCATCACAGAGTTAACCACTCAGGAAGCTTTGCGAGCAATTTTCTATTTTCTCAACTGTCAGATAGAACTTGAAGACTGTCTATTCTCTTCATGGTCAGTTCACGCTGTCTCAAGAAATCAGCGTAGTTTCGCAAGGCTGGACCATCTCGTGATGCGATATTTGGCCAATTGTCGAACTTCTCTCTGAATGTGTCGGCCACAAGAAACTCATTCCCGCACCGTTGTTCGAGTACCATTTTTGCATCCTCAAATGCCTCTGCTGTATTGATCAGAAAGTAACCTTCCACATCCTCTTTCGCAACACCCCATAGATACTTCTGGAGATAATAGATTTTTTTCTGAATGTGGGACTTTCTTTCCTTCTATTAAAGTTTCAAATGCCGCTTTCCAAGGAGGATAGGACAGAGCATTTCCTGTTAAAAAAAAAAAAAATCAGGCTCAGGTTTGGGTATACGTCCAAAGTTAACCTGATCGGCAAAACATTTGGCTAAAGTAGACAAACCAGCATTGTTCACGGTCGTGTGATTCCCGTTCCCAGTGTTTTCAGGACGTGGTTCATTTGCAGATTGTCGCACAGCTCCTCTGTGGTTCTATGGCCTGGCTGTGTTCCAGGTCAATGTTGCTCAGTCTGGTGGAACAACATTTCTCAAGTCTTGCTCTGCATTTGAAACACTGTTTTCACCATAAGCATGATCAATGATCATCCGAGTTTATGGAGTCCTGATCCCCTACGCAGTGGTTGCGGATATAATATCTAACAAATCATTCCTTGTCGATATAAGGAAGTGACAGTCTATGTCCTGGGAGGGAACCCTCTTCACGTTCAAGTTAATGAAAGATATTTACTTTCGCCTCTGCCATGTTGAGCTCCTTTATAGTTTGAAGCCTTTCAAGTTCTGCTTGAGGTTCTGTTTGACGGTTTGCAGGTCCTGCTCTTTTCTTAGCTTCCGAGTCAAAATACTTTAGTTTTGTCTTTAATGCAGCTGCTTCCACCAGAGCTTCAGCT
Source organism: Myxine glutinosa (assembly GCF_964187855.1). Taxonomy (NCBI): domain Eukaryota; kingdom Metazoa; phylum Chordata; class Myxini; order Myxiniformes; family Myxinidae; genus Myxine; species Myxine glutinosa. The sequence continues at coordinate 37,427,585 of NC_136271.1, forward strand.
TTCGCAGATGTAGTTGATGCCTTTGAGGACTGAGAAGCATTTCATTTGGAGGAAGATCGAATCTTCAGGGAAACCCGGGAGACCCTTTCTGTCATCATGTGGCATATGTGATATGCAATAGATTTGGGCAGATGGTAACGATACTGCTCCACAGATTGATAGTGAAAGTCAGTATCTGGATCCATGCGTATGGATGGCGTCAACTGATTAAGTAAATCGTATACCTTTGAAACATCGTCTATGTGGGTCTCAAGAATATCTCATCTTTCTTTAATAACGACCAAATCACATAAGTCTAACAACAGCCTTTCCATGCTTCTTGCCATCTTGTGCCGGTTTGATGACCGAACTTCCATTCAGTGCAGTCATCGGTGGGTTTGGGTTCTCGATCAGAGCGATGTACCTCCCCTTCATCCCTCTGTGTCTGTACATCAATATTTACATCAGAAGACATGACTAGTTGGCCTTTACCTGTACTCATTTACAGTTTAAGCAACTGATTATGAGTTTGAAACAACTTCCAAATAAAGTTATGGATCTCAAGATAAAAGCACTACAGGAATCAGGTTGATTAAGTTCAATCACACCGCTGTGCTCAAACATATGGGGCGTAAATTCAAATTATTACAGCGACATGTATATAACTCAAAAAAATTCCACCGCAGATAATACAGGGTAATTAACACAGCAAAATTGGATCAAAGTCCACATCCACAGAGATAAAACTCAGCACCCATCCTTCTAGGCACACAAATGTTTTACTTAAACAGGTTTCAAAGTTATACAAAACGATTCACTGTACATGACTGTCCGGTACATGATATAGTATTTCACGATATAAACAGCAACCAAACACTTATCTGCCGTTAAGGTTTTCGTTATGGTAGTATCGCAGGCTTGCATGATGTCGTACACAGAAACAAACAAGGAGTAGTGTTCACACAGAAGCCTTCAGTTGTTTATTCTCAATAAGCTTCCAAAGGCCCCAATAAGCTCCCAAAGGCTCCAAAAGGGTCACAAAGGCTCAAAGGGTCGCAAAGGCTCCAAAAGGGTCGCAAAGGCTCCAAAAGGGTCACAAAGGCTCCAAAAGGGTCACAAAGGCTCCAAAAGGGTCACAAAGGTTCCAAAATGGTCACAAAGGCTCCAAAAGGGTCACAAAGGCTCCAAAAGGGTCACAAAGGCTCCAAAAGGGTCACAAAGGATCCAAAAGGGTCACAAAGGATCCAAAAGGGCCACAACGGCTCCAAAAGGGCCACAACGGCTCCAAAAGGGCCACAACGGCTCCAAAAGGGTCACAACGGCTCCAAAAGGGTCACAACGGCTCCAAAAGGGTCACAAAGGCTCCAAAAGGGTCACAAAGGCTCCAAAAGGGTCACAAAGGCTCCAAAAGGGTCACAAAGGCTCCAAAAGGGTCACAAAGGCTCCAAAAGGGTCACAAAGGCTCCAAAAGGGTCACAAAGGCTCCAAAGGGTCACAAAGGCTCCAAAGGGTCACAAAGGCTCCAAAAGGGTCACAAAGGCTCCAAAAGGGTCACAAAGGCTCCAAAAGGGTCACAAAGGCTCCAAAAGGGTCACAAAGGCTCCAAAAGGGTAACAAAGGCTCCAAAAGGGTCACAAAGGCTCCAAAAGGGTCACAAAGGCTCCAAACGGGTCACAAAGGCTCCAAAAGGGTCACAAAGGCTCCAAACGGGTCACAAAGGCTCCAAACGGGTCACAAAGGCTCCAAACGGGTCACAAAGGCTCCAAAAGGGTCACAAAGGATCCAAAAGGGTCACAACGGCTCCAAAAGGGTCACAACGGCTCCAAAAGGGTCACAACGGCTCCAAAAGGGTCACAACGGCTCCAAAAGGGTCACAACGGCTCCAAAAGGGTCACAACGGCTCCAAAAGGGTCACAACGGCTCCAAAAGGGTCACAACGGCTCCAAAAGGGTCACAACGGCTCCAAAAGGGTCACAACGGCTCCAAAAGGGTCACAACGGCTCCAAAAGGGTCACAAACGCTCCAAAAGGGTCACAAACGCTCCAAAAGGGTCACAAACGCTCCAAAAGGGTCACAAACGCTCCAAAAGGGTCACAAACGCTCCAAAAGGGTCACAAACGCTCCAAAAGGGTCACAAACGCTCCAAAAGGGTCACAAACGCTCCAAAAGGGTCACAACGGCTCCAAAAGGGTCACAACGGCTCCAAAAGGGTCACAACGGCTCCAAAAGGGTCACAACGGCTCCAAAAGGGTCACAAACGCTCCAAAAGGGTCACAAACGCTCCAAAAGGGTCACAAAGGCTCCAAAAGGGTCACAAAGGCTCCATGAAACTAACAGAATGATATTGCTTTGTGATAACACTTCAAGAGCACATTGCAGATGCACAGTAAATCAAACATGGTGGATGAAATGAAAAGGAAACGTACTGGTGGTGTCGATGTACAGCATGCAAAGGGCGCCAAGGTACTGGGTATGCAAAGCGTTTACCTGAGAATATATAACAGACATGCATTCCAATCTTACAATTAACAACATAAAGGGATGTACTGGCCACTTTAATCCTCTTAATCCTGGCCACGAACGAATAGCGCTTGTACGCAGATATGGACGCAGAATGGGTCTCATCACCCAGATGGCCTTGTGGTTCGGTATGAACCTCACAACGCAATATGGGGCTCGTCACCCGGTATGAACCTCACAACGTAATAATTGATATCATAGCTTAACAACACAATTTAAGATTTGCAGTACTTTTAAGCTTCGTAGAGTGCTGTAAACTTTCCACTTGGGAGGGAGCCACAGGCCTGTTACCGAGCAAGTCGAGGCGCCAAAAAAGAAGAAGATAGTCCAGATATCTCTGCCCAGGACATCCCCCAACTCGCTCCGCCCAGAGGCTAAAGCAGTGGTTCTTAACCTTTTTAAAGGCGCCGAACCCTAACGAAACCCACCGAACACTTGCGGAACCCCTCAAATTTGACCAAAAAATTAAGAAGAATTGCATCTTAATGCAATTTCTGTTCTTCTTTTTGGGAGGCGATCTGGGAAATGCGTGGTTTTGTTTTGGCAAGGGCCACCCTCAAATCATTTTCGCATGCAAGCCTGCTCCTTTTCTTTGTTTTAATGTCCACCAGTTTCGAAAACGAATGCTCGCAGAGATACGTTGTAACGAACGTCGTGAGGATCTCAAGGGCAATTTTAGCGATGTGAGAATAACCTTCCATTTGGCGGCACCAAAACGTTGAGCGTTGTTGTGCCGAAGAGTTGTTGTTGACTCTGGCTCTGCTGAAGTTTGATGAGGTCGTCGAGGTATTGGTCGTTGACATCTGCCGTTGCAACGTCGAAAGTAAACAGCTGCCGCACCAATGCTGGGTATTGCTCTTGGTCGGGAAAGTAGCCGTCGAATGACTTTCCCAGCTCATCCAAGTGCGTGGCAATCGCTTGCTTCAGATCCCCCGGTACAGCAGTGCCTCCAACTTCAGACTCATCTTCGATCCCGCTCACGCACTCATCCAGTAGCGAAAAGTTCGCGAAGTTGTCGTTCTCTGTTCGCCGCCTCCACAACGGTAACTTCTTTCAGAAAGCGCTCAGCTTTTCTTCAGATTCGATGACATTCACTCCACCGCCCTGCATCTGGCAATTGAGATGATTGAGTGCGTCGAAGATGTCAGCCAAGTACGCCAAGGCGAGGATGAACTCTGACTCTTGGAAGTGCGATGCATGGCAATGCTGGTGTTCTCACAAAAACAGGGCTAATTCTAAACGCAAGGTAAAAACAGGGCTCACTACCTTCCCCTGTGATAACCATCGAACGCTAGAGTGGTAGAGAAGGACTTTGAATTCAGAGCCGATTTCATTGCACAGCTCTTTGAAGATGCGATGATTCAGAGCATGGCTTCACACGTAATTCACAGTTTCAATGACGATTTTCAGAACATTGGCCAGTTTTGGAGGCAGGGTTTTTGATGCCAGCGCATGTCTATGCACGACGCAGTGCATGACGATGATGTGTGGTGCATCGGCCTTCACCAGCGCTCCAAAACCGGAGTTGCATCCCAGCAGGGCTGGAGCTCTGTCCGAGCAAACTGCAGACACCATGTTCCACGACAGGCCGTTGCTTCTGAAGAAGTCGTCCACAGGCTTCTTCACATCAGCTGCCTTCGTCGTTGTTGTGAGAGGCTTGCAGAACAGAAAGTCTTCCTTGATCTCGTCTCCTTTGACATAACGCACAAATAAGATGAGCTGGCTCAAATTCGAAATGTCGGTGGTCTCGTCGAGTTGAAGGCTGAATTTCGTCGGGCTCGCAACTAAATCTGCAACTACCTGGGCGAGGATATCGTCGCTCATGTCGTCGATTCTGCATCTGATGGTGTCATTTGAGAGTGGAACGAGAGACAACTTGTTTTCAGCAGCTTTTCCCAGCATGATGTCGGCCATCTTCAACGTGGCCGGTTTGATGAGTGTCTTGCCAACGGTGTGCGGTTTGCCCTGCTTTGCGATCAGGTATGCAATGTCATACGATGCGGTGAGGACAGGTTTGTCAATTGGAACAAAGCCGAGCGTGGGCTTGCTGCACTTGCGTCGAATCGGACTCTCTTCAATTTGAATTCATCCAGCGTTGCGTCTTTGTACTGCCCCTCGCCATGCAGTTTTTTGAAGTGTTCCTGTGGTTTTGCTGGTGCTAGGCTGGAGTTGCTCAATTTGACATTGCAAAGCATGCATTGAGGACACTGACTTCCGTCCCGTTCTTCAAACATGTGAACCCGTACTGCACGTAATCCTCCGACCACTTCCCTTTTTTTGCTCGACATACTGCAAAAAAAAAAAAAAGTAACAAACTGATCTTAATTGAGTTCAGGCAAATAATTATATGACAAAAATTAAAACATGCTTAAATATAATCAGTACCCCTATGAAAACTGAGAAATTTTAACGAAGAAAACATAACTTATAGTTACGATGACGGCATTTATTATCTACTCAACTCTATGTCACCTCAAATCCCATTATAATATTACATAGAAAACTGTGAATTGTTAGTTTTGAATTGCAACCAAAGGAGTTATATCACCTCCACCTAATTTTCTGAGTAATTCAATCATATTTTATAATCACCATCGACTTTTGACTTTAATATAACTGAACCTGCCCTGCATATCCACAAACATTGCCAACTTACTTTTAAATTAATCAGTAACTCCAAAGTAAGGCGCGACCAATGACGCACAGCACACGGCAAGCTAATCGAGGCTATTCACTGGAATTTCCGAACACCTGCAAAGTCCAAAATCCAGTAAGTAAGTAAGCACCATCAACAGAATAATTAGCAAGTTGCTCATTGATTCAACTTACTACAGTCAGTGTGAAACAACTTATCTTAAACACAGACCAGAGAAACCATGAATGGGATGGGAATACAATTACAAATAACATTTCCATTCGTTCGTAACATGCATAGCAAAATACTAATAATATTAATAATAAGCGTAATTACACATAGATTCAAAATTGATACAAAACAAAAAAAAACAAAAAAACAAATTGCAATGCGTTTCGGAGGACCTCCGCCGAACCCCTGAGACTGGCTCACTGAACCCCTGTGGTTCGGTCGAACCCAGGTTAAGAACCACGGGGCTAAAGGGATTCAATTATTTAACCGGTTTTTACCGCTGTTGAAATTCCACCAATCAAAGCTTCTGTCACACTTAAACCAGGAAATAAAGGGGTTAGAAATGGAAGAAATCCTCCACTGGTCTCCCTTATTGAATACTAGCAGAGTTACCCGGCGTTGGCCGCAAAAGAAATAGTCAGTCACGTGTGTGTAGTGGACTTTTTATAGTCAGAGGAAGCCACGCCCCTTGAACACGCCCTGCTGCCACGCCCCCAGTCTAAATCTGATGCGTCCATGTTTTTTGTCGTGAAAAGTTACCCTCCCCTCTCTAAGTCACTTCCTTAGGCTGTCCTTGAGGCACAACCAAACAAACAGACGTTCACAAATAGGGTTATAGGTTTATTTGACATCGGTTTTGTTATTTTTACTTTAAGCGAACCAGTGTCGTTCAGGGTTTTCACCTGGTCTTTCATTAGCAAAATGTCAATTACACTGCTCTTTTTCTCTGTATTGTATTATTGATAATTATACATGGCTTTTGATTTTGGATACAGATGATCGTTTTTTGAAGATTCCTTTGATTTACACATACAGTACTCCCGTTGGTACTTTCCAACTCATTTATTTATCAAAACATTCGTGCAAGCATTTTATGTAAAACACAGGCATTTAATATGCACCCATATCTAAAATAGGCTATTATAGTCAGGTTCACTATGTTGAAGGAGCTGGGGCTCCCACGTCGATCGGAAGAATGGACGCGACAAAAAGCTGGAATTCATCTGAGTTGCTTTATTGAAATCAAACACTCAGGCACTCTGAAAACCCGTTTATCGGTCAGCAATATATATCTATTAACCCAGTGGGTTTGCCCAGGCCCGGCGCCAGGGGGCGTGGCCCAGCGTCCTGGCTGCGGCCTGGCAAGTTGAGGGCGAGCCTGCCCGGGCATGCCCGGGCATGCCCGGGCGTCCCGACCGAGGCCTGGCAAGTTGAGCGCGGGCCTGCCCGGGCGTCCTGGACGAGCCCGGCATGGTGATCGCTCCGCGTCCTTGATAGGTGCAAGGCGATTGTGAACACCCAGCGGCAGCCGCTACACACGTCCCCCCAGAATCGACTTGCACCGGCAGGGTCAATTTGAGGGGGGTCCTGATGACCCGGCCGAAGCGACCCCTGGCGGGTCGTGGGAGGGGGTCCGGTGAGGTGGTGGGTGGTCGAGTGGGGGGCACCGTGGATGGGGGGCGGCCTCGCCGCGGCGGAAGGGCCACCCGTGGTGGGTGGTCGACGTCCACGTGCGCCGGCTTGAGGCGGTCCACTGCAATCCGGTCCGACCTGCCGCCGATGTCGATGACGAACGACTTGTCGTCCCGTCGCAGCACCCGGAAGGGCCCGTCGTACGGCGGCTGGAGTGGCCACCGATGTGCGTCGTGACGCACAAAAACATACTCCGCTGTGCGGAGTGCTGGGGGGACGTAGGACTGGGGGTCACCGTGGTGGGATGTTGGCACGGGGGCAAACCGTCGGGCGGCCTCCTGGAGGTCCGAGCGCTGGTGAGCTGCGGACCAGGGACTGGTAGCGTCGGGCACGAATTCGCCCGGGACGCGTAGCACCTGGCCATAGACAAGCTCGGCGGTGGATGCCCGGAGGTCCTCCTTGGGGGCCGTGCGAAGGCCCAAAAGGACCCACGGCAGCCGGTCGGCCCAACCGCCGTCTTGAAGGCCGGCCATGAGCGCGGCCTTCATGGAGCGGTGGAATCGCTCGCACAACCCGTTTGCTTGGGGGTGGTAGGCCGTAGTACGGTGGAGCTTGACCCCCAGGTTGCGGGCGACCGCGCCCCACAGCTCGGAGGTGAACTGTGGTCCGCGGTCTGACGAGATGTCCGCCGGTGCGCCGAAGCGGACGACCCAGGTGGCGATGAAAGCCTGCGCCACGTCGGCGGTGGTGGTGGAGACGAGGGGAACGGCCTCCGGCCACCTGGTGGTCCTGTCCACCATGGTGAGCAGGTGTGTGAACCCCCGTGACGGGGGGAGGGGGCCCACCAGATCCACGTTGACGTGGTCGAAACGTCGTTCGGGCACGGTGAAAGGTGCCAGCGGGGCCTGGGTGTGTCGGTGGACCTTGGCCCATTGGCAGGCCGTGCAGGTGCTGGTCCAATCGCGGACGTCCCGACGAAGGCCGTGCCAGACGAAACGCGCCGACACCAGCTTCTGGGAAGCTTTCCGGCCCGGGTGGGAAAGGCCGTGGAGAGAGGCGAAGATGCGGCGTTGCCAGGTGACGGGCACGATGGGGCGAGGCTGGCCTTGGGAGACGTCGCAGAGCAGGACAGTGTCCGCGCAGGGGATGTCGGCCAGGCGGAGGCCCGTGTCCGCCGCCCGGAGGGCTTGCACCGTGGTGTCGGTGGTTTGGTCCGCCGCCATAAGCGCAAAATCCACGCCCAGGTGGACCGCGTTCGCGCAGGCCGGGGAAAGACAGTCGGCCACGGCGTTGTTTTTGCCGGCGACGTGCCGGATGTCCGTGGTAAACTCCGACACGGCGGAGAGGTGGCGCTGTTGGCGGACCGACCATGGCTCCGTGACCTTGGCCATGGCGTAAACCAACGGCTTATGGTCGACGAACGCCGTGAAAGGTCGGCCCTCCAGGAGGTGGCGGAAATGGCGGACGGCCAGGTGTAGACCGAGGAGCTCCCGGTCAAACGTGCTGTATTTGAGCTCGTTTGCTTGGGGGTGGTAGGCCGTAGTACGGTGGAGCTTGACCCCCAGGTTGCGGGCCGCCCGGAGATCTTGGAGACGGCGGCAGGGATTTTCGAAGCTCCACACGGTCTCCACGTTTTTCGAAGTTAAGTCTGTTCACAATTGTATTTTGTCGAAACTGTATTTATCTTTCGGTGTGTGAAGTTATTGTGTGCAACTTTGGTTGTTTCTCGGTGTTTATCTTTCATAAATTGATCGTCTGTTTGCCGTGTCGTGTCTTGAGGCCTTGTACAGTGTGCACTGTACAACCTTGAGGCTTTGTTTTTCTCTCAGTGGTCCGTCGTTTGTGATCCAATAACTTTCGTTCTCTGTATTCCCAGTCTTTTCACCCATAGCCTACTTCCTTGTGTAAATCTCAACTCAAAAAAAAAAAAAAAAAAAAAAAACATTTCTTTCTCTGTTCTCATTCGTTTATTCATTCTTATTCGTTCGTTCGTTCTTCGACCACGTGTTTCTCCCCCATTTCCCCAGATAGTTTTCACTCATTAACCTTCAATGTTTACACTTTCCCCTCAAGTTATGTATTCCGTCATATTTTATAACACCTTTTTCTTCTTCTTCTTCAAAAGGCTGCTTTCGACTTGCTCACCAAATCAATTCATCCCAAAAAAAAAATCCATCTCCTATAGTGCCTTTTTTCTACATTCCCTAAACTCTCCTGCACTCCATCCTCCATCCAGCGTCCTTAAACGTATTTTTAACTCGAAGGTCACAAGAAACTCATTTTGCAATAAATGTTCGTTTCCCATAAATCGTACACTTTCAAAAATCCAATCTCACCCCTCCCCTCCAAATCTTCCCCATAACCCCTCCCCTCCAAATCTTCCCCATCACCCCTCCCCTCCAAATCTTCCCCATCACCCATCCCTTTCAAATCTCCCCCCTTGCCCCCTCCCTCCTAAACTACCCCCTCACCCCTCCCCGCCAAGACGCCCCCTCGCCCCTCCCCTCCTAGACTCCTGCCTCACCCCTCCCCTCCAAATCTCCCCCATATCCCATCCCTTTCAAATCCCTCGCCTTGTCCCTTCCCTCCCAAACTCCCCCCTCACCCCTCCCCTTCAAATCTCCCCACCCTCATTGCTTCTCAATTTCCCCCCTCTCACTCCCCCTCCTCAAAGCGTCCTCCCCGCTTCTTCCCCCTTCAAACTCTCACCTCCATCTCCCCCAACCTTCTGCCTCGCTCTTCCCCCTCCTCAAATAACACCTCATTGTGGCTCACCCAATCACCATCAAACCTTTTGTCCGCCCCATCCTTCCCTTTCTCCGAGCTATTCTGAAATCTCTGACACACCTTCAACAGCTCTCCCTACCTCTTCCACCTCTTCCACATCTTACCCTACCCCTCCTCCCCCCTGTTCTGTATCTGATGCTCCCCCTTCCTCTTCATTAACGGTATGGACCTCAAACATCCGGGGCCTTCGTTCAAACTTAACTGATCTCTCCATACAGGTTGCTTCTGTCAAACCAGACGTGATCTGCTTAACAGAAACTTTCCTCCTTTATGATGTCTCTGATTCCATAGTATCTCTCCCGGGCTACTCCCTCCTCCGGTATGATAGACCTGAGCCTCGTCCTGGAGGCGGGGTTGCTATCTTTATCAAAAACTCTCTTCCTCACTCGCCCTGCACTGCACTCTCTCCACCTCACCCCCAGGAATACCTCTGGCTACGGCTTCCCCTTCGCTCCCACCTCTTGTTCATATGTGTGTTGTACCGTCCACCAAACAGTGATGACTCCATCTACATCTCGCTGTCTGATGATATGGACCAACTTCTATCTACTCATCCCAACTCTCTCTTCCTCATATGTGGTGATTTCAACTGTCATCATGCCAGTTGGCTGGGTGTGGGTACCTCTCTCACCAGCCATGGCTCCTCAGCAAAGGACTTCTGCGACTCACTGGGACTGACACAATCTGTCAATTTCCCGACCCGGATCTCAGTCAACGGAACATCTTCTCTTCTGGACTTGGTTATGACTAACTTCCCTGAAAATGTCTGCTGCTCTTCTTCTGCTCCGATCGGATCATCTGATCATGTCCTTGTTAAAGTGGACATCTCTCTGACCATCCTCAGGGAGCCTGCTCAGCGTCGACGAGTCTGGCATTTCACTCAGGCCAACTGGCACGGTCTTCAAGCAGCCATCAATCATCTGGACTGGTCTCCCATCTCTACCACCTCTGACATCAACTCATCCTGGGAATTCTTCCAAAGTAAATTGCTCTCTCTCATGCACAGATTTATCCCATCTCGTCTTCAGTTGTCATACCCTTCCTCCCGTCCATGGTACACGGAATCTTGTGGTGAGGCTGTTGCCCAGAAACAACTTGCCTTCGTCTCCTGGAAAGCAAATCCAACGGAAGGAAATCTCATTTCCTTTCACAAAGCCCGAAACAAGTGTGTGTCCACCCTCAGGAGAGCCAGGAAACAATATCTCTCCGTTCTCAAGACCGAACTCTCTTATCTGTCTCCCTCTTCCAAATCCTGGTGGCGTCTGGTCAAATCCGTTTCTGGTGTTTGTTCCCCCTCCATCCCCTCCCTTACCTCAAACGGCTACACAGCTGACTCCGCACGTGAAAAAGCTGAATGCCTCAACTCTGTGTTTGCCTCTAAATCTTGTGTCCCAAACCCATCCCTCTCTGTACCCACCATACCCAGTCGTACCCTGCTGCTCCTGGACTCCGTGTCCTTTCCTCCTGACAAGGTGGAAAAGTTTCTGTCAACCCTCGTCTCTGATTCTGCAACTGGACCCGACGGCATCAGCCCACGGGTCCTAAAATCCTGCTCTGCTGCTCTATCTCACCCTCTCTCTGTTCTCTTCACCCTCTCTTTTGCTCAAGGTCAACTGCCATCTGCTTGGAAATCAGCCAACATCACCGCTTTGCACAAAAAAGGTGCAAAAACAGATCCTAGCAACTACAGACCAATCAGCCTTCTCCCAATTATCAGCAAAGTCATGGAATCCATCATTGCTTCTGATATGAAATCTTTCCTCTTCTCCAATGGCTTGATCTCTGATCATCAATTTGGTTTCAGACCAGGTCACTCTACTCTGGACATGCTGCTTCTGCTGTCTCAACAATGGATGGAGGTCCTCAATGCCAAACAGGAAATTAGAGCTGTCTCCCTCGACATATCACGTGCCTTCGACACGGTCTGGCACCCCGCTCTGCTCACCAAACTCTCCTCCTTTGGTATCCATGGAAATCTCCACGCATGGCTGGCGGACTTCCTCTCTAGTCGTCGTCAACGTGTGGCCCTGAATGGGTTTCTCTCATCTCCTCTTCCTGTTCAGGCTGGAGTTCCCCAAGGCAGTGTTCTGGGCCCCGTGCTTTTTCTGGTCTTCATCAATGATCTCTCTGACTCTCTCGAAAATCCTCTCTATCTCTTTGCTGATGACTCCACTCTCTGCCGCTCCATTCCTCTTCCCTCAGATCGGCAGTCTGCTGCCTCCTCACTCTCTGAAGACCTGGACAAAATCACAGACTGGTCAAACAAGTGGAACATGTCTTTCAATCCTGACAAATCTCACACTCTTACTATGTCTCTCCGAAAAGATCGACTGGACAACCCTCCCATCTACTTTCTCAACAATCCTCTCCAAGAAGTTCTGTCGCTCAAGATTTTGGGTCTCACTATCTGCCATGATCTTTCTTGGGAAAACCACATTTCCAAGCTGGCCTCCAAAGCCAGTCGCCGACTGGGCATCCTCCGTCGTGCGAAGTCCTTCCTCGGCACACCTGAGCTCCTCACCACATACAAGGCTTTCATCCGCAGCTCAATGGACTACTGTTCTCCCCTATGGGCCGGTGCTCCTGCCTCACACCTAGCTCGGCTTCACGCTGTTGAAACCAAAGCTTTCAGAATTATTGGAATCTCCCGCGATGAAGCTATCTCTGAGGGCCTTTCACTCACTCACCGCAGGCAGGTAGGTGGTCTTTCTGTCTTCTACCGACTCCTCTCCGGCCTTGCACCCCCAGCTCTCTCTGTGCTCTGTCCCCCAAATATTCCTACAGGTCGCACAAGATCTGCCAGCAACCCTCTGATGGTTAAACTGCCGAAATCTCGGCTCTCCGCTCACCTTCACTCTTTCATTCCTCTTTTCTCCCGCCTCTGGAACAAACTACCTCACTCCCTTCAATCCCACTCCTCCCTCCAGGTCTTTAAAACAGCTGTTCACCACCATCTCTTATCTTCCCCCATCCAAAACCTTGATCTTTTCTACCCCCGCTAATTCACCCCAGATCCACCTTGTTTGAAATTCCAACTTCTTTCCTGGAAGTCCTGGCAGTATCCATATGTTTTATACCTCTCCCACCGCCCCCTTCCCATGCCCCCCCCCCCCCCAAAGCCCTCGCCCTCTCTCAGATCTCTCGATGTCTCCATGTCTCTCGGTCCCTGCTCTCAAATGTTGTGTTTGTGTCCTTCCCCCTCTCCCCCCATCTTGTCTACCGCTCCCTATGTTATATGTTTTATGTGTCGGTTTGTCTTTCTGTGTGATTAATGTTCGCTCTTTCACGAGCCTCGATCTTGTATACAAAAAAAAAAAAAAAAAAAAAAAAAAAAAAAAAACCCCGTTCACCCATTGCTCATGTACGGCGCCCACCGCGTAGTCGGAGGCATCCGTGGTGAGGGCGATGGGAGCGTTGAGCACCGGGTGAGCGAGCAGTGTTGCGTCGGCGAGGGCCCGCTTTGAGCGTTGGAAGGCCGCATCCATTGCTGCGGACCAGGCGATGTCGTGCTTGGCCGGCTTGCCCCGGAGGGCTTCGTAGAGGGGCCGCATGAGTTGAGCAGCGCGGGGCACGAAGCGGTGATAAAAATTCACCATTCCCAGGAATTCCTGCAGGGCCTTTATGGTGCGGGGACGCGGGAACGTGGTGATGGCCTCGACCTTGGTTGGCAGCGGCACGGCCCCGTTCTTGGTGATGTGGTGGCCCAAAAAATCAACGGCCGTCGTGCCGAAGTGGCATTTGGCCGGGTTGACGATGAGGCCGTGCTCGCTGAGGCGCCCGAACAGTGTTCGGAGGTGGAGGAGGTGCTCGGCCCGGGACGTGCTGGCGACGAGGATGTCGTCCAGGTAAACGAAAAGGAACGGCAGGTCACGCAGCACGCCGTCCATCAAGCGCTGGAACGCCTGAGCCGCGTTCTTGAGACCAAACGGCATCCGCAAGAATTCGAATAAGCCGAACGGCGTGATGACTGCCGTTTTAGGGACGTCGGCCGCCCTGACAGGTACCTGGTGATATCCCCGTATGAGATCAATTTTCGAAAAAATGACCCGTCCCGCCAGACGGGCGGAGAAGTCTTGGATATGCGGGATCGGGTACCTGTCGGGGGTGGTAGCGTCATTGAGACGGCGGTAGTCGCCACACGGGCGCCATCCACCCCCCGGCTTTGGCACGATGTGCAGTGGCGAGGCCCACGCGCTATCGGAGCGCCGCACGATGCCGAGGTGCTCCAACGTGTCGAATTCGGCCTTCGCTACGGCGAGCTTGGCTGGGTCGAGGCGGCGGGCCCTGGTGTAGACCGGCGGGCCCGTGGTTGGTATGTGGTGCTCGATCCCATGCCGTACTGCGACGGCCGAAAACGTCGGCCGCGTGAGGGCCGGGAACTCCGTGAGCAGGCGAGCAAACTCGTTCGCCGCCGGGACGGTGCATGCCAGCTCGGTCGGCGCGGAGCTGCTCAATGTGCATACCAGGGAGCTGAAGGTTTCAGCGTTGATTAAACGACGCCGTTGGACGTCCACCAGCAGTCCGTGTGCGCAGAGGAAGTCGGCGCCTAGCAGAGCCATGGGCACGTTGGCGGTTACAAACGTCCAAGCAAAGCGTTGGCCGCCGAAGCAGAGGGTGACGTTGCGCGGGCCGAAGGTGCGGATAGTCGATCCGTTGGCCGCAACCAAGGAGGGGCCGCAAACCGCGGATTGCCTGTCCTGGTCAGAGGCGGGTATGACGCTCAGTTGGGCGCCGGTGTCGCACAGGAAGCGCCGTCCGGACGCTTTATCCGTGATGAACAGTAAGTTGCCCGTGTGGCCGGCGCTCATGGCTGGTAATGAACGCCGGCCCGGCCGTTTCCCGGCCTGCCGAAGGTGCACGGGGGTCGGCATGTCCGGGCCTTTTGTCCGAACCTGGCATGATAGTAACACCACGCTTGGTCGGGTGGAGGCCTCGGTCGTCGTGCTGGAGGTGGTCGGCACGGTAGAGCGGCCGCCAATTGCGTCGGCAGTTCGGCCGTCGACCGTGCCGGGTGCTCGGGCGCCATGGTTGTTGCGTCGGACGGCGGTGGGTCCCATGTCGCCGCTGCGATGCGCCGTCCTGCAGCGGAGATCTTGTCGGCTTCTCTGGCAAGGGCCCGGGGATCTGTGATCGTCGTGCTTGCCAGGGCGAGGCGTACCGGGTTAGGCAGCTGACGGAGGAACAGCTCCCGGAACAGGAATGCCGGAGAGTGCTCGCCGAGCAGTGAAAGCATGTAGTCCATTCGCTCGGAAGGGCGCGTGTCGCCGAGCTCAGGCAGTTCGAGCAGGCGCCATGCGCGTTCCGCCGATGGGAGGGCGAAAGCATCGAGGAGAAGCTTCTTAATCGCGCCGTATTTGTCAGCGGCTGGCGGGCTTTCGAGGAGGCTCAGGGCGCGGGCCGCGGTAGCCGACCCGAGCGCAGCTACCACATGGTGGAAGCGGGTGTCGTCGGCCGTGATGCCTCGCAGGGCGAACAGGGACTCCGCCTGTGCGAACCAAACCACCGCGTGAGCCTCCCAGAAGGTAGGCAGTTTAAGGGCGACTGCCGTGTCCATGTCGATAGGTCACCAATGAAGGAGCTGGGGCTCCCACGTCGATCGGAAGAATGGACGCGACAAAAAGCTGGAATTCATCTGAGTTGCTTTATTGAAATCAAACACTCAGGCACTCTGAAAACCCGTTTATCGGTCAGCAATATATATCTATTAACCCAGGGGGTTTGCCCAGGCCCGGCGCCAGGGGGCGTGGCCCAGCGTCCTGGCTGCGGCCTGGCAAGTTGAGGGCGAGCCTGCCCGGGCATGCCCGGGCGTCCCGACCGAGGCCTGGCAAGTTGAGCGCGGGCCTGCCCGGGCGTCCTGGACGAGCCCGGCATGGTGATCGCTCCGCGTCCTTGATAGGTGCAAGGCGATTGTGAACACCCAGCGGCAGCCGCTACACAGTTAACAAATATAATTTCGTTCAAAATTTTGGGCGATTAGCAAACCTATACATTTTTGGAATCATCAGAGCATGGAGAATCCGAAAATCAATGTTGGCATTTGCACATACAGATTTTGGATTTTCCAAATGGCCGCCATAAAATACATATTTTGCGCTATCTCGGCTTCTAGTCAACCTAGAAACTTAATTAAATATGCTAATCCAATGTTTTCTGGGTCAGGGAATCCAATAGAGGCCTCAAAATAGTGCTCAGGATTATAGAAAAGCAACAAACGAAGGTAATTGAAAACCAGTCTTTATATTTGTGATATAACTGTATTACATAATACATGATATTGCAAGTCCTTTGAAGTTATAGGTATGGGTTTATATAGCAAGAAAGCAGCCTTGTTAGTATCAGATTGAACTATAAGTCCTATATACAGGATCTACTAGGTCTATACCGTTCAGGAATATGCTTTTACAGATCTTCATCACTGTCCTGAGTGTCATTTTCGCAAAGGTGTCTACGCAAATGCCAACATTAATTTTTGGATTCCTCATGCTTTGAATATTCCAAAAATGTATAGTTTTGCTAATCTCCAAAAAATTTGAACGAAAAAAACATCATGAACCTGACTATTACTACCCAATGTGGCATGCACACGAAGCAAAAGGCGGTGTTAAGCAATTGGCTTATGTCTGTCTGTCTGTCCGTCCGTCCGTCCGTCCGTCCGTCCGTCCAAAAACGTCAGTTTATGATTGAGGAACAACTTAATTCAAATTGAATGTTATATTTTGAACATGAATTCTTGAACGGCCCCAAATTGGGGTTAAGCAATCCGTGACCATGTGACGAATCAGCTCATTCTCATTCATTCGAGCGACTACCAAAACTGAAAACAAAAATCGAATCCGAGTTTAAATAACCCCGTGAGGGTGTTTGAAGCAAAACCTCCGTTTTTACCAAAGGAAATTCTTTTCAAAGTCATAAAACATGATTCCGAAGCGATCCATCATCCATCCTAACATAAACCAAAAGCTTATAACCTCAGGCACACAAAGATGTTCATAACATTACTCAAAACTTTTAGAAAACTTTATTTGCCGAAAACTGCGAGGCCCAGCATCTAGCCAAGACCAAACCGAGACCAACGGCCTACAGGTCATATATTAAAACATTAATAAATCAAAAATTACAAACCTCATAAACACAAGACTTACCTTATTCTTCTCCGGACACCCTCTTCTTTCCAAATATCTATGTGTATCCGCAGGACCAATGCAGAAACCTGTCTCACAACGGTTTAAACCCAGCTCATGCTTCCTGTTAGTAAACAATCCCAATAGGCCAAAACAAAATGGCGGCTTAAGAAACCAGCGACATGACAATGGGCTGACCAAGATGGCAGACCGTCATTTTGGTAAGGCTATTTTTTTTTTTTTTTTTTAATGACCTCATTAATTATCTTCAAAAAGAGTGTTTAAACACATCCAAACACCCAGTTTTCATTCATGCACTTTCTTGGAGGTCGAGAAGTATGCATACAAATATTAGGGCTGCTAGGTTTCGTGGTTTTGGAGTTATGGAGGAGACACACACACTGCCTCTTATTATTATAGATCAATATTCAATACCTTTTAATTAACAAGATGGAACTGAACTGTTTGTTGCGTTGGTATGAGACCTGCTATGGCTTTTTAATCTATTGAATACCCATTGTTCTGTATAGCCTATACAATAAAACCAGGAGGCTGATTTACCTTTCTCAGTTATTGGAATAATCCAGCATCATCATATTCCAATTCTCATACATCTCCTCATTCTTGCTGCGTCATTTGACTAAGATCTTTCAGCATTTGAAGTTTTTGGAGACTATTCCATCATGGGAATTGTAGAAGAAACAGGAGCTTCAATGATTCTATCATTTTTTGATGAGGTGTAGTTTTTAAGAGCATTCAAGAAATGTATCTTCTTTTCTTTCAAATGCTTCTTCATCCGTTAGTTTTTTGTCTCCGTTTATTCTTTATTACCTCTGGCACCAAACGTGGGCAGAAGTTATGTTTTCAGCCATGTCTGTTGTGCCCGGATTTGGTGGAGAGGTTGGCTACATGACAAGGAGGAAAAGATTAGACTTTGGTGAAGATGTGGATCTGGATCGGGCTATACAGGTATTTTTAAGGTGATTCTCCACCATCGGCGGGACGCAAAACGTAAACTGCTCAGCTTGGCGAAGGCATGCGCTCTACCGAGTGTCATTCTAGTGTCTTCACAACTTTTGAAACTAACTTTCCAACTTCCTTAGAACCTTCTTGCTCTTCCATGCGCATCCATTTTCTGTATTTATTTATTGAAAAATATCATTTATTATTTTATTTTGCATAACAAACGATATTTATATCTATATCTCAGTTGTGCGTTTCATATGATTTTCAAATTCCCTTTGAGGACATAATGTTGAACAATTGTCTATCCAAAACATATTTGTATCTATTCAATTTAGCTTGAATAAAATAAAAGTATTTAGCTTTATTTATAATCAAGCGACGAGGGAGTTAAAAGTAGGATTCACCAAGATAAATACAATTATAAGAGGAATGTCTCCCCCTGGTGTAGTAGATGTCCCTAAGCCTGGTGTTGACTTTACGTTTAAGGTGGTTGGATTAAAATGTTAGGGTCTTGAGTTTGAGCCCCTGTCGCACCATTAAAATAACACAAGGTGTGTTGCCTCGGCCAGTCATCCTTCCAAGGTCGGAAAAATGAGTACCTAGGTTACTGGTAACTGCATCAGCGGCAAAGCCTTGCTTTCAGAAAATGATGCAACCAGCAGCCAAAGCCTGCATACAAAACAGCAATGAGTAGCTATCCATAAACGGTTGGTTTCTCTCATTTACACAATCAAAGATAATAAGGTTCTTTTTTATTTATCCAAAAAAACGAATATCATCGATACAATCACTGACGATACAAGTAATATCTCTTAGATTTGGGATTTGAGCAAGTTATTTACATTTTTGTGGATGACATACAATTGTTGTATTATATCTTCGGTATTGTGATCATTTAGTTGGTTTTGAACTTTAAATAAACCTATAATATGACAAGCTTTCACAGAAATGTCTCCTGCTCCTCCTCTGCTCCAATTGGTTCATCTGATCATGTGCTTGTGAAAGTCAACATCTCTCTGGATATTCTCAGAGAGCTGCCTCAACCCCTGCAAGTCTGACATTTCACTCAAGCAGATTGGCAGGGACTGCAAGCAGCCACCTCTCTTCAGGCCAGGTGTCCCATATCTACTGCAACTGATGTTAACTTAGCCTGGGAATTCTTACACAGAATCCTGCTCTCTCTTATGCCAGGATTCATCCCATCTCATCTTCAATTATCCGACCCTTCTTCCCACCCATGATACAAAGGATCCTGTGGTGAGGCAGTGGCTCTGAAACAACTCGTCTTATCTTCTTGGATGGCAAATCTGACCGAAGGCAATCTCAGTGCATTCGAACAAGTCTGCACCAAGTATGTGTCCATTCTCAGGAGAGCCAGAAAACAGGATCTGTCCAACCTCAAGAATGAACTTTCAAACTTGTCTCCCTCCTCTAAAATATAGTGGCACCTTGTTAAGTCTGCCTCTGGAGTATGGTCCCCTTCCGTCCCTTCCCTCTCTTTAAATGGCACCACAGCCGACTCCACTTATGAGAGGGCTGAATGCCTCAATTCTTTGTTGGCTTTCAAATCTTTTGTGCCCATTCTTCCCTGTCGTACCCAACTGCTCCTCAATTATTTGTCTTTTGCGCCTGAGAAGGTGGAGAAGCTTCTTTCAAACCTCGACTATGACTCTGCTGCTGGACCAGACAGCATCAGCTCATGTGTCCTAAAAACCTGCTCTTGCACATCTTCTCACTGCCCTTTGCGCTAGGTCATCTTCCATCTGCTTGGAAATTCACCAACATCACCGCACTATATAAAAAGAAAGCTCATGTAATCCTTCATCGCAATTTATAGGAAATCCAACTTTTTCCCTCCAACAACCTCATCTCTGATCGCCAACTTGGTCACTCCACCTAGTACATGCTGCTTCTATTCACCCAACAATGGATGGAGGCCCTCAATGTCAGACATGAGATCAGGGCCATCTCTCTGGACATATCTTGTGCTTTTGATAAAGTCTGGCATCCTGCCTTTCTCTCCAAACTCTGCCGATGGCATCAAAGGCCAACTCCACACATGGCTTACTGACTTCCTCTACTCTCGTAGCCAACATGTGGCTATCAACGGAATCCTTTAATCCCTGTTAAGACTGGAGTGCCCCAAGGCAGTTTTCTATGCCCCATCCCATTCCTAATCTTCATTAATGACCTCTCTGACTCTCTGGAAAATCCTCTTTCATGTATATGCTGATGACTTTACCCTCTGGCATGACATCCCTCATCCTTCAGACAGGGAGACCTGCAGCCTCTTCCCTCTCTTCTGACCTTGAAAAATATTACAAGCTGGTTAAACTTCCTGCCACCATCCTCTTCCCACTTGTTGTACTCCTCTTTTATATCATTCCTTGCCCTATCCACAGCTCTCCTTGCTGCTTTCTTCGTCTGCCCATACGTGACGTGACATGGTGGCCAAAATGGATTTCAGGTAAACCTTTAAAATGTAATCCCCTTTCATTTTTCGATCTATCAGTTGAAACCTGGCATACATCTAGTCCATCTCAAGGCTAAGAGATGGATAAGAGATTATCAAGGCTAAGAGATGGATCTCTGCCTCGAGATGGATTATATGTATGCCAAGTTTCAACTCAATCGATTGGAAAATGAAGATTGTTATGCACTTCCACAAGGCAACGACGCATGTGCACCAATCACCGGGAGGGTAGCACGATTGGAAATATTTTCGGACAGTAATATGTCCTCTGTCTGTTATAAAACAGGTGAAACTAGAACGGCACTCAGTAGAGAGCATACCTCCACCTGGTTGGCCATATCACTAAATGGTGAAGAATCACTTTAAAAATTCTACTAGCCGGATCCGGATCTTCACCAAAATAGAATCGAATCTTCCTCGTCACACACACAACCTGTCCAACAAGTTTCGTCCAAATCCGTCGATAACGTTTTGAGATAACTTGCTATGTATCGTTTTTGGCCCCATCTCCCAATGGTGAAGAATCACTTAAAAAATTAAATAATTCTCATATCCGAATCCACATTCAGATCTTCACCAAAATCGAATCAAATTGTCCTTGTCAGACACCCAACGTGTCCACAAAGTTTCGTACAAATGCGTCCACAACATTTTGAGATATCCTGCTATGTATCGTTTTTGGCCCGATCTCCCAATGGTGAAGAATCGCTTAAAAAATTATAGTAGCCGGATCCGGATTTTCACCAAAATCTAATCATTTAGTCCTCGTCGCTACATCTCTGCCAAATTTTGTCCGAATCCGTCCACAACTTTGAGATATTTTGTTCACAAACGGACAGACAAACAGACAGACAGGGGGTGAAAACATAACTTCCATCCACCTTTGGTGGTGAAGGTAACCAACATACGACAAAAGGCAGAAGGAGATTTAATAAGTAATATTTATTAAACCCTGCAGTCGACGCTTTAAAATACTTGCACCAATTAATAGATTAAAAGTACCGCTTATTGACTTTAAAAATCCCAAAATTATAAAGCACACGTCACAGATATCAATGCAGCTATGCATCAACTCAACTTTCAGGGTGGTAACTTATCTCAGGTAACCAGATCTTACAAATAAACTTGAAAAGTGTACAAATGGATTGAGGTCGGCGGTGAACACGTTCGAAACACTTTGGTCCCGTGGGTGTGCACATTGAGGGTGTGCACATTGAAGTCTGACCTGCCGGTCGCGTTGCAAATTCTTCCGGCGAGATTCATATCGCTGAAGCAAGCAGATGAATCCGAATCCACAGATCAAGCTGAGTGACGTCGAATTTGGAAACTGCTCACTTAAAGAACCACAATTCGTACCGGTAGCTGAAGAGTGAGGAGCAAGGAGGAAGGCGGGTGCTCGGTGCTGTCAGTGTGCTCTGTGTGACCAAAGGAGATTCTTACCTGGATATCATCTCCGAGACACCAGCGGGGCAGCATTCATCGAGTACCGCCCAGTAGATAAGATCGACCAGCCTCTGTAGGGATGCAGCTGGTAATCAGGACTTGGAGAAAAAGGTGTATTTTAAAGGCTTGCATGAAATCCAATATCGCCGCCATGACATAGGTCACACGACATGGTGGCCATATTGGATTTCATGAAAACCTTTAAAATACATCTCCTCCTTCATTTATCGATCTATCGAGTTGAAACTTGGCATACATAATAGTCCATCCTCAAGAAGAAGAATGCCGTTTCCTCCGACTTTTGAATTTATTGCAAACTAGCCACCATAGGTCGCATGACATGGCGGCCATATTGGATTTCATGAAATGACGGCATATCTCTAATCCAGTTAGCTACCTTCCTGTCACTGCTGTATGGAGTGGTTTTACTAGTATCCTAAACATCTCCTTTCTAATGTTTAAAGCCTCGTATCTTTCAGCCACTCAGCTTAGTCAAACTCGTCTCGGACTCTATCTAGTAGCCCGACATTGAAGTTCTGAACCCTCTCTATGGCAGCTACGTCCTTCCCCAGCTATGGTGACCACAACTGCTCAAAATATTATATGTGAGCCCTCACAATTTCTGGAGCGTGAAGACTACCTCTTTTTGGCTGGCAGGATGGCCTAGGCCCTAGAGGTATGCACACTCGCCCCTGAGCAGTCTAGCCTGGATTAGAATCTCGGTGAAGCTACAAAGGCAGGGACGAGGCATCAATGTGTGTGCCTTCACACGGATGGATGTTGAAATGTCATCCAGTCTAGTGTTTGGACGTTAAAGATCCCACGGTGGCCTTCGCGAAGAGTAGGTGAGCTATTGCCAGCATTTTGACCAAATTACAAATTCCTGCCCTAATCTACAGAGAGAGGGCATTGTATCAGTGGCTGAGCCACACCATCAGCCAGTGAATACAAAAGACGACGATATCTTTATCCCCACGCTTTTTTTTAAAAAAGGGGGCGAGGATATTGTAATCGGCTCTGTCTGTCTGTCACTTGTCCCTCACGATGGATCTTAAACGGTTGGGCAGACATTCACCAAACTAGGTACCCACAGCCAGATTAGTTTTACCAATAGCTGCCTGGCATTATGCCATGTGATTACCCTCCAATTCCCATCACACATCCTTCTCCTGTATCAAATGCTCCAACACTGCCCCTTGCATTATGTCGTTTCTATTCTCATCATTCCTAAAAAATTCCCAGCAGATTACATTTCTTAATGTTAAATTATATCTGCCAATCTTTATTCAATATATGAAAGTGACTAGACCTTCCTGAATCTGCCCAACCCCTCTCCCCCTCTTCTGCGTACCTTACCTCCAAGCTCTGTGCCATCTGCATATTTGAAAAGGCAACTCTCAGCACGAGTATTGATCCCTGTGGTACCCCATCACTTACAACCTCCCAGCCAGACATACTCATATCCACAGCCACTCTTTGCTTCATATCATTAATCCAGTTAGGCAATCGACCAGCTCATCCGCCATGCCCTCACCATAACGAACAGAAACATCAAACACAAACAAGAGGATGTGTGTGTTGCGACGAAACATCATGCTTGACAAGAACTTGTCAACATTAAGTCTGACATCCAACAGGAAGAAGCAACACGATTGCACCGTTTTATTTTTCAAAAGGTACAAGGCATTTTTGGAAGACTGCCCCAAACAAATACTGGTCCCCAAGTACAAACTTCACTGTCTCTTCATCTTGGCCACCCTCTCTCTGCGTTTCTTTATATGCTTTGGAACTTTGTGTTTCCTCCTTTCACGATTTGCCTCCTTCACCAGCTTCTTATGTTCCTGTAGGATTGACGGCAGTTTCAAAATTTACAATAATGCATGGACAGTACAAACCAAGTCGGCATTCAGGAAACTTTGTCAACGCACAGGATCAATATCTGGGCTAAAAAGTGAAGCACTATAATCAGAACTCATGAAGCCCACAAGCAATTCTTCCTAAAGGATTTATGAACAACTATATACATTTTTGTCCTAAAATGCACTATTTAGGATCAGAACTACCATGCTGTCATAAAAGCTTTTAGAAAGGCACCTGGGGTAAATAATAAATAGGGAGGAGGGACAATAGATCGTCAACTACAATTTAAATATGCCTAATCTTCAGATGCACACTCAACTATTCTTGCCGAGCAATGCCATACACAACAGAGATATAAGGCAAATGCCATCAGTGTTATCGTGGTGTTTGTAAATATCAGATAATTTAGTGGCAAAATAGTGATCACCAGATCAATGCGAAACTTTATTTACATGATCTACTGGACTTGGGGAATATAGGGGGCGATGTCCGCTGTATTCCCCACAAGTGGTAAGTTGTAATCTCAAAGATGACATGGTCTGGAAGATATGATTTTTTGAAGGCTAAACCTTTAAAAATCAACTCGTCCAAGAATGACTGGACAGGTTGAGTGGAAAGTTCACACATATATTCCCCAAATCTTGGGGATACCAGTATGTTTTTGAATAAATCATAGGTCACATGGTCTGGCAGTCATGCTGCATCAAAGGAAAATAAATAAAGAAATTATTTCTCTGAAAAAATTATTTCTCCACCATAAGGATTGAAGTCAAACTTTACAAGTATGATACAGTCGTCAAGCAGAATACGTTTAAAATCTCAACGTGATCTGTCGCACGGTCTGGCAGCCGGAATTTCTAAATATTATTTCAAGAATAAGAAACCTTGCTATCTTATCTTCTCCAGATGTGTGACTATATCTCTATTAATTACATACCGTTTCAACTCAGTGGCATCCTCTCTATTAATTATGTAGTCTATTAATTACATACAACTGGAAAGTACCTTTTGACACTTTAGACTGCTGCCACCCCTAAGACCTTTGAAGATCCTTCAGGACTCCAATACCTTTAAGACCACCAACACCACTGAAGACCTCTAAGATCCCGAAGACACTTAAGACACAAAAGACCCCGGGGAGCCAAAAGACCATGAGGACTCAAAAGACCACGAGGACTTAAACAATTTTTTTTATCTCTGGTTTGTTATCCTACTGTCTTCGAGGTGTTTTGTTTTAATGCACACTGGATTGGATACCGGAAACTATGTGGGGATGGCCTCCATATGGTGACGTGGTGATGTCCATGTTTTTTTTTACGGCGTAGCCCATAGGGCAAAGCAGTCTAGAACAGCGTTTGTCTGTCCGCATGCCCGCGTGGTTGACGGATTGATGTTATTGAGTGGCTGTGAATCGATGCATTTTGAACCACTTCTCTAATCGATTGGTGTACCGTATTTGACTAGCACAGCATCCTGTAATTTTGACGGCATAGCCCATAGGGCAAAGCTGTCGAGAACAGCGTTTGTCTGTCTGTATGTCCCCTCAAACATACACCAATCAGAGCTGAGGGTCTGGTCACATGACAGGGGTGATGTGATGTCATTACAGAGGTATGGCGGCTGACTCCGCACACCGCCATTTTGATTCCATTTTCATTCAGGCCGAACATGTCATACATCACAATCGCCATGCTCGACCTTTACATTTTTAATTCAGTGTGAAACACAAACAAACCCATTGTTAAAATGACCATCAAATATAGAAAGCATAGGCGTTACGGGTCTTCCAATGACACAGTATGTAGAGGCCTTAGGCTTCATGCATTCATTCCTCACCTTTTGCTAACTGGTATCCCCATCCAGGTCATACTATCCTCTTCAATTAAAGTATCAAACAAGCCCGACTACGCCGATGTTGGACTTTCAGTCTTGTTTTTCATGTCCATGTGATGGATATGTCAAGTTCAAATCTTTTTGAAAGAGTGCAAAATGGGAATAAAGATAGCTATAATCCAGAATCAGAGGTAAATTTGAGAAAACACCCACAAAAGTACCAAAATATTACGACTTAAGCCTCATTTTCCAAAACATCATATACGAGAACTCTTGCTTTCCCTACCTTTTTGTCAATATCTGGATCTTTGGGCCTGTCCTTTGGGTGCACAAAGGACTCTTCCTCTTCTGATACAGAAGAATCATTGCTCTCTGAATCTTCTGAATCTCTGCTCTGGCTGGTCTCGAGTATGATTGGCACCTGAAAACATCCAAAATGATTTGCTTCCTTTCTCAAACCAAAATGACAGAACTGTATTGGATGCTGAGCATTTCACCTTCATCCCAATATTCAATTCCTCTTTATGAAAATGGCAAAAATCGCAATTTAGCAACAAGTACAACAAACGAAAATATATTTCTTACAACAATGGCCCATTGTATTGAATTGAAAATGACAGTAAAATATACAAGTGGATAGTTTATTTATCATACTGGATATCAAAAGCCCAAAGTGTTATGAATGCACAGTACTTACTTCCTGGGTACCTGTCAAATCTTTCTTCAAACCTGTTAGAGTTTGGTAAAGAATCTGCAAAAAAATGAAAATCAAAGAAAAATATTTACTGTAAATGTCAATTTTTTAAAATGCGAAACAGCAAGAATTGTTTTTCATTTTGTTAACAAGGAGAAATCCTCAGCATATATGAAGATACTTCAATGCAGCAGCAATTCTGGAGAGCAATTACAGCTGTAAAAATGCTCCACTTTATTGGAACAACAAAAAAGGCAAAGAATACATGACAAATCTGTTCTTTTTTCACCTTGTAAAACATCTTAGCTCTGAAGATATCAATAAAGCAAGACAAGAAGAATGTAATATTAGTGTAGCAGCATAGCAAACCTGTTGTGCATTTTGTGATACAAGCACCAAATTTGGTACACTAGTAGACTATCATATTATGAAAAGATCTGGATATTGGGCCATCTCAGATTCAGAGATTTGATTTTTGCAAGATTTCGATTCGATTGGGATCGAAGAGAACACCTTCTTCGTCTTCTGTACAGTGAAGTTGCCAGCCCTGAATTCTCTGGCTACATCTGGGTGCTTCATTGGGAGTGCAACCGTGTCCCTCAGGTCAACAGGGACCCACCTGGCATAGTGTGTGTGGTCTAAGGCATGGAACCATGGGACCAGTTCCGTCAGGGCATCAAGGTACGTCGTGAATGAAGCCTGCCGCAGAGAACGCACGTAGACCAGTACCAACATCTCTAGTTCCAGCACAGTTGCCCAGTACTGAAAGTTGGGAATGTCTTCTCCTCTCTGGTGACACCAGTCTTCGAACTCAGGCAGGTCTTCTGCATCATCAGCATATGTCATACAGTGGCGTTAATACGCACGGTGTTGTAGGATGTGCAGTGCTGCTGCAGTGATTTGATGAGCTCTTCTTGTGCGGGTGACGTGGGCAGCTCGTAGGAAGGAGTCAGCCGTCCCTGGCGTTGCAATCTCAGCTTGCAAAATCTGCAAATCTTGCAAAAATCAAATCTCTGAATCTGAGATGGCCCAATATCCAGATCTTTTCATAATATGATAGTCTACTAGTGTGCCAAATTTGGTGCTTGTATCACAAAATGCACAATTCTTTTGAATATTTGGGCTAAGCCGCCCCACTATATAGGGTGTTGCAAAATAAATGATACTTTTTCCCCCCAGATTGTATTGACCACATGTTGCAAAGTAAATGATACTTTTTCCCCCCTAGATTGTATTGACCACATGTCTGCGATTTTTGAATTCAAATTTCGCATGCGTCATCATGACGTGTCGCGGACGTTGCCTGCGTGTTGTCTCAGTCATATTTGCGACTAATGTTCGTGTCTTTGCTGAAATATTTTTAAAGTCGACTTCAAATAGTTTCTGAAGCTGATGGTGGACATATTGACGCGTATTAAACGTGTTTTTAATTTTTGAATGAAATAAAGCCTTTGGTTGGATTTTCATCCAATTGAAACTTCATTTCATCTTTGGGGAAAAAAGTATCATTTATTTTGCAACACCCCTTAATTGGAAAAAGTGACAAAAGTTTATTGTGTTGTGACTAAAATTAGTTCACGGCATAAAAAAAAAAAATCAGGGTCTAAGTCTACAGGGTCTACGACAAGTCAGTCTACAGGGGGGTCAAAGTGCATCCAGGTTTGACCCCCCAAAATAGGTATTCGTTCTTTTCTCTGAAACTACATGCACAATTTCAATGAAACTTCACCACAACCTTCATCACCCATGATGTACCAATGTTTGTTCAAGGCATTATAAAAATTGGGGTCTGACATTGTCTTTTGATAGGTAGGGGTTGCCCCCCAAAATCGGTATGTTTTTTTTTGTTTGTTTAAAGTTCAATGATATAGCAGGGAAAATGGCCTTAAAATGCCTGTTGTTGTTGTTGTTGATTATGTTAGTATGATTCTACATGCTGCCCTGTCTTCAAGAAACCATTCAAATTAGTTTAAAATACCTTTAGTCAGTGTAGTATACTGTTTATTCTACCAGGTGAGCACCAGGGGTATTGCCCCTATGTTTGACAGTTGAAATTTGTTCACACGTATAATGAAATCAGGATATACGTACAAAAGGTGATCTTTGATTAGAGGCACTTCAGATACTTACATTGTCGTGCTGAACACTAAAAGCCCCTTCATCCTCTTTGCTCCTCATCACCTGCTCGTAATCCCGCTCATACCTTGTCACTTCATTCAACGTCCGTGGAATGTATGCCTTTTTGAACACCTGCATGCACAAAAAAAGTCAATGCTTCCGCCACATTATTTAAGCAACCTCAAAAACAGCAGCAGCTTCTCTTTCCATGCTCCTCTTGGACTTGCAAAAGACAATAAATTGCAATTGTTTTATTACACAAATTCAAAATAAAGTGTCAACCAAACAAACGGTTATTGCATTTTCCTTGTACAAACCATTCACGGAACATTACAGTTTTAGGCTGAACAATTTGGCCATATCTAAAGACATATCCAAAGGAGAAGGGGAGATGAGATAATTCCATTCAGGGCCACACGTTGACTGTGACCAGAGAGGAAGTCGGCAAGCCTTGTGTGGAGGTTTCCATGGATATCATAGGAGGAGAGTTTGGTGAGCAGGGTGGGGTGCCAGACCATATCAAAGGCAAGATATGTCAAGGGAGACAGCTCTGGTTCCCTGTTTGGCATCGAGGACCTCCATCCATTGTTGAGACAGCAGAAGCAGCATGTACAGAGTCGAGTGACCTGGTCTGAATCCAAATTGATGATCAGAGATCAAGCCATTTGAGAAGAGGAAAGATTTGATATCCGAAGCGATGATTGATTCCATGACCTTGCTGATGATTGGGAGCAGGCTGACTGGTCTGTTGTTTCAAGGATCTGTTTTTGCACCTTTTTGTTTAAAGCGGTAATGTTGGCTGATTTCCAAGCAGATGGCAGATGACCTTGAGCAAAAGAGAGGGTGAAGAGAACAGAGACAGGGTGTGAAAGAGCGGCAGAGCAGGATTTTAGGACCCGTGGGCTGATGCCGTCTGGTCAAGTTGCAGAATCAGAGTCGACGTTTGACAGAAACTTCTCCACCTTGTCAGGAGAGAAGGACACAGAGTCCAGGAGCAGCTGGGTTCGACTGGGTAAGGTGGGTACAAACAGAGATGGGTTTGGGACACAAGATTTTGAGGCAAACACAGAATTGACGCATTCGGCTTTTTCACGTGCAGTGTCAGCTGTGTCGCCGTTTGAGGTAAGGAGGGGATGGATGGAGGGGGAACAAACACCAGAAACAGATTTGAACAGATGCCACCAGTATTTGGAGGAGGGAAACAGGTTTGAGAGTTCAGTCCTGAGAGTGGAGAGATTGTGCTTCCTGGCTCTCCTGAGGGTAGACACACTTGTTCCGAGCTTTGTGAAAGAAACTGAGATTAGCTTCTGTTGGATTTGCCTTCCATGAGGCGAAGGCAAGTTGTTTCAAGACAATTGCCTCACCACAAGATTTAGTGTACAGTGGACGGGAGGAAGGGTATGACAACTGAAGACGAGATGGGATAAATCTGTGCATGAGAGAGAAGGCAGTTTACTTTGGAAGAATTCCCAGGAAGAGCTGATGTTAGAGGCAGTAGAGATGGGAGACCAGTCCAGATGTTTGATGGCTGCTTGAAGACCATGCCAATTGGCCTGAGTGAAATGCCAGACTCGTCGACGCTGATGAGGCTCTCTGAGATTTTGGTCTGAGATTTCTGATCCGCTGAGGAGGATCAACAGTTTGTGATTTTGTCAAGGTTTGAAGAGCGGGACGAGGCTTCTGCCTGTTTGCTAGAAGGATGAGGAATGTCACAGCAGAAGGTAGAGTTATCAACAAATATATAAAGAGAATCATGAATATCAGAGAGATCATTAATGAAAATTAGGAATAGGATGGGCGTAGAACACTGCCTTGAGGTACTCTGGCCTTGACAGGGAGAGAAGAAAGGATTCCGTTGAGTCACACGTTGGCTACGGGAGTGGAGGAAGTCAGCAATCCAAGTGGGGTGTTGGCATTGGATGCCATAGGCATACAGTTTGGAGAGAAAGTTGAGATGCAAGACTGTATTGACAGCTAGTGATATGTCCAGAGAGACGGCCATGATCTAAATGTCTGATATTGAGGGCCTCCATCCATTGCTGGGAGAGTCGAAGCAGCATATTCAAGGTAGAGTGATCTGGTCTGAATCCGATTTGATGACCTGCAATGAGGCATTGGAGGAAAGAAGAATTTCATTTCAATTATGATGATAGATTCCACAAACTTGCTGATGATGAAAAGTAAGCCGATAAGATCTGTACTTGAGGAGATCTGTTTTTGCACCTATTTTATGTAATGCAGTGATGTTGGTGGATTTCCAAGCAGATGGAAGATGACCGAGGGCAAATGATAGGGTGAAAATGGCAGAGAGAGGAAGGGCAAGAGCAGCAGAGCAGGATCTTAGGACTCATGAGCCAGATACGTCTCCACCTTCTCAAGTATAAAAGACAAATAATTCAGGAGTAGTTGGGTATGACTGGAAAGGGTGGGTACAGAGAGAGAGTGGTGTTGAGGACACAACATTTGGGAGCAAACACAGAATTGAGGCATTCAGCCTTTTCACGAGCAGAGTCGGCTGCGGTGCCATTTAAAGTGAGGGAAGCGGTGGGGAGGGATATACACCAGAGACAGACTTGACAAGGTGCCACCATGTTTTAGAGGAGGGACACAAGTTTGAAAGGTCATTTTTGGAGGTTAGACAGATGTTGTTTTCTGGCTCTTGATGGAATGCACAACAGGAGGCATTTTTAAGGCAGATAAAGCAACATTGAGTTTAAATCCTAGTGTGACTGAACTGACAAGGTACCATGGAGACAGGCTCAACTGCTATCACTCGAAAAGGATGGGAAAACGTACCAAATCACAGGTGGCAATGGCTTTAGTCTTTCAAAAGCAACAAAGCATCAGGTTTTCACAAATTAGAGGCACCACGTCATAATGCTGAATCACCAGAGTGATGACGACATGGAGCTGCACCACCAGGGTTGCAAAAAACTTGCAGCTGAAGCATGCCTCAAACAAAGGGTGCATGCCACCTCAATTATATAGTACAACGGAGTGCAATGGGCCTGCTTCGAAGATCAGCACCTTGACACATGTCAGCTTTCAAGTGCCATGAGTAGAATATGTTTCATCCACACAAATGCTGAACTTGTGGGAGATCTCTCTCTCTCTCGCTATTGTGCTCACACCTCCAGACAAGAGTGTGATAGTGAGGGTGATAACTGGCATTGTATTGAAGAGCATGACAGAACCCCAGGGATGACTGACTCAACCTCTTAGTCCTAGCTCTTTTAGACCCTCCATCCCAAGCACAGCCTTTTGCCTTCCGAGCACCAATCACATGGTTACAATTCCCAGCCTTCTCTGGGGGAATGCCGATGAATACCCTCTGTCCTTCAGGTAAATTCCTCATTAATCATATGGCTTGAGTCATGTGTACGTTCACGTGCCAAGTCTTGGCCCAAGACTCTCACAAACTGGCTGTCGGCCTCACGTTCAACTAAGGCTCGGGCAGGAATTTGGAATTTGTTCAGGGTGCCGCCAAAAGCTCATCTGCTCTTCATGAAGATTCAAAGGATTTAGATGTACAGTATCTCGAGCAGCCATTACGAGGGCTTCTGTCATACTCCCCTCACCTGCCCATAAAAAAGTTTTGATCACTGGATTTGAAAACATTCAAATCAGTTTATCTTTTTCTAAGTTGAAAAAAAGAGTTAAACACTGGAAATCGAGAGATCTTGCAGAGCTGCTCATTTTAACCGATATAAGTATATACCCTACGCAACGTCAATAGTCAACAAGAGGATGCCCCAAGGGTGCTCAAAACACTTGATCAATACTTAATGCATGGAGTGTTTAGTGCTCCCACCCAAACCAAAGGCTCATGATACCCTGAACCCAAATTCAAATCCCATCTCTAACATGTACAAGGCCATTGTCTACTACTGTCCTTGTAACGCACATTAAAGTATTGTATACCATTTCAAGCAATACATAGCTTTGCCCTGCAGGCGATTTATGGACAATCTCTGTTACAAGTCCAAGATCAATGTTAAAAACATAAAAATGCTTGTTTACCTCCTCGTCCACTTTATCCTGGTTGCTTCGCTCCATTTCTGTGCGTTCCACTGCAATTTCCATTGCCTGTAATAAACGGTGTTAGCGATGAATGTAGCTGCTCATGATTCAGATATTTTATCATCAATGTTCACAGGATAAAAAACAAAAGGTTCCATATGTCAACATTGTACTCCTCTATTTTTTGTGAAAAATCTTACGCTAATTCATACATATGACAATCTAAATTCTAAAACTACCAATGAAATCCGTGCATAAGGTTTATGTGCTTGCATGGAAAAAAAAAGGATGGAAAAGTGTGGCATCTAATTAGGTTGTTGATAATCTGAAGGAAAATAGGCTTGTGTGGTCGAGGCAAAATGTATAATAAATATTCTGGCAGTATTACCAGAAGCATTATTCTCTTCCCAATGCCAAACATGTGATTTGCTTCTTTTTTCTGCTTTGAAGGCAATTTGCATCAAATCAGAAAGAAGGAAGGATCAGTATTTTGATGGCCGAGTATTCCTATTCTTTGGCAGTCTGCATAATCTGCAGTCGTGGCTTACTGGCTCGAAGTTTTATGAAATGTCACACCTTTAGGAGAACCTATCCATATTCATACCGTCCAAGGTGGTGGCCCAGTGAAAATATCAGGTCAAAGGTTAAAATATCTATATAGAGATAGTTTTCATTCAGACAACAAAAATATTTCTGATTTACTCTTGTTTAACCACATGTTGATTCTGCATCTTCTTGGTTTCATTCTTTATCTAAACACGACATAATTTATGTCCTATTTATTTAGAACAAGTCAGGAGGCGACGATGGTTCACGAGCGAGCGGTATCCAATGACAAAGGACGGACTATAACCGAAACAGGCCCGGACAGGCCAGGCCCGGAAATGTCAAAACGAAGGTTACTGACCTTGAAATGAGATAGAAAATAATGTATAATCAGTTATGAGGTTAGTTAGCGACACTATACCGAAAATTCGGTGAAAAATGAAATGGAAAAAAAAAGGAAAGGAAAAAAAAAAGAAAATGAAAAATCGAGCTCCGTGGGGCTAGACACATGACATTGGCCTAACCAAATATCGAAACCCCTGTCAGATTCCACCAAACCCCTCGGAGAAGATGGAGCTTGAACTTGATTACCGCCGAAAAAGACATCTTTTTCGGGTGTGGCTCCGCCCACAATGGGCGCAATACGCCCACTCTCGGCAGGACACAACTAGATCATGATATCAACCTCCCACCCAAGTTTCATCAAGATCGGATGATATCGGGTAGTTATGCTGCGGACAGACAGACACACACACACACACAGACAGACAGACGCACACACATGACGAATATCGTGGTCACTTGATAACTCGTGAACCAACAAAATGCTCTTGATCATAAACCATTCTTGCAATACTCCGCATTTCAGTTATACTCCTGGCTCTAGGGGGGAGTTCGTGGCCATTGCAAAAGTACAAAGCCACGCATGATTTTATTGTTGTACATACCAAGACCTTTCAAAAAAATTTGGGTGACAAGCCCAAATTTGTATAGATTTTGCTACAGAGGGCGCTTTTCAAAATGGCCACCATAAGTATTACTTTTGACCATATCTTGGTCTGTGAGACTCATAGAGACATGATATTGGTGCCTAAACCTATGTTTTCATGGTCAAGGAACTCAATAAGACCAATAACAATTACAGTGGCTCCTTCGTTTGGAGCAGCCATCTTGAATTTCAAAATGGCCAACATTCAAAATCGCAGTTGTCCATATATGTCATCAAAACACATAGACGCTTGATGTTTGTGGTTATACTCATGCATTTAAGGCCAAGGAATCCAATGATAAGAGTATAATAATACAGTGGTTCATTTGGTTGAGTTATCATGTAACCTAAAAATCCACAATGGCGTCCAAAATGGCCACCAAAACCTAACGGCTATACTTGAAATGACTCTAAATCAATGATTATTTACCTCAAAGTTGTAATTTCGGTGCATATCAGAGTCTAATGTTTCATCTCAGTTGGAAGGATTTTTACAGTTTTCAGTCTTCTGGCACTTGCAGAACACAGAACATTTTACCGAAGCTTCTCGACAAGGGCACGTTACACGAGCGCATTTGCCACAATGACACACCAGGGACCAACGTGGCTCGAGGGTTTTCCATGATGTTGATGGCAAAAGATGGCCATTCTCGAGGGGAAATCCGTAATCCACTGGATCAAGGTCTCCTATTCTAACGTTGAGTTGCCTATCTGGAGCATGCATAGTGGTGTATGCATTGTAGAATGCACGATAAATGTGAGGTTCAAGGCCTTGACTTGTCGGTGGCAGATTTTGATGCGATGTTGATTTTGAGAAATGGAATTGATAAGCTCGAAGCTCCTGAAAATTACTGGATTTGCTCCCAGCATCTGCTACTTTGACCAAATATTGTTCTGCATTCTGAATCACTGCAGAAGTTAGTGGAGCGGTTGTGCCAAATCCTCGCAAGTGGATCTCAGGGTCAGCCTTGAGGGCTGCTTTCTTGGTGCCAATCTTGCTGGTGATATCACACCCTGTGAGGCTGTGTAGTGCTGGAAGGACTGCGCAGAGATCAGGATCCAGCCGTGCATGCAGAATGTGAAGGGGGTACATAACGGGTGGTGGTGCCTCTACCTGCCCGTATCCACAGTTCCTTCAGTCCCTCTTGAAGAAAGATTGGCATATAAAACAGTAAGGCAACTATCACATCTGTATCATTGGAGATAACAACGCAGGGTAACCTGCCTGGAGACAATCAAGGATATGCATGGGTATGTGTAGATCTGCCTCCTCAACTGTGCACTGCAGGTTCCGCATGTCATGTTCTGTACTATTGTGTATCTTTATGCACTGCCAGTCGTTACAGTCTATGCATAGCTGGCTGAGTATTGTCGGCTGTTCATGGCCTTGCGATGACTGTTCACGCACATAGTTATAGATTAGCTTCTCCAGCAGCACTTTGTTTTTGTTCGATGGCCAGAATGTTGCCATGTCCTTAGGAAGGGGGGTTGTCTGTTCAACCGTGCTCAGAACTACTGGAGTCACACTGCATCTCCGCAACCTTTCACTGTCTTTCACTGATGGATTGTCATTGTAAATGTCAAAGATGTAATCACATCTACCATAATTGTGGTACACATCTGTCATCTGTGTGAAGTTTGAAAGCAGATCAGAGAAATTTGAAAGTCCAGTGAGGGGCACTCTGCGAACTGCTGCCATGATATCTATAAAGAAGGCCGACTCAGGCTTGTGACGGTAGGAATAATCGTCAGACTTCAGTTTATCTTCAAGCTCACGAATAAGTTGACTCTTCTCAGGCTTGGTCATAAGCTCATCATCATCGAACAGCATGGGAGATGGCAACACATCATACTTCAGAAGAGCTTCTGTGTTAAGACCTCTATCTCGAGCGATTTCGATTGATTTGTCAGTCATGTTAGTTTTTTCTGATCACTTTCCTTGTTGTTTTTTTGGGATTGTTTCTGATTGATATCATAGTTTTGATGTTCGTTCTGTGAATAGTGTCATTCAGTTTCAAGGTTTTGTTGATCATCCTTTTTGATGGCATCCTTGTTGATCAGCCATTGCCACTTTTCAGTCCCTCTTCTAACTCAGAAACGATATCACTCCATGCATGCTGCTTGGGGTTCAGCTCTGGTGTATCGCCAGTTGAATGTTGAGCATTCTCAAACTTTTGGATGTATGATGTCATGCACTGTTTGTGATAATACAAGTCAGCTCCAAAAACTGCATGCTCATCCTGGAGGTCACACATTCGACTGAAAATGTCATCCTGGAAGAAGTTTGCTGCTTGTAAAAGTGAAGTAGCACGGTTCGACTCAGATATACGATATTTCGTGAAGTCCCGTTGGTGTGACTTCTTGTTACAAATGATGCAGTTCATCGAGTAGTTGACACTATATGCATCTGTAGGATTTGGAGGTGAACGTACAGTGGAGTGAGCACGAGTGGAAACCCCATGTGGACTGCCAGATTCTTCTGAGGATAGCGATGCTTTCTGTGATTTCCCTCCTTCCTGGATGCGTCTGAGCAGATTCGCATTGGTGTACTTCTTGTAGCACTGGTTGGAAACATGATAGAAGTCACTCTCGGCTGGCATCAACTTTATGCGTTTTGTTACAGAGTCGTTTCGTATGTCACTAGCTTCCCGTATTCGTTTACACCCGTTGGGTGTGCTTATCAGTTTTCCCTGTGTTGGCTCTTGACAAATTACACACTTTGTCCGGTCAAAATCACCAACTCCTATCCCCGAAAGCTGTACAAATTCCATTGCTGATTGTGGATTAGGGCTTGTATTAGGTCTTGTATGAGGGCTCGTCTTCAGAATTTATCTGAAATAAAAGAGAAGTGGATTACAGTGAGTTGATTTGTTAAATGAAGATCTTTAAACGTAATGATTACAGAAAGCAGCAATTCTTCAATTTTGTGATGGACACCATATACTCCTGGCTCGAGGGGGAGTTCGTGGCCATCGCAAAAGTACAAAGTCACCAATGATTTGGGTGATAGTTATGGGCGCCACGTTGGATTTAAAGGTTACCTGAATATACTCAAGAAGATTTTTGCTGGTCTCAGTGAACCACTGTATTATTATACCACTGTAGCGGTTACCGGAAGCATTACACAATCCTCTTGCGCCGGCCGATGACGTAACCGGCAGGCGGTCACTTGCCCAGGCTCGTCCGGACTTGCCCGGACTTGCCTTGCCCGGGCGGACACTTGGTTTGCAAACCACGCCCCGTTGAGAGGCGTGGCTTACCGATTTGCATACCACGCCCCGCCTGAGAGGCGTGGCTTTTGTGTGGTGAACTTTGGTTATAAATTGCCGCCCGTTCTATCGGGCTTTTCAGTGCTTTTGAGTTGAGCTAGAAATAAATAGCTCAGTGAAACTTCGTTCCTGGTGGTCGTCCATTTTGTCCGGCTTTATCGTGAGAGCATACATAGCTCCACAATTGGTGACCCCTTTTCAAGAACACGGCGATGGAGTCATCTGTAGCTTTGAAGTTCCCTGGCTTTTCGGAATCGCACGCAGCTGTCTGGTTCGCCCAAGCGGATTCTCAATTCGCCCTGCGGAATATCACGGAGGACACGACGCGCGACCACCATGTGGTCTCCGCGCTCAACGCCTCCACTGCCGCCCGGGTCCTGAGCTTCCTACAGAACCCGCCGAACGCCGACAAATACGGCGCGCTCAAAGGCCTACTCCTCGGTGCGTTTGGACTCACGGAGACCGAACGCGCGCGACAACTGCTCGACCTCCCGGAGCTGGGTGAGGCCCGTCCATCCGAACGCATGGACCACATGCTTGCTCTACTCGGCGACCACAGCCCAGATTTCCTCTTCCACGAGCTGTTCCTCCGGCAGCTACCCGGGCAGGTACGATTAGCTTTGGCTAATTCACCCATCACGGACCTTCGCGCCCTGGCCAAGGAGGCCGATAATTTTTCTCGGCCAGGCGACATGTCGGAGCGGCCGCCTGGAACCCTGGGCCGACCGAGGCAACGCCCGCGCCACGACCGGCGCCACCACCGGCCGAGTTAGCGCCACTGGCGGCAGCGGCCGCCGCGACGCTCCGTCGACCGAACCCGACGCGACCGCCGGAGCCTCCACCAGAGCAGACCATGTGCTACTACCACGCCAGGTTCGGGCAGAAGGCCAGACGTGCCGCCCACCGTGCACTTTCGGCAGGTCGGGAAACGACCAGGCCGGCGCTCACTGCCTGCCATGAGCGTCGGCCATTCAGGCAGCCTTCTGTTTATTACGGACACAGCGTCCGGGCGGCGTTTTTTGTGCGACACCGGCGCTCAGCTGAGCGTGATACCCACCTCGGTGCAGGACAAACAGGCCGCGCTTTGCGGCCCCGCCTTGATCGCCGCAAACGGCTCCTCCATCCGCACCTTCGGTCGCGCAGCGTCGCATTCTGCTTCGGGGGCCAGCTCTTCAGGTGGGACTTCATCACGGCGAACGTACCCATGGTCTTGCTGGGTGCAGATTTTCTTTGCGCGCATGGGCTTTTGGTTGACGTCAAACCGCTTCGGCTCATCAACGCGGAGACCTTCAGCTCGCTCGCTTACTCATTGAGCGGCTCCGCACCAACTAAGCTAGCCTGCACTCTCCCGGCCGCGGACGATTTCACCCGCCTACTCGCCGAGTTTCCCGCCCTCACGCAGCCGACGTTTTCGGCCGTCGCCGTCAAACACGGCGTCGAACACCACATCCCGACCACAGGTCCACCGGTCTACGCCAGGGCGCATCGCCTCGACCCGGCCAAACTCGCCGTGGAGAAGGCGGAATTCGATGCGCTGGAGCGATTGGGCATTGTGCGGCGCTCGAATAGCACGTGGGCCTCGCCCCTGCACATCGTGCCCAAACCGGGTGGCGGATGGCGACCATGCGGCGATTACCGCCGTCTCAACGACGCCACCACCACCACCACCACCCCCGACCGGTACCCGATACCACATATACAGGACTTTTCCGCCGGTTTGGCGGGGCGGGTGATCTTTTCCAAGGTCGACCTCATTCGGGGCTACCACCAGGTACCCGTCCGGCCGGCCGACGTGCCGAAGATGGCGGTAATTACACCTTTTGGCCTCTTCGAGTTCTTTCGCATGCTGTTCGGCCTTAAGAACGCGGCCCAGGCCTTCCAACGACTGATGCACAGTGTGCTGCCCGACCTCACCTTCCTTTTAGTCTACTTGGACGGCATTCTCATCGCCAGCACTTCCCGGGCGGAGCACCTCATCCACCTGCGCACGCTTTTTGAGGGCCTCGGCAAGCACGGTCTCATCATCAACCCGGCGAAATGCCAGTTTGGCTTAATAGCCGTCGACTTCCTGGGGCACCGCATCACGAAGCGCGGGGCCGTTCCGCTGCCGACCAAGGTGGAGGCAGTCACAAGTTTCCCGCGCCCCCGCTCCATCAAGGCCCGACAGGAATTTTTGGGAATGGTACATTTCTACCACCGGTTCATACTCACGCCGCCCAACTCATGCGCCCCCTGTACGAAGCCCTCCGGGGCAAGCCGGCCAAGCACGACGTCGCCTGGACCAAAGAGATGGATGAGGCGTTCACGGGCGCTAAGCTGGCCCTCGCCAACGCGACCATGCTGGCGCACCCGGTGCTCGACGCACCCATCGCCCTCACCATGGACACTTCCGACTACGCGGTGGGCGCCGTGCATGAACAGTGGGTGAACGGGGCTTGGCAACCACTGGCCTTCTTCAGCCGACAGCTTCGCCCTAACGAGCACAAGTATAGTGCTTTCGACCGCGAGCTCCTCGGCCTTTACCTGGCCGTTCGCCACTTCCGCCATCTTTTAGAGGGCCGCCCATTCACGGTGTTTGTGGACCACAAACCCCTGGTCTTCGCCATGGCCAAGGTTGCAGAGCCGTGGTCGGCCCCCGCCAGCAGCGCCACCTCTCCGCCGTGTCCGAATTTACGACGGACATCCGGCACGTCGCGGGCAAGGACAACGCTGTGGCCGATTGCCTCTCCCGGTCCGGCGCGAACGCCGTCCACCTCGGTGTGGACTTCGCCCGCATGGCGGCCGACCAGACCGCCGACCCCATGGTGCAAGCCCTCCGGACAGCGGACACAGGCCTGCGGTTGGCCGACGTCCCCTTCGAGGACACAGGCACAGTTCTCCTGTGCGATGTTTCCCTGGGCCAACCTCGCCCCATTGTGCCCACCGGATGGCAGCGGCACATTTTTGACGCCCTCCACGGCCTTTCCCACCCGGGCCGGAAAGCGTCGCAGAAGCTTGTGGCAGCAAAATTCGTCTGGCACGGGCTCCGTAAGGACGTCCGTGACTGGGCCAACGCCTGTGTCGCCTGCCAACGCGCGAAGGTCCACCGGCACACCCAGGCCCCGTTGGCACCATTCGACGTGCCCGCGCGGCGCTTCGACCACGTCAATGTGGACCTGGTGGGACCCCTTCCCTCCTCACGGGGCTTCACCCACCTCCTCACGATGGTGGACAGGACCACCAGGTGGCCGGAGGCCGTCCCGCTGGCATCAACAACATCCGCCGATGTGGCGCAGGCCTTCATTGGCACATGGATTGCCCGTTTCGGCACCCCCTCGGACATCTCCTCCGACAGAGGCCCGCAATTCACCTCTGAGCTTTGGGGCGCGGTCGCCCAGGCCTTGGGGTTCAAGCTACACCGCACCACGGCCTACCACCCCCAAGCCAATGGCTTGTGCGAGCAGTTCCACCGCTCGATGAAAGCCGCTCTCAGGGCCAGCCTCCAGGACGACGGTTGGGCTGACAGGCTCCCGTGGGTCCTATTGGGCCTCCGAACGGCCCCTAAAGAGGACCTCCAGGCTTCCACCGCCGAGCTGGTCTACGGCCAGCCACTGCGCGTGCCGGGCGAGTTCATCCCCGACACCACCGGCCCCTGGTCCGCGGCTCGCCAACGCTCGGTCCTCCAGGAGGTTTGCCCCCGTGCCCACGTCCCATCACGGCTGCCCCCAACCCCACGTCCCCCCAGCACTTCGCACTGCGGAGTACGTTTTCATCCGGAACGACGCACACCGGGGACCGCTCCGGCCGCCGTACGATGGACCTTTCCGGGTCCTGAAGAGGGACGACAAGTCGTTCATCGTGGACATCGGCGGCAAACCGGACCACATCTCTGTGGACCGCCTCAAGCCGGCCCATTTGGACCTCGACCAACCTCCACGGTGGGCCCTTCCTCCACGACGGCGCCGTCCCCCGTCAACCAAGCCCCCCGCCCGACCATCCACCGCCACGCCACCTACCACCCCCACACAAATCGCCAGGGGTCGTTTCGGGCGGGTCATCAAGACCCCCCTCAAACTGACTCTCCCGGTGCAAGTTAATTCTGGGGGGGTGCATGTAGCGGTTACCGGAAGCATTACACAATCCCCTTGCACCGGCCGATGACGTAACCGGCGGGCGGTCACTTGCCCGGGCTCGTCCGGACTTGCCTTGACCGGGCGGACACTTGGTTTGCATACCACGCCCCGTTGAGAGGCGTGGCTTACCGATTTGCATACCACGCCCCGCCTGAGAGGCGTGGCTTTTGTGTGGTGAACTTTGGTTATAAATTGCCGCCCGTTCTTTCAGGCTTTTCAGTGCTTTTGAGTCGAGCTAGAAATAAATAGCTCAGTGAAACTTCGTTCCTGGTGTCGTCCATTTTGTCCGGCTTTATCGTGAGAGCATAGCTCCACACCACTGTATTATTATACTCTTATCATTGGATTCCTTGGCCTTAAATGCATGAGTATAGCCACCAACATCAAGCGTCTGTGTGTTTTGATGACTGATATATGGACAACTGCGATTTTGAATGGCGGCAATTTTGAAATTCAAGATGGCTACCGCAAACGAAGGAGCCAATGTAATTGTTATTGGTCTTGTTGATTTCCTCGACTCTGAAAACATAGGTTGAGGCACCAATATCATGTCTCTATGAGTCTCACAGACCAAGATATGGTCAAAAGTAATATTTATGGCGGCCATTTTGAAAATCGACCTCTGTAGCAAAATCTATACAGATTTGGGCTTGTCACCCAAATTTTTTTGAAAGGTCTTGGTATGTACAACAATAAAATCATGGGTGACTTTGTACTTTTGCGATGGCCACGAACTCCCCCCCCCCCCCCAAGAGATGACACTATAATACAGTAGTGCTTCCACGGTTGAAAGACCGTTTCAAAAAGTAAATTGTTATTCAATTTTGTTACCAGTCAGTTTTGGAATTCTCTACCTCTACAAATAAGAACGGCCAAAACTCCTGAAAAATCCTGTTTGAAAAAAAGCAGAAAAAAAAGCACTTCAACATTTATACGATACATAGAGTTAAATGTCACGTGCCAGAATTTTCAGTACCTTTCCAGATTTTTAGGCATGGTCATTTATCAAGTCTGATTTTACGTTAGGTTTTACCTGACCTTTTAAACTTTTTTTAACCTTTATCTGTGTTTGTTTGTGAGCAGCATATCTCAAAAGGTTGTGGATGGATTCGGATGAAACTTGTTGGACAGATTGGGTGTTTGACAAGGATGAATTGATTCGATTTTGGTGAAGATCAGAATCTGGGTCCAAATACAAGAATTGTTTTAAGAGAGATGGAGCCAAAAATGATATTGTTACGTTTGTAGGGGGTAAGCAGTGATTACTTTAGTCCAGGTAGATTTGCATAGATTAGTGTGCTCCGATTGTCGTGAAGAAGAAGAACCACCTTGATGTAATAAGTAAGGAACTTGTTTAGCCCGGATGTTGGATTAAGGTGCATCTTCGTCCCCATTACGAGGAGTGGGGCATGCTAACTAGCTCAGGGATTATGGGTAATTATCCCTTGCACGTCGTTACCTCTGTACTTTATTCCTCTGTGCCTTTTGGCACCACACCACATTTAGCCAGTATCCCGCATTTAAACTCACTAATTAAAAAGCTCACCGGAAGTCATGCATCAAGCCCTACCGCTGACGACCCCGACTTGGGAGGCGCACAGGTCAGGCAGGCCGAGGCCAGGCCGCGAGAAGTGATTGGTCAGGGTTCTTGATTGACGGGGAGGACTGGTAAGAAGCACACGCTGATTGGTGAAGCACGACAGATGACGTCAGAGTGGCGTGTACAAAATAGTTGTAGCGGCAGACATTTTCCCTTCTCGTCCTGGATGCCATAGCAAACTGTCATGATTGCTCCTCTCCTCCCCCTTCTCGGTTTTGGTTCTGGCGGTAGCAGTTGTGTGCCGGCATCTCCTCCTCGTTCCCCTGTTCATCTGGTGTCTGGAGTGAGCATTCCCTCTTGCGCCTCTCGTTCCAAAAGCGATAGTGCACGGGGAGGCTTCATCGTGAGCAGCTGTGTTCTGGCATTGGGCTGGTGGTCGTGAGGTGGAAGAGCCACGGACGGAGAGCTGCGGTTTTCCCCAAGCAAGAACGACGAGCTGCACGACAACTCCCGGTCGATTCGCGCGTAAGGCCTGTTTCGCGCCAGTGGGCGCAGCCCAGTGAACGAGGGCGGATTGAGGCCCAGCAGCACGGGAGCGAGCGGATTTCCCGCCAACACCGGAGCCGCGTGTAGACTGCGCGGCCAGGGACTGGAAGAGTTCAGACGAGACGCACCGGTCGAGTCAAGCTAAGCGCACTAAATAACCACACACAGTTATTTTATATAACGTTATTTTATCCTTTGTCTGTGTGCAAGTCTGTTGTAGGGATGTCCCAATTTAGGAATTTATTTGACCGTGTTTTATTTTGTATTACCGGCATTTCTTTTAATAAAGCCGGTATTTTTGGACATTTAAAATCCGTTTTAGTTCGAGTTATTTTTTGCAGGTTTGAGGCCTGCCAGTGGGATCCGTGAAGATAAGCGCTCCGGGCCCCCCTCCCTCCCTCTTGCTCCCCCACGTGTATTCTCCGCTATATTTTTGAACTGAACGCTTCGGAGATGAGGCTCGTTTGGCCTTCCGTGCTACCCTAAGGTATCCACCAAGGGTAGTGACGCGACAATATATAGCACAATAACTCAAAAAGTTGTGGACGGGTAATGACAAAACAATCTGGATGAGTTAGTCGGTGACAAGAACAAGCCGATTCGATTTTGGTTTAGGTCCGAATCAAGTTCTGACTTATTCGTGGGATACAAAATGTAAACTCTTCAGCGTGGCGGTGGTACAGTGCCTTCAGAAAGTATTCACACCACATGACATTTTTCCACATTTTGTTGCATTGAAGCCTGAATTTAAAATGAAGAGATTTTTTGTCACTAATCTACACATAACAAATACCCCATAATGTCAAAGTATAATTTCGTTTTTAGAATTTTTTACAAACTAATAAAATATGAAAAGCTGAAATGTCTTGAGTCAATCGGTATTCAACCCTTTTGCTATAACACTCCAAATTGAGCTCAGGTGCATCCAATTTCCTTTGATCATCCTCGAGATGTCTACAACTTGATCGGAGTCCATCTGTGGCCAATTCAATTGATTGGACATGGTTTAGAAAGAAACACACCTTTCTATATAAGATCCCACAGTTGACAGTGCATATCAGAGCAGAAACTCCACCATGAAGTCCAAAGATTTGTCCATAGAACTGTCCATTTGAACAACACCATAGAGTGTTGAAAGTTCCTTTAGAAGGGTAATTCTAAAGGGTAATTCTAAAGGGTAATTCTAAAGGGTAATTCTAAAGGGTAATTATAACGGATAATTATAACGGATAACAAGCGTTACGCCTTGGTCCCCTGTCGGTGAAGTGATGAGTTGACAAGGTGGAAGACGCAAGGCAGCCATCTTGGATTTTGACGTGGCGACCCAATTTTCAATAGCGTTCTCCCTTATGCGTAGATACACCCACACACCAGATT
Organism: Myxine glutinosa; assembly: GCF_964187855.1. Taxonomy (NCBI): domain Eukaryota; kingdom Metazoa; phylum Chordata; class Myxini; order Myxiniformes; family Myxinidae; genus Myxine; species Myxine glutinosa. Next base: position 37,472,056 of record NC_136271.1, read on the forward strand.
AGATGTGAGTTGTTCGTTTATTTTTCAAGATATTTCACTCACAATGTTCAGACATACATGGCATCAGACATACATGGCATCAGACATACATGGCGGCGGCCATCTTGGATTTTGACGTGCCGACCCAATTTTCAATGGCGTTCTTCCTTATGCCTAGATACACACACCAGATTAGAGGTTAGAACTTCGCTTATTTTTCAAGATATTCCGCTCACAAGGTTCAGACATACATGGCGGTGGCCATCTTGGATTTTGACATGTCGAACAAATTTCCAATAGCGTTCTTCCTTATGCCTAGATACACCCACAGCAAATTAGAATTCGGTCCTTCGCTTACGCACGCACGTTCACACGCACGGACGGAGGGGAAAACCATAGTCCCCCTTTCGCTCCGCGGTGCGACGGGGGACAAAAATAATATGGGACTACCCAGCTTCCTAAAGCTGGCCATCTTACCAAACTTAGCAACCGGACAAGAGGGACCTTGCTCAATGAGGTGACCTATAACTCAATGACCACTTTGACAGAACTACAGAGTTCCTTCACCGAGATGGGAGAACCTGCCAGAAGGACAACGTTCTCTGCCATACTTCACAAATCTAGGGTTTATGGGAGAGCGGCCAGACGGAAGCCACATCTGAGAAAAAGGCAAATGACAGCACGCCTGGAGTTTGCAAAATGGCATGTGAAAAATTCAGAGGCATGAGGCAAAAAATTATGTGGTCTGACGAGACGAAAATTGAACTCTGGCCTGAATGCAATGTGCTACGTCTGGCAGAAACCGAGCACAGCTCATCACCCATCTCACACCATTCCTACTGTGAAGCATGGTGGTGGCAGCATCATGCTATGGGGAGGTTTTCAACAGCAGAGACTGGGAGACTTGTAAGGATAGAGGGAACAATGAATGGATCCAAATACAGGCAAATCCTTGAGGAGAAAGTGGTTCAGAATGCAAAAGACCTAAGACTGCAGCGAAGATTTACGTTCCAGCAGTCCAATGACCCCAAGCATACAGCCAAATACAGCAATACCCCGTTTTATGCCATTTCGACCTACGTCAAATCCGACTTTACGCCACTCTTCTTATCTAGAGTAAATTTCAGTTCAGCGAACGTCATTATGTGCGACTTTACGTCACTCCTACATCATAATAGGACGTGAAAAAAATATATTTAAAATAAATAAAATAGCACATAAAAATTAACAATAAAAGAAGCTAAAAAAACAATTTAAAATACAATAAAAAGCACATTAAAAAAAAAAAATGTATGAACAGTATACGTATGCATAGCTGCTGGTTCTCATTCAAAACAAAGGCAACGCCATATGCATTTTGTCCTGTGTTGCGGTCGCATGCTTGCTTTGCCTTTTGCTGTTATTTTTGTGATTATTCCTTTACTGTGGAAAGGTTCCTTTACTGTGTAAAACAACCAACGCAATGTGGCAACGGCGAAACATGACAACGATGCCGGCTCGGACGACCGTCCACGGCAGAGGTCACGTCACATCACCGTGCAGAGTGTGCAGTGTCCGCGACGAGGTCAGGTCCCAGGGCCCATGGCCCATGTGAAACCAACGACCGTGTCATGCCTCGAGCCGGGGTGCCTCGTCGGGCACCTCGCCGGCATCCGGCGTCGCCGAACCGATCGACGTGTGCATGTGCACATGTGCATGGATTTGCAAATGCCTGCCTGTACATCGTCGTTTCTGCGTATAACGCATCGTCCAAAAAAAAAGAAACATGCAACTTCGGCCGCTCGAGGAAAGACGGGGCACGTCTACGACTAGGAGGCAAGCGTGGATCCCTGGGGCGGCCGGGTTCATGGAACCCTGAGCTCGTTCGTTCGTCACAGACGACACAACACGACCACCGGTGAAACTGCTCAGACACGTTGGGTAAAGCACGCCGTGGTGAAGCGGGCCGCGGAGCCACTCGGCACACAAGCCCGCTCACGGTTGACACGTCCGTGCCGGTCACCCCATTCGAGAAGACCTGACCGATAGAAAACAACGGAGGGACTCCCGACGGGGAGCGGCAAAGATTCAGGGCGAAGCCGCAGCCTCCTCCAGTTATTTACTCTAGTTTTACGGTGTTTGTCTTCATTTTAAGGCATTTTTAAGGCATTACGCCCGGTTTACGTCAAAAACCGAGTGACGTCACGGCTTATGGAACGAATTAATGATGTAGGCCGGGGTATTGCTGTACAAGAATGGCTTCAGAAGAAGAATGTAAAATTCCCTGAGTGGCCCAGCCAAAGCCAAGACTTGAATCCCAGTGAGACTCTGCGGAAAGACTTGAAGACTGCTGTTCACCGATGCTCCGCATCCAACTTGATAGAGCTTTAGCAAATCTGCAAGAAAGAATGAGAGAAACTCCCCAAATCCAGATGTGCTAAGCTGATACAGGCATACCCAAGAAGTCTCGAAGCTGTAATAACTGCCAAAGGTGCTTCTTCAAATTATTGACTCAGGGGATTGAATACTCATGTAAATTAAATGTCTGTATTGATTTTTAATTGTGTTGAGAATTTTTAAGGACAAAAATGAATAAATAAATAAATGAATAAATCGCACTCACCGGGCACTTGAAAATTTGCTAATTATATATTTACAAACCAGTAATTAATGTTCTGTCTGATTTAAAGAGTGACAAGAAAAACCTTCATAGAGCAGAGACAATGTGCAGAACTACAAAATTTTGGCAAATGAATGGCTACCTGAGTCTGCATTCCTGAAAATGATATTTTGGCACCTGTGAAGTACAGGGTTGTTCATTAATTTTGGCCTAGGGTTGGCCAACCCCAGAGAGAGAGCGAGAGCGAGAGCGAGAGAGAGAGAAAGGGAGTGAGGGTGAGTGAGTGAGAGGGGAGAGAGTGTGGAGATGAGAGAGAGAGAGAACGAGAGAGAAAGAAAGGGAGTGGAGTGAGGGTGAGTGAGTGAGAGGGGAGAGAGTGTGGAGATGAAAGAGAGAGAGAGTGTGGAGATGAAAGAGAGAGAGTGTGGAGATGAAAGAGAGAGAGTGTGGAGATGAAAGAGAGAGAGTGTGGAGATGAAAGAGAGAGAGAGTGTGGAGATGAAAGAGAGAGAGAGTGTGGAGATGAAAGAGAGAGAGAGTGTGGAGATGAAAGAGAGAGAGTGTGGAGATGAAAGAGAGAGAGTGTGGAGATGAAAGAGAGAGAGTGTGGAGATGAAAGAGAGAGAGTGTGGAGATGAAAGAGAGAGAGTGTGGAGATGAAAGAGAGAGAGTGTGGAGATGAAAGAGAGAGAGTGTGGAGATGAAAGAGAGAGAGTGTGGAGATGAAAGAGAGAGAGTGTGGAGATGAAAGAGAGAGAGTGTGGAGATGAAAGAGAGAGAGAGTGTGGAGATGAAAGAGAGAGAGTGTGTGGAGATGAAAGAGAGAGTGTGTGGAGATGAAAGAGAGAGAGTGTGTGGAGATGAAAGAGAGAGAGTGTGGAGATGAAAGAGAGAGAGTGTGGAGATGAAAGAGAGAGTGTGTGGAGATGAAAGAGAGAGTGTGGAGATGAAAGAGAGAGAGTGTGGAGATGAAAGAGAGAGTGTGGAGATGAAAGAGAGAGAGTGTGGAGATGAAAGAGAGAGAGTGTGGAGATGAAAGAGAGAGAGTGTGGAGATGAAAGAGAGAGAGTGAGAGAGAGAGAGAGAGAGAGAGAGAGAAAGAGAGAGAAAGAGAGAGATAAAAAAAAAGAAGAGAGATAGGGAGTGGAGAGAGGGTGAGAGAGTGAGAGGGGAGAGAGTGTGGAGATGAAGAGATGAAAGAGAGGGGGAGAGGGGGAGAGGGAGATGAGAGAGAGAGAGAGAGAGAGAGAGAGAGAGAGAGAGAGAGAACGAGAGAGAAAGAGAGAGAGAGAGAGAGAGATAGGGAGTGGAGTGAGGGTGAGTGAGTGGGAGGGGAGAGAGTGTGGAGATGAAAGAGAGAGAGAGAGAGAGGGAGAGAGGGAATGAGAGAAAGAAAGAGAGAGAGTAAGAGAGAGAAAAAAAAAGAAGAGAGATAGGGAGTGGAGTGAGGGTGAGTGACAGAGGGGAGAGAGTGTGGAGATGAAAGAGAGAGAGAGATAATTATTTGGCCTTGGGTTAGCAAACCCCAGAGAGAGAGAGAGAGAGGAGAGAGAACGAGAGAGAGAACGAGAGAGAGAGGGAGGGAGAAAGGGAGAGAGAGAGGGAGAGAGAGAGAAAGAGAGAGAGAGAGAGAGTAAGAGAGAGAAGAGAGAGAGTAAGAGAGAGAGAGGAAGAGAGAGAGTAAGAGTAAGAGTAAGAGTGAGAGTGAGAGTGAGAGAGAGAGACGTTTGATGAAGGAACGTTTGATGAAGGAACGTTTGATGAAGATCAGGTCATGATCAGGCATTTTAATGTGCTGCAGCAAATTTATTACTTGATCACAATAGAACAGATTCCTGGTTATGGGGCAAGCTCAAAGCTCATGATTCGTGGGATATTTAATCACCGCACATATTGAAGGATGCAATCTGATGGAAGGTAATTTTGATTACTCAAGACAAGTTGTGTAATCTGCTATTTTCAACCTTGCTCCTTGTGATAGAATATGAAGAAGAAGAATCGATTGTGGGTTGATACTTGAGGAGTTGATATGTAATGGAATGTCGAGTAAGAAGGAGGAGGAGTTTGCTTCATTTCTGTATTTTGTGAGCGGACACTTGAGTAAGGTATGATGGGGAATGTTAATGGTCACTTGCTTGCTTGTAGATGAATTGGGAATGCCATTTCGTCCTTTCTTTGTAGTTCTAATGTTATTCATTTATTTTGTGTTATATGGTATGTGGAGATAGATTTCAATAAAACCTCATATCTGGAAACGAGGTATCGACTGGATTTCATAACAATCCTCAATCAGATGCCGTTTTTGACATCACGTGAGGAGACATTGAACATGGAATGTGAAAATAAGAATTATTCTTCATTTCTTACTTGTAACAGGCGTCCACAACCATCCTTGACCATGTTGTGCAACGTCGACCAACGCCCTCATTTTTCACACCTTTATTTGCTTTTAAATTTGTTTTATCTGCAACCGCTTCAGTGATCGACACGGAACCTTAAACCCATGAAGAATTTTTTGAACAAAGTTAATATGTTTTTTGGATGGAAAATGCGACCGGTATTCAAAAACATCTTTTTTGCAGGGGGTTTCATGCATCAAAAATAAACGGTTTATTATTGGTTCATGTTGCCTCGTACGTAGCCTGGTGTTGGCTTAGTGGTTAGGGTGCCAGCTTGGGATCCTAGGATGCTGGGTTTGAATCCTGGGCGATCGCTGAATTGACGCCAGAGGGGTTGACTCAGCCTGTCATCCTTCTGAAGTTGGCAAATTGAGTACCGGCTCACTGGTAATTCCCTGTGTGTCGCAAGAGTCGACAAACAGGGTTGGTGGCAGGAAGGGCATCCGGCCGTAAAACATTGCTTCAAAAAAAGGGGACCACGGTGCCCAAAAAAGGCCAACCCCTGCTCTGCGGGGAAAAATTGCCTCTAAAGGCGGTTCCTTATTTAAACAAGTACAAAAAGTTTTAAATAAAACAAAAGCTGCGTCGATGTTACACAATGCCTAGATGCAGCTGTGCCTATAACGTCGATGTTATAGGCACAGGACATTCCTATTGATTCGATTACTTGATGTTATTTTTGTGCAAAGTGAAAATATATCTCGGCAATTTCCCGTGTGTGACGACGAATTTTTAATATATCTCGGCATTTTCCCGTCTGTTATTTCAGGCGGTGTATGACTGACCATGCCGCGATTTAAAAAAAAAAAATCTCGGCAATTTCCCGTGTGTGGCGACACGTGAACGAAGCTATGCTCCTCTCTCTCCACATTATTGTGACGACGTATAAATTAAATATTTCATCGTGACGATTGTCATCAAATGGACGAATTTTTTATATATCTCGGCATTTTCCCATCTGTTATTTCGGGCGGTGTATGACTGACCATGCCGCGATTTAAACAAAATATATATATATCTCGGCATTTTCCCGTCTCTTATTTCGGGCGGTGTATGACTGACCATGCCGTGATTTAAAAAAAAATTATCTCAATGGACTTGAAGTTCCAGGCCTTTGAGAATTCATTTCGTTCTATAAAGGGCAACTTTCATCGGATTTTCTTCCCGTTTTTTTTCAACCGAGTCTAAAACTATGTTAGCGACTGTGAAAAATGAAATGATATATCGAATTTGATTTGAAATAAAACTGTGTGAGAGAGGAAGACACCACGGGCCTACAAAACAGGCCTCAAAGCTATGCGAGTTAATAAAATGGTGGATATTTGTTTATATGAAGGCTCTCCCAGAATGGGTGGAGCTATGGTTCCCAGAATGGGTGGAGCTTTGAGGTTTTGTCTTCTCTGCAAGAACAAGAAGAAGAAGAAGAACAACAACAACAACAGCAGAGGGCACTCTATGAGCAGCGTCTGCAACGCGGCTAAAAATTATATTGCCTCCTACGTGCTGATAATCATGTTCCAAAATTTCCACTTTTATCACTGTATTGTTTCCCAATGATTGCAAAGTGGCCAAAGGACTTTATAAGCATGAGTGTGCATAATTTACCGTTTCTATAAGACAAAACATTCTGAAATTGTAGAATTTTCACTTGTTAAAAATATAAATGTTGAAAAAAAATTACAAATGGCTGGGAATTAATTTGATGAAAGTAAAACAGCTATTCCTTGCATATCTGAGATTTTCACTCAGCCCTGCCCACAGTCAGATAACAGCAGTCACGACTATTTTGAAAATGGAGAGCTTCTAAAAAAATCAAATTCAATTCCAATCAGCTTCTTTCCAGAAAGTAAAGACTGATAGTGCAGGCTGGTAAAGGACACAAAGCTACATTCAGCTGTCAAAATGCTGACCTGTGCAGTGTGCATGCTTCTCACTGCTTTGATGCTACTTCGACTCATTTGTAAAATTTCAAATCCTGTTTTTGGCTTTGCGAATTGATTCTTTGCTCCTCTCCAGCTAAATGCCATTTTGCCTCAGCCCCGAGAGCATAGTTTAATTGGGATTATCGGCAATTCTCTTAGGTTTGTTGGAAAATGTGCCATGTTTGTTTGTTCGATGATTGTATAGTTATTTGCGTGTAATCGATTGAATTTTTAAAAGAACGTCGGATCTACAAATTAGAGCTAAACATAAAGGCTCGATGCAGTTTAAGACATGAACTTAATGGGCCAAAATAACTCACATGGTATGAGTGAACATGCAATTTCACAATCAACAAGCTTTGTCCTTGTTGGGGTATCCTCAGCATTAGCACAAATCTTCCATCCAATCACCACAAAAGATTTATAATAAGGCCTTGGACCATTAAGTCCATCTCTGATGGCCATTACCTGCAAGTCATTCTGTTTGCCACTGTTACTCTGCAATGCAACTGTCAAAATTAATTATATGTGTATCAATACCCTGTTACAGCCAGATATGTTGAAAAAGTGAAATTTCCAGCACATCTGCCAGTCTTCGAGAGAGTTTGTCGTGGGTAATAGGTACCGAGTTTGTCGTGTTCAAATCTTTGCTTACAGCATGCATATGTACCATAAAGCAGCTAATTAGGACATTTCGGAGTACGTCTCCGAAATAACCTCAGGGTGTGTTAAACAAAAATCTTGTTGAACCACTAGGTGTCCAGCCGTACGTACATACTTTAACATTTGACTAAAACATATTCTCCTCACAAACTATCCGACCGATATAGACCGAATGTGGTACGATGCATCAGGACAGCAAGGTCTCAAGGGGTTGTGCTCCCCATCCGGTTCCACCCAATTAGAGGGGTAAAAAGTGGGGTTTGCCCAAAATATTGGTATTTCATTCAAAAATCTTCTCAGAAACCGCCAGACAGATCCAGAACAAACTCGCCACGAGGCATCGGGACCATGCCCTAACCTTAAGTTGTGCTCCTCATGGTCATATCCACCAAAAAGGAGGCCACGGGCTCCCTCCCCTAATCCATCATATTCACTAAAACATTTTCCTCAAAAAACTACATGACTGATATGGACCAAATTTGGTACGATATATCAGAAGAGTATGGTCTCATGGGGTTTTGCTCTACATCTGGATCCATCCCCAAAAGTATAAGAGGCTGAAAATGGAGGGTTTTCCTCAAATTCAGGTAATTTATTTTAAAATCTTCTCAGAATCCGTAAGGAAAAAAAACCATTAGTCCCCCACGGGGCTATTTTCATCATTAGTATGACAACGTAAAAATAACATTAAAAAAAAATAAAGCTTTTATTACGTTTGTTGTTTCAATTCCAACTATCGCAACTCACCAGCTATTTATTACTCTGCTTTATATCCAAGTCATAATTCATCCAAGTTTCTATCTGCCTAACATATTTTTCAGTTACCAATTTCCTCCCTTTTTCCCATCAACCCACCCATCACCCCCTTCCATTACCATAATTCTTACCTTATCTAGGTAGGCATCCAAGTTGGCTCCTGTGATTGTTGGATCTGTGATGAAGTCAAAGAGCTCTCGGACTGTCATGGTCGGCACACCATGGCGGGAAAAAAATCCTGTTGAACCATGAGAAGCAATAAGGATCAGCCAAAGGCTTCACAAGTCTCAAACAAAATCCGTGCAGCCACTACCATCAAATTCCCCACCACCGCAAACTCCAAGAAGAAGGACCCCATAAATACAAAACATGGTTCTCCAAAAATAAATAAATATTATGACTTCAAAATATTATCAACGTTGTGATACATTTCTCAAAGCACAATAAAAGAAAAGGAAAAGTAAAGGCAAAAACAAAAAGCAGACAAAGTCTCATACCGTTGACATTGAAGCAGTCCTTCCGGAGAAACTCGAGAGCATGCTGATGGTCGTGTTCTACAGCTTGGGAGACATCAATGATGTATGCTTGTCCATCATGATAACTGTGCAAAATAAAAAACAAGCTCTTATAATTTGCACAATATATTGTGGGTTTTGGGGCAATACTGCAGTCTGTTGTCACTGCAATTTTATCCTGTGACACATCAATCATCTATCCATACTATATGAGAGCCATTTTTGCCTGTCTGTGTCTGTGCATGTGTCTGTGGTGTCTGTGGTGTCTGTGGTGTCTGTGGTGTGTGTGTGTGTGTGTGTGTGTGTGTGTGTGTGTGTGTGTGTGTGTGTGTGTGTGTGTGTGTGTACATGTGCATGTTGACAGTTTTCTCAGATGGCTGAACAGATCTTCAAACTTTCAGAAGTTTATCAGTGAGTGCCGGGGAGTGTTTTAGGCATAAAAATATTTTTTGAAAAAAGTTGGACGTTTTAGGATTTTTTTTTTTTAATCGCACTATAGCACCGAAGCCTTTGTAGCTATGTAAAATATAACAATAAACGATCCCCGACCGCATTCTTTAGTGGGTGTAGGAGAGTGTTTTATGTCCTCACACAAAAAAAAAAAAAAAAAAAACAGACCGGGAAATTCCGGGTACTCCTGCGCTAGTTCCTGATAAAACTATCTCTACATTATAAAGTAGCACTAAAAATATGGCGTCAGCGCATTTGTAGTCTCACTCCGAAGGGGTTGCGAGACAGTGTGCGTATTCACGTACATATATTTTCGGTTTAAATTATTTTTCTCTGCAACCGGCTTGTCCATTTATGTGAAATGTAGGAGGTCTCCCCCATGGATAATATTTTATTAATACTTCTGATGTCATAGGTCATATCGTATGACAGTCATATTAGATTAAAGGGGAAAAAAAAAAAATTGGACATCATCTCCGAAAACGCTGAAATAAAAAAAATGAAACCTGGCAAATGTCAGCAACTCCCCATGCGGCACACAGGGTAATAATGATGACATTGGTGAAGTGGTATTCCAGCCATAATTGGTAGAATCAAAATCCTTATCCTAAAAATCTGAAGCTTCATATATCTGATCTGATGTGAATGAAGATTTTAATTGATGTCACCGGTTACGTGATGCTGTGGCCATATTGAATTGAAAATAATAAAAAATTAAAAAAATGTTCTTCTCCAGGACTGCTGGAGAAGTTTAACAGATTGATGCAAAACCTCATGCATATCGCTGTGGTTTTAGGAAACCGCACAGAGGCAATGGCAACCAATACACACATCCCTTAGTGTAGCGATTTCCGTAGAGCAAGGTCAGAGTAGTTCCTTCCCCTTGTGTAGTGGGTTAGAGTGTAATACAATGTGTTGGTAAAGGGTAGAGAGGTTTTTTTCCCCCCCTTTTCTCCCCATTTCCTTCAGGTTAATTGAAAATTCTATATGAGCTTCGTGGGCGCACTGTACAATTCACGTGCTAATTTGCATATCGCGCCAAAATCTGGTTTGAATCACGCGCCAAATCTCAACTGCCCCTCGTCTTCCCTGTCTCTGAATCATCCCTTTTGATACACGATAAGGATATTGTCGTTAAATATCGTCATAATCAATAAAGATACAGATAATGGCAATGCATGTGACATAATAGGGTGCATGGATGATACTGGTATATGGGCTAATAGGAAAATAGCATAATAGCTCTCCAGAGCGCCATTCTAGTTAAACATGCGTTTCGTATTCAAATGTTGCCCAACCTTGGCCTATCCAAAGAAAGTGAAAACCACGTGGTCTCACACACACACACCATTGGGAATGCTTAACCTTGTTAGGTTGTAAATGCAGAAAAATCAGCGAATGAAATAATTGCTGAGACTCGCATGATTCTCAATTTACAAAGATATGGTCTACTTGGACTAGATATGTTTCAGTTAGACACACTCAGTATGTACACAGCATTTGTAGTGACAGTGGAATATAAATTACAGATTGACACTCCACTAGTGTAAAATGATGTGTGTCATGAGGTCATGAGACATGACTAATCAAGACAGCTTGCTCCTGCAATAAATTACCAGTTGAACAGCAACTCGAAAAATACAAGTCTCCGTGTATGCTAGCATTAAATATATGCAATGGATTTTATCAACTAAAAGTTGAGTAGATTTACGGCCATGAGAAACGAAGTGTGGCTGACATTTTGAGCGTCATTCCTTCCTTAGAGTAAGAAGGGGGGAGGAGGGGTCACAGGGAGAGGATAGGCTGAGAGAAAGGGATTTGTGATTAACATAAACAGCGACACCACCACACTGAGGAAAAGATGGATCTAACAAAGTCCAAGACAGAGTAGCCAGGTCAACAGACAGGTGAGATGGTTTGCTTAATGTTTACACATGTTGAGGACTTTCCAATTTTGGCTCTGCGTATGTTCAATTAAACCTTTAACATTTCATGAAGCCAAGCACTCCATCATCAATCTTCTTGGGCAAACCATATTTCAAAGTTGGCCTCCACAGCCAGTCCCCATACGGGCATCCTGTGCCGTGCAAAGTCCTTCCTTGCCACATATGAACTACTATCCATGTACAAGGCCTTCTTCCCCAGCTTGATGGAGTACTGCTGTCACCTATGGATTGGCTGGATCTGCCTCACACCTGGCTCAGCTTGACGCCATGGAAACCAAGACCTTCAAGATTATTGGATTCTCCCACGATAAAGCCAAGTACATGGGCCTATCACTTTCCCATTGCAGACAGGTGGTCTCTCTGTGTTCTATCAGCTCATTTCTAGGCCTTGCGCCATCTGCTCTTTCTGTGATTTGCCCCATCTCCACCCAGGTTTCTGCAGGGACACAAAATCCGCCATCAGCCCTCTTCTGCTGAAACTTCCAAAAACCAGAATCACTGCTCACCTCACCTTGTTTGTTCCTCTCTTTTGCCGCACGTGGAACCAAAACTTGCACATACTCTTCAATCTCATTCTTCCCTCCAGGTCTCCAAGACAGCTGCCCACAACCATCTCAGATCATCTGCCAATCCAAAACCATGATCTTTACTATCCTCATTATCCCTCTCCCCCCCTCCACACCAAGCTTTCCTCCTTCCAAATTTCCAGTTTTTCCTTCTGTAGCCATCTCCTCCTCCATACGTCCACCCCTACCCTCATTCCTCCCTACACCATTGTTTGTTCAAGTCTCTCTCTATTTTGTCCTTCAACTCTGCTGTTAGTGTCCCCCTGCCCCCCTCTCCCCCTATACTATTCCTTTTATTCTGTTGCATCTTGATATGTTGTCCTCCAGCTCTGCCATGAGCTTTCACCCACTCTATGTATGTATGCATGTTGTTGTTATTACGTTTATGGGGGGTAGATAAGAGAATACCGTAGGAAAGGTAGGATTGAATAGGAAAAAGCATGGACTGTGTGACGTTTAGGAGCGTTTCGATGTACTAAGTAGGGAAAATGTAGCTTATGGTCGTGTTTAAATGTTCATAATATGAGGGATGATGACGTGTTAATTAGTAGAATGGTTCAAGGCTAGTTTCCCCTGTGCGTGAAACCCTCCATGGCCATCCCGAACATTTTTTCCAGTACCGCCAGTCAAGCAAAACTACAGCCGGCCAAGCTAATCACGCTCCATGGACACGATACAGTGAAGTGGCGCCCAGGAGAGGTGGAGCGACCGTGGTATGGTGGATGGGGAAACGGGGCTGGCAGACCGCGCCTCCTGAATGACGTGGGCGAGCTTGAAGAGGAAGCTCCGTGATTGGTTGGGTAAAGCAGAGAGCGAGATTGGTTCTTGCTGGAGAAGAGGCTTGGAGATAGTCTTCTGAGGAGAGCGTTGGCGGTGCGACCTAGGAGGCTCGTTGTCTCAGGTGTGCTTGCGGGCAGGACGTTTTTCTTCCTTCCCCAAAAAGGAGGATTTCTTTCCTTTCTCACGCCTGAGGAGTGAGAAGCGGTGGACGGAGGAGAAGATAACGAGGGCCGTCCTCGCCACCCGCCTCGATACCGGGCGCTGCCGCCATTTTGCCAGGCTTTCGACAGGCACCAACCTTACCACATGATTCATTTTGGGGACAGTTGTGTGCTGGACCGTGAATTTTATTTCCTTACCTCTCCCTGTGTGCGTTTGTGTCCGTGCGTGAGGATCCTCAACTTAGCCTTTTACTTCAGCTTTATTTTCGTGTTTTCATTCCATGCCTTATTTGATTATAAATCATTATTGTTGCATTTTTGTTGTCACGTTTCGGTTGGGTTTTGGAATAAACCAGTGTGTTTTGTGCAGATAAATGCTTCGTGTCTCTTCCATCCCGCACGCGCAATAACCGCCATAATTGGGAGATCGCCTTGGGAGTTAAGGCTGGTTCGGTTCATCCGTCTGAGGCTGGTGTTAACTACTAACTACAGACGCAACAATATACATTATATATATATATATGGAAAAATACTTACAGGAGGTTAAACTCGCTGAGGTCTGCATGTACCAGTCTCGCTTCATGGAACATGATGCGCATGTTCTGGATAAGCTGCATGTACAGCTCACGTGCCTTGCTCTCTGACAGTGCAACATTCTTGAGCAGTGGAGCTGGCCTGCATGCAAGCATGATCAGGCACACTTGAATAATTAAATATCAACAATCAGCATTACATGTACCCCAAGAAAAGAAAAAAAAATCTTTAAAATAAAAATGTTTCAAAAATAGAGCATTGTAAGAAACATCAATGACACTTACATGTCCTCCTTTCCAATGAAACTCATCACTAGCACATGGCTTCTCAACATTATGGGCTCTGGACATGGGAGTCCAGCCTGATTCAACCTTAAATGAACAACAACAACAACAACAAAAATTGGTATGCCAATAGAATAAGCTATTAATTGTCCAGATTCGACTACAATCATAGAAAAGTGAGCAAGAATGAAGACAATTCCTTACCGAGTAAGATTTCTCATTTCCTTCTCAGCCCAAGTTCGAACCATCTTACGGGGATTGCTTTTGCAATATCCCCGCCGAAACCTGCAACCAGGCAAAAACACATGATTTTCCAGACTCGGTGGTGTAATGGTTGGTGCCCGCTCTGAATCTGGGAGATCGGCGATTCGAACTTCGGCTAAGAGCAGGGGTCAGTAAACCACTGGCAGGTGGTTTACTACGCCATACTAACTCCCAGTAATTTTGATCCGTAGTAATGTTTTGGCATTGAAGTCAAAATATTTTGCATGGGCCAGGCAGCCGGGAGTCATGGGCTAACTAGTTGGGGCCATGAGAAGGTACCGCTGCAAATCATTGGATGACGATTGCTGTTAATGTCTGTCAACCACTGCTACGTGTGCAGGCGTAAAATAAGTTATCTCCCTACCCTAGCAGGAGAGAGGGATATATTTTTATGTCCATGACCTGACCTTGGCCCCATAAACCCCTCTTCATTAAACTTCCAAAATCCAGGCTAATTGCACACCTCCACTCCTTTATTATTCGCTTCTCCCATTTATGGAACCGCTTTCCGAAGGCCATTCTCTTCCACTCTTCCCTACAGGATCGAAAGCAGGCATTGCACCATTACCTCATATCATCCCCCATCCTGACCCATGATCTTTATTACCCCCATTAACCCTTCTGAACCCAACTCACTTACCATACTTGCTAATTTCAGTGTTCTATGTCGTTCTCTCTCTCCCCCTCTCTCTCTCTTTCCTGTTAGTTATCCCCTTGTCAGTTGTGTCCAATTATTGCCCCGCTTTCCCACTGTCAATCGAATCTTCAGCCTCATTCATTGGAATTAATTTTTTAAATATATAATGAAGAGTACGTTACCTATAAGGCTATTCACCACGCCACAGTATCACCACCACAAGTATATTCCACCAAATTCACCCAAACAGCCACAATACTTTTTATATACCAAGTTGAGGTGAAGGAAGATTGATTTGCAAAACAAAAGATGGTGCATTTTCATTTATTTTTAAATTGTCATCCAAAGCTATTTGAGCAGCTTGTACGGAAAACAATATGTTGAACAAGGACATTAGGAGACAATGTACTTTCACATTACTTGCAAGGACAAATAGACGATGGTGAAATCAACGTAGTAGATGGCATTCTAAACTGAGATCCCAGCATCATGAGCCATGGTTTCGGTGTAACTCGCTATCCAAGGGCACCTCTTGATAGACATTAACAGCAATCGTCATCCAGTGATTTGCAGCGGTACCTTCTCATGGCACCAACTAGTTAGCCCATGACTCCCGGCTGTCTGGCCCATGCAAAATATTTTAACTTCAATGCCAAAACATTACTACGGATCAAAATTACTGGGAGTTAGTATGGCCAAGTTACACCAGATTAGACGTGTGACTACAGTTTAGGACAGTAAATGCCGTGCCTCAAACACAAACGAGTCAAAACAACAACAAGCAAAGTAAAAGTGCAAAATTACCAACCTGAATTCTCCAGAGACATATTTATCCCGATCACGAAAAACAAGGATGGATGTTTTGTAAATTTTCACTGCATGATGCTGCCCAGGCCCACTGGAAGCCTGGTACACATTCGCCTAGAAAGCAGGTGGCAAATGAAGAGGTGAGAAACGGAAAAAATTCCAAAGATAAACACAAGACATTTTCATAAGAAAACATCTTGGTCGTAATACCAAGGTATGAGCAGTAAAACAATGGCATCAATTTTAACAAAGCAAAATTTGTTTGTGTGTAACTAATATGCACATGCACACCACTAAATGAAGCACAACTACATAATAGTACCATTTTCCGAAAAAAAAAAAAAAAATTATTTTCTCAAAAACGAAAACATCCCAAATTTAATTGGCATCCAAAAAATAAAGCATGTAAACAGAAAAGAAAGCATCCAAAAATAATTAAATTTAATTTACACAGTAACACATCCTCCATCCAGTCTGTATTTTCCATTCATCACAAGACCAGGGCAATTTTGCACACCCGGCACATAAAACACAGCAGGGATATAAACTTGGAGGAAAAAAAACACTTTCACATGCTCAAGGTTTGGAGATGGTATTGATATCGTTCCAGACTTCCATTGGCGGACTGTGTTACAATGGCCTGCGGAAGATATAGTGAAGCCCAAATTTGGCGAATTATTGGGATGAACAATGCTGGAATGCTCCACATTGAAATTGGTCATCAACTTAGCTTCCATTGGACTGTTGGTAGCAGATTGGTCCACAATCATTATCAAACGAATGGTGGTAAAGACAGGCTTCGGTCATAACAACCGAGTGTGGCCTCTAACAGAGAAGACGCAGCTCTGGTTGTTGGAAAAGGAATACATCCGACCAGCCTGAGCACGGTGGTGCGGCAAGAATTGCATCTCCTCAGACGTTATCCAACCGGGTTCCAGAACGGTCCAGAACAGAGTGCATGCTGCAGGTTACAAGGCCAGCAGACACCCTCTTTTCACCCCCAGAATAAAAAGCAGTCTGCTTGAAATGGTGCCGGGCACATCAACACTGGAAACTCAGATCCTGGAATACGATCCAGTGGTCAGACGAGATCCAATTTCTCCTGTATGCTGCGACTGATGGTAGAACTTGGGTTTGGCAGTAACACAACAGCCTGTACACCCAAGAACATTGAAGAGTCTATCGTGATTGGTGGTGGATCCTTTATGATACTGTTGCGGATATGAGGACTGTATTTTTTTTTATTGTGTGCTTTATTATTATTATTGTTTATTCTGCGCCTCCTGCCTCCGGAGTTGTGTAAGATAAAAAGGGCGTCTCGGTAGTTATTCCATGAAACACCACATTGCAGGACCCGATAAAACCCTTGTTCAGTAGCTTATATCTTATTATGTATTTTAGAGTAAGGCCTTGTCTTCCATTAAAATGACACTCCATTGCACCGAGTAAAAGAGATAGATTCCCTTCATTCCCATTCCCAAAAACCTCCATTTCCCCTTTCGTAATGGCCAAGCCTCAATTTGGCAATTACATCCCCTCCAAAGCCGCCATTGACCACGAGGCAGGGTTGGGGAAGAAAGGCGGGTCCCCACCTCGTCAGAGAGGGGAGGAGTGAGCCAGCCCCACTCGACCAACCATGAACAAGGGGTTTGGCTTGAGAGGGCGGAGAGAGAATGCTTGGGGGAGGTTCGCAAAGGGTGAAGGGCGGGGCCTATATAACCCGCCATGGGGCGTTCCCCAGAGAGACATGAGATGGGCTGAGAAAGGAGACAAGCAGATGAGTCCAAGAGAGTTGCAAAAAGGTCCAAGGCTGAGCTGAGCTGAGCTGCGTGGTGAGGTGCAAAGGAAAGAGCTGGGTCGTCAGAGCAGAGCTGAGTTGTGAGGTCCAAAAGCAGAGGTCATCCAGGGAAGCGCAAAAGCCTGCTATTCGTCACCTTGCTCGCCAGCGGCAGCGTCTACAGCAGCAGCAACAACAACGCTCGCCAGCCGCTTAGGGGCCTGGACGGCAGTTCTGAGCAGGGCCGCGAAGGAACGGCGGCTGCAGAACGTGCGGATCGTGCTGCCGGACCCAGTGGACTTTCCTCTCCTTCCAGTCAATCCACTCTGCAATTCCCCGCGTGAGTCTGTGTCTTCGTTTGTTCTGTCCTGGGTATTAAGTAAGCCTGTTAGATAAGCTAGTAATTTGCACTGTGTCGCCTGCGTCTCATGTCCCCTGTAAATAATCGTGACTGTTCTTCTTGCTTGTGTATGTGTACATAATAAACCCCGTTACTCTTCTGTACGTCTTCTTCTTCCTCTTTGCATTCGGTCGCTTTTGAGTTTTCCAGATTGAGTATCTGTGGCGCGATACGGCCAACGTTTGGGTGAATCGGGTGAATCGGGTTTAGTCGGGGAACAACTGTTCGGCCGCGGTTACACCACCGCTCGGTAAAAAAAAAAAAATCTAATCCGCGGACTGTAACAATACGATGGTGGCTGTCATACAATTATTATAAACTTGACATTGCCAATTTACAGGGTAACCTGACAGATAAAACACACAGCAAGCAGATTTTGTATCGTGTTGTTGTTGTTGTTTCACATTTTGAGAACCAGCCATTTCTCACAAGATTTGTATTCATTGGTGAGAATGCCAGACCCCATCGTTCTTGTGCAGTTACCAACTTCTTGCGAAACAATGCAATCACAACATTGCCCACGGTAGCAAGCAGTCCTGATATAAATCCAATAGAGCATGTTTGGGACATTCTTGTGCTTATAATTAATAAAATATGGGCAATACACCTGGGCGCTCACCTGGTAAAATAAAGCAGCATACTACACTGACTAAAGGTATTTTAAACAGTATCATGGTATTTTACACCAACTTCAGTGGTTGCTAGAAGATAGAGCAGCATGCAGAATCGTACGAAGACAATCATACAACTTTAAACAAACAGAAATACCTATTATGGGGGGCCAACCAATAAATCTTTTGGGGGGGGGGAGGGGGAGGGAGGAGGCAGGAGAGGGAGGGGTGAGGAAGGAAGTGGGGGTAAGTTGAAGGGGGAGGGGAGGGAAGGGTGAGGGGAGAGGAAGGGGAAAGATATACTACATATACACCATCACCAGGACACGGTACACATTTACCGAGAGAATTTATGCCCCTCTCCCGGTCCCCCACACCTCCGCATGAGGCCGCGGCCACATAGCCTATGTTACCCTCCAGACAAAGTTGCATTTGTATCCCGAGTAAAGTGTATATAAGCATTTATAGCTGGAGTACCTGGCGTTGCTCAAGCGAAAAAGAAACTAACATATTTGAAATGAGGGCAAAATATAATGGGAAAGCAATTACATCCAAATCAGAATCCATCACAAATGTCAAATCATAATTTTACCTTTTTGTTGAATATATGCTGGTGAATGTGCCATAGATTACGTTTCTGAGTTAGGTTTTATTACGATCAGGAAGAGGAAGAAGAAGCCTTGCCACCAACTTTGATCGCTTCCAGAATTGTTTGATTATTTGTGGTCAAATGTCTGGTAATTGTTTTGCATTTGCTTATGCGAATGTGTACTTGTATATAACTGTCATTAATCAAAAAGGCTTAGGCACTTTAGAACGATTTTTTTTAATCCAAAAAAACGATTTTTTGGGGGGGCTAAAACACTCCCAGGCACTCACTGATGAACCTCTGAAAGTTTGACGAAGATCCGCTCAGCCATCTCTGAGAAAAATGGCGACATACAAACAGACAGACACATAGACCAACGGCTCTCTTTTATAGTAGACTAGCTGAATGCACCCGGCATTGCCCGGGTTCTTTTTGAATGAATTTACTACTATAATTCAGCTTTTACTCACGGCGGTAGAAGATCGACTACTATAATTCAGCTCAGCTTTTAATTGCAAAATGGGCCCAGCCCGGCCGAGGCGGCCTCGACACCTAGCTTATAACCTTCCCGGGGCCCGTTCCGACATTTTTTGTTTCAGAGGTTTCCTCCTATATTTCACAGTTCAGGAGATTAGGGCGTGCAGACAAACAAACAAAAACTTTCTTTTATATTTTGTAGATAGATGATATATTTAACCTCCAGCAACTTTGCACTCAATACGAAGGGATTAATGTTACGATTAGATTTACTATAATATTGTTGCGGTTTTGAGAACCCACACAGGTAACATCATTAAAGGTTAAAGGTTGCACCCCATAGATAGGCCACATGCAACACGTAGGTCACCTTAGGACGTTAGTTATTTCTTAGTATGTGTTTAGGATAAGGCCATTCCCAATAGTTGCATCTGCGTTGTGTAGAACAAATAAGAGTAGGCCCCATTCGTCCATTTTGCAGCCTCCCTTCCAGACGCCATTAAGCGCGAGCCAGTCTGTACTTCGCCCTCGCCCTTTAGGCTGCCAGCAGCCTCCGCGAACTCGTTGGGCTTCCGCTCAAACCAGCCCAAAGGCCACGAGGTATGGCCCGAAAAGGGGGCGGAGCGCAAGGGTGGAGGTGCGGCCACGTCAAGCAGCCATCAAGGCGGAGCCGGTAAGCCATCACCAGCCAACCAGGGCTCGAGTGAGATCACCTGACAGGGTGTGGCTAGAGATTCGAGGGGGTTCGCTGGGTGTGGCAATATAACCCCATGCGCGAGGCCCCCACCTCAGTTATGAGGAGGGACGCAACTACGAGCCTTGTTCAGAGTTATGAGGAAAGAGAGGGCTTGAACATTGTACCTGAGTTGTGAGAACGGACGCAACTGTGATCATTGTGAACAAGTTATGAGCGGGGAGAGGGAGGCGCTTGACCTGATCGGAGTTGAGTAGTTACGAGAGGGAGAGACGCACTGTGGAACAAGCTTTACAGAGCGCGGGCACGCGGCACGCATTGCAGAGGACTGCAGCATGCAGAAGGACAATGGGGAAGTGGCGCATCGATCGTAACAATACCGGGCGTGCGTATAAAGGCGCCGGTGCAAGTATTACGTACGCCGAATCTAATCGCCAACCGATCCCCCGAGATATAATTATCCGCATCGCTCCTACGCCACGGGGAGAGCTGCAACCCTATTTAACACCGACCGGAAGGAACGTGATAGCTCCGGATCGCGTCGGCTATTAAAAAGGACAAGGGGATTAATCCCCCCTTGATAAGGGGAAGGCCGACATTAGAGATCTGCAACAATATTAACGTTACCTTATCATTATTACGTCAATTATATTACAATAAAAAAAAAACCAAGGCCAATTCCTTACTTCCGTGGTTGTTAGTACCGTACACCGCTTATCATCGATTAATTAAACATACACCGCTTCAATCTTTCACTGCATAACATAACTTTGCATTCACGACATTGGGATTGAAGTGTTATGGTTATATTTACTATATAATTATTATTATTATTATTATCATGAAAACAATACTACTCAAACAATACTACTGTATTAAGAAAATCGGGCTAAATTTGTTCGAAACGGCTTGAAGGTGAAGCATCAGGCCTATACGTACTGTGTCGTTGGAAGATCCATAACGCCGATGCTTTTGATATTTGATGATCATTTTAACAATCGGTTTTTGTTTGTTTAACAACCCGGCTATGCTGTTAGACTTTCGGTCTTGTTTTAAAATGATGAGCTGCCGTGTGCTCATTCGATAAGTTATTGAGGAAATAAAATGAAACGTTTATACTTGTTTGGTATGCAATACAACTGTAATCGGTAATCGGCACTCCACACCGAGTCCAATCGGCCAATGAAGATTACTCAAAAATTGCTGATATCTGCTGTGCCAATTACCGCTTCACCACTAAGTACAAGTATAGTCAGAAAACAAAGTCCAAAACTCTCAATTACCATGTTGTTCAACAAAATCACGAGTCATATCATCGCAATAAATAAATAAAAAAACACAGAAACCTACCTCCTTGCCAGTACTGATACAGCCATTTATCTCAGTAAAGACTTTCCGGTTGAGCATCTTAAATATGATCATCCGTGTACGAGGGTCCAGTACCTACCAGGAATAGACAAATTTGTAAGAAATTGCTCAGACACTGCTCATACCCTCTAGTAAACTCAAATGTCACATGCAAACCCGGAATTTAGGCAATCATAAAATCGATCAATGTAGAACGAGGATGTCATTACAGACTACAGTTTTTCTTAGGCAGTAGCAAAGTTTTAGATTTTCAAAAGTGCACTGTACCTGTTCAACAGTAGCCCTGTCAGCCTTGTCTTTAATGCGACACCGACTACCAAACAAACAAACAAAGCCCACACTGCTGGCAAAAAGACTCTTGCATAGTTTCAACATACGAGAACATTTTCATGTTAAAGCATGCAAAAGGACACGGTCAATATCAATGCAGGCACAAACTTGAAGTCAATATGAAACAAACTTATTTGTATTGACACAGTTTTCGAAGTTTTAACTCAGATTAAGCAAACACTTACGTGCCAGCCTGTTGATGCCATGACAGCTCATCGACCTTGTTCATTGCATTATCGCTTAGAGTCAGTTTGTCTGCAAAAGACAACAGGATATGACAATTAAAATCAACCAAGAATGATTTCAATGACACTCTCAGTTAAAAATGCCAAACTTTAAAATCACAAGTGAGAGCTAGCCCAAAAGTGCCAAGTAGATCATTTAATTATCCCATTTACTGCGCAGTGGGAGACGGGGTTTTGCAGTCGCTCGTGTGTGTGTAAGTCGTTGGTTGTTATCTCCATTTGTGGGTTTCAGGAGGTAAAATGGAATCCTCCCAAGACCCAAAGTATCCATCTCCACTTCGGTAAGGGATCACAGTTCATGGACCAAGCTGTTCAACTTTTTCAGAGTTTCGTTCCAAGGGCTCATTTCAGGATTGTGAAATCAGAACCAGATTGCCTCCGATTTTCAGATTTCCGATTCTCAGAAACCGATTTTCAGAAATTGTGAAACCCCAGATTGCCTCCAGTTCTAGTTCATTTGTGGTAATATTCCCAGGGATGGCTTTCAAAATCTCAGTGAGGTTCTTCTTCATCATTCCTGTTGCTCCAATTATCACTGGTACATTTTCGATGCTCTTCAGCTTCCAAGATTTCTTGACCTTATTTTTGAGGTCCTGGTATTTGGTCATTTTCTTGATTTCTGCGTTGTTTAGGCCAAAATCACTGGGTACCGATATCTCAATCATCAATACTGTCTTTTCCTTTTTGTTCCTGAGTACAATGTCCAGACACAATGCTTTGTTTTCTATGTTCACACTCGATGGAATCATCATAGTTTATATGACTTTCTAGTTGCATTTGCTTCAATGCTTTGGAATCAAATCTTTTTACATAAAAAAACATGAATAACTAGCAATGAAAATCTAAGGAACGTCACATGCACATCTCATTTTGGAGCAAGCAATGCCAGTCTTCACAGAATTAGGTTTCTTCCATAGTATATATTTTAACAATCAGCTGTAATTTAATCTTCCTGTACAAACAAGGCACAGGATTCATTATACACAAAATAACTCCTAAAAATTACAAAATTACTATTAATCTGCCCTGCAATATGGCAGACTAAATTATCACAGTTCATAATTACCAAGGCAAATCTTGTTCTCATATTTCTGCCAAGCCTTTGCAGCAGGAACAGACAGTTTACTTGAACACACCTGCTGGTTGGCCTGAAAAGAAAGTTCAAAAGAAAAACAACCGAACAATAAAACAAAAAACGTTTTGCAATGCATTATATTTTTAACACAGATAAAGAACCATCTTTTTGAAAGGCTGATATCATCTATACTATAAAAGTGAATTTGTGCATTTATATATATGCTTCAAAACCAAAAAACGAAACCAAATCCAATTGAATTTTGCATGTCGCCCAACGGTATCCCAAGGATAGTTTCTGTCGGGCAGCATATCTGGGGGAGGGAGTTCAAGGTGGGGGAAATACCCCAATTCTCTATATGTAAACGGGTATCATATCACGTCACCCGGTGGTAGCCAGTATTATAAATAATCATCTTTTGTGAAGAAAGTTTAAACAAGCATTCTGAGTATTGCGCTGCAATACATGTCCCCTACCAAAGTTCAAAGTGCCATAACTTTGTCAAAAATGATCGTATATGCAAATTTATGCACGGTTGATGCTGGTTTTCAAACTTGATCTGAGGTAAACTTGATCAAACTTGATCATTGAGATCTCGCGAGATCACGGCGAGGTCACGTCTTTTCGAAGCTGCTCCATGCGCTCACGCTTTCGAAGCTAAGTGATATTTCTCAATTGTGTTTTTGTCGAGACTGTATCTATCTTTCGGTGTATGTACCGAAAGCGTATCTTTTGGAAAATTTTCGGTGCTAATTTTTCGTACATGTATACACAATCGTCGGTTAATGGTATCGAGTATTCTGCGGCCTAGTACTCGTAGGCTTAGACTACCGTACCGTCTCCGACCTTGTGGTTTGTTTTTCTCTCAGCGATTTGTCGAATGCGCTGAAATTATTTTCGTTCTCTGTTTCGTACCAGTCGTTCACCCCGTACCTCCTTGTTTAATATCTGTACTCACAAAAAAAAAAAAAAAAAAAATTTCCTTCCCAGGTCTTATTCGTTGATTTGTTGTTCTTTTTGTTCGTTCGTTCTTCGTTCGCGATCACGCGGTTAGAAATGTATAATCTCTCCCCTGAACAACTATTTTCTCTCATATATTATAACACCCTTTTCTTCTTTTCCTACAAAAGGATGCTTTCGTCTTGCTCACCAAATCTATTCATTCCAAAAAATATATATAATACTATCTCTTACAGTTCCTCCTTTCTACATTCCCTAAACTATCCAGAACTCCATCCCTCCTCCAGTGTCCTCAAACGTATTTTTGACTCGAAGGTCTCAAACTCATTTTGCAAAAAATGTTCGTTTCCCATGAATCGTACACTTTTCAAAATCCAATCTCACCCCTCCCCTCCAAATCCTCCCCATCACCCATCCCTTTCAAATCTCCCCCCTTGCCCCTTCCCTCCCCTCCCTCCTAAACTCCTCCCACACCCCTCCCCTCCGAAACTCTCCCTCGCTCCTCCCCTCCTAGACTCCCCTCTCACCCCTCCTCCTCAAAGCAGCCTCCCTGCTTCTTCCTCCTTCCAACTTTCACCTTCATCTCCCCAAACCTTCTGCCTTGCTCTTCCCCCTCCTCAAATAACACCTCACTGTGCCTCACCCAATCTCCATCAAACCTTTTGTCCGCCCCATTCTTCCCTTTCTCCAAGCTATTCTGAAATCTCTGACACACCTTCAACAGCTCTCCCTACCTCTTCCTCCTCTTCCACATCTTACCCTACCCCTCCCCCCCCCTGTTCTGGACCCGATGTTCCCCTTCCTCTTCATTAACAGTATGGACCTCAAACATCCGGGGCCTTCGCTCAAACTTGACTGACCTCTCCATACAGGTTGCTTCTGACAAACCAGATGTGATCTGCTTAACAGAAACTTTCCTCCTTCATGATGTCTCTGATGCCTTGGTATCTCTCCCAGGTTACTCCCTCCTCCGGTATGATAGACCTGAGCCTCGTCCTGGAGGTGGGGTTGCTATCTTTATAAAAAACTCTCTTCCTCACTCGCCCTCCACTGCCCTCTCTCCACCTCACCCCCAGGAATACCTTTGGCTACGGCTTCCCCTTCGCTCCCACCTTTTGTTCATATGTGTGTTGTACCGTCCACCAATCAGCGATGACTCCATCTACATCTCACTGTCTGATAATATGGACCAACTTCTATCTACCCATCCCAACTCTCTCTTCCTCATATGTGGTGATTTCAATTGTCACCATGCCAGTTGGCTGGGTGTGGGTACCTCTCTCACCAGCCATGGCTCTTCAGCAAAGGACTTCTGCGACTCACTGGGACTGACACAATCTGTCAATTTCCCGACCCGGATCTCAGTCAACGGAGCATCTTCTCTTCTGGATTTGGTTATGACAAACTTCCCTGAAAATGTCTGCTGCTCTTCTTCTGCTCCAATCGGCTCATCTGATCATGTGCTTGTCAAAGTGGACATCTCTCTGACCATTCTCAGAGAGCCTCCTCAGCGTCGACGAGTCTGGCATTTCACTCAGGCCAACTGGCACGGTCTCCCATCTCTACCGCCTCTGACATCAACTCATCCTGGGAATTCTTTCAAAGTAAATTGCTCTCTCTCTCTCATGCACAGATTTATACCATCTCGTCTTCAGTTGTCATACCCTTCCTCCCGTCCATGGTACACGGAATCTTGTGGTGAGGCTGTTGCCCTGAAACAACTTGCTTTCGTCTCCTGGAAAGCAAATCCAATGGAAGGAAATCTCATTTCCTTTCACAAAGCCCGAAACAAGTGTGTGTCCACCCTCAGGAGAGCCAGGAAACAATATCTCACCATTCTCAAGACCGAACTCTCTTATCTGTCTCCCTCTTCCAAATCCTGGTGGCGTCTGGTCAAATCTATTTCTGGTGTTTGTTCCCCCTCAATCCCCTCCCTCACCTCAAACGGCTTAACGGCTGACTCCGCACGTGAAAAAGCTGAATGTCTCAACTCTGTGTTTGCCTCTAAATCTTGTGTCCCAAACCCATTCCTCTCTGTACCCACCGTACCCAGTCGTACCCAGCTGCTCCTGGACTCTGTGTCCTTTCCTCCTGACAAGGTGGAAAAGTTTCTGTCAACCCTCGACTCTGATTCTGCAACTGGTCCTGACGGCATCAGCCCACGGGTCCTAAAATCATGTTCTTCTGCTCTTTCACTCCCTCTTTCTGTTCTCTTCACCCTCTCTTTTGCTCAAGGTCATCTGCCATCTGCTGGAAATCAGCCAACATCACCGCTTTGCACAAAAAAGGTGCAAAAACAGATCCCAGCAACTACAGACCAATCAGCCTTCTCCCAATTATCAGCAAAGTCATGGAATCCATCATTGCTTCAGATATTAAATCTTTCCTCTTCTCCAATGGCTTGATCTCTGATCATCAATTTGGTTTCAGACCTGGTCACTCTACTCTGGACATGCTGCTTCTGCTTTCTCAACAATGGATGGAGGTCCTCAACGCCAAACAGGAAATTAGAGCTGTCTCCCTTGACATTTCACGTGCCTTCGATACGGTCTGGCACCCTGCTCTGCTCTCCAAACTCTCCTCCTTTGGTATCCATGGAAATCTCCACGCATGGCTGGCGGACTTCCTCTCTGGTCGTAGTCAACGTGTGGCCCTGAATGGGTTTCTCTCATCTCCTCTTCCTGTTCAGGCCGGAGTTCCCCAAGGTAGTGTTCTGGGCCCTGTGCTTTTTCTGGTCTTCATCAATGATCTCTCTGACTCTCTTGAAAATCCTCTCTATCTCTTTGCTGACGACTCTACTCTCTGTCGCTCCATTCCTCATCCCTCAGATCGGCAGTCTGCAGCCTCCTCACTCTCTGCAGACCTGGACAAAATCACAGACTGGTCAAACAAGTGGAACATGTCTTTCAATCCTGACAAATCTCACACTCTTACAATGTCTCTCCGAAAGGACCGACTGGACAACCCTCCCATCTACTTTCTCAACAATCCTCTCCAAGAAGTTCTGTCGTTCAAGCTTTTGGGTCTCACTATCTGCCATGATCTTTCTTGGGAAAACCACATTTCCAAGCTGGCCTCCAAAGCCAGTCGCCGACTGAGCATCCTCCGTCGTGCGAATTCCTTCCTTGGCACACCTGAGCTCCTCACCACATACAAGGCTTTCATCCGCAGCTCAATGGAATACTGTTCCCCCCTCTGGGCTGGTGCTCCTGCCTCACACCTTGCTCGGCTTCACGCTGTTGAGGCCAAAGCTTTCAGAATCATTGGAATCTCCTGCGATGTAGTCAACGCCGAGGGCCTTTCACTCACTCACCGCAGGCAGGTTGGTGGTCTTTCTGTCTTCTACCGACTCCTCTCCGGCCTTGCTCCCCCAGCTCTCTCTGTGCTCTGTCCCCCCAATATTCCTTCAGGTCGCACAAGATCTGCCTGGAACCCTCTTATGGTTAAACTGCCAAAGTCTAGGCTCTCTGCTCACCTTCACTCTTTCATTCCCCTTTTCTCCCGCCTCTGGAACAAACTCCCCCACTCCCTTCAATCCCACTCCTCCCTCCAGGTCTTTAAAACAGCTGTTCACCACCATCTCTTTTCGTCCCCCATCAAAAACCTTGATCTTTTCTACCCCCGGTAATTCACCCCAGAGTCCTTGCAGTGTTCATATGTTTTAATCCTCTCCCACCTCCCCCCAAGTCCTCCCAACGTCCCTGCTCTCAAATGTTGTGTTTGTGTCCTTCCCCCTCTTTCCCCTCTCTTTTGTGTCCTTCCCCCTCTCTCCCCATCTTGTCTGCCGCTCCCCTTGTTTTTTGTGTTTTGTGTGTCGGTTTGTCTTTTTGTGTGATTAATGTTAGCTCTTTCACGAGCCTCGATCTTGTATACAAAAAAAAAAGAAAAAAAAAAAAAAAAAGGTATGCTGAGACACGTGTGTCACGCCTCTCGTCGTTGATAAGCCCGCAAGGTCGCTCCGTGTAGCGGCCTGCACGTATTGCACTGTGTGAATGATATAAATCATTACCAACTCACGGTCTGAGGTACTAGCGATTCCAGAGATATCCATTTTTAAAAAATATTTTCGTTTAATTAACGATATCTGCCAAACCACGTGCCCTATCGCAAATTCCAAAAGGACATTTTAGTGCTGAACAGATCTGTGAAGTTTCCCCTCGATTGGATCAAAAATGAGGGAGGAGCTCGGTTTTAAAGGTTCATGCTTAAAAATGTCATAACTCTGAAACCATTTGACGCATGACGTCCTGCTCGCTGACTTTTTTGTTCGTCATGGGTATGCGATTCTGCCTGCAAAGTTTGGCCTCAATCTGTTCAGCCGTTGCAGAGAAAAACGGTTTCATGTTTTCACGAAAAACAATATGGCGACCGAACCACGTGACATGTGACGTCATAATTACCATTAAAATAGTCTACAGACCGAGTCCATAATATGGTGAAAATTTTTATCTCAATCAGTCCTATTATTGCAGAGAAATTGGTTTTTAAAGGCAATTAAAACTTAAAATTGCACTGAGTTAAGGATCATCAGAATTATCAGAATTCCCAAAGTTCAAAGTGCCATAACTTTGTCAAAAATGATCGAAACGTCGTGAAGTTCGAACTTAACCTGTAACTTATCATGAGGAAACCATGTGCCTAGTTTGAAATCATTAGCGTTTAGAGTTTAGAAAAAAAGTCCGGAAGACTGTTCTTTGCGTGACGGACTGACGGACTGACAGACTGACGGACGGACGGAGGTACGGCGTGCAAACCTATAGTCCCCTCCGGTGTACACCGGTAGGGGACTAATAACTTGACAATATGCATTACGGTGATGTTGCAATCTGAGTGAGAATAATTAGAACTTTTCAAAAAATTTCATTTCCCTCATTTTAAACGAAGGTTGAAACCAAAATATCCAACAGTGAGCTTTGCAGTGAAGCGGAAGTGATTTTTGCTTGCGCCATAAATGAGCAGCAATGTTGGCTGATGAAGGTGATGTTACCTGACTTCAAAGCAGATGGAAAATGAACTTGGGCAAATGATAATGAACAGAGCAGAATGTTTGGGAAGTACTACACGTTGTCTTTTGATTAAATCTGTTAGCAAAGCGAACGGCAGAAATAGCCCTGAGTGGGCTCAGTCATCTCTTGAGGTTGTAGTTCAGACCACAGCAGCTGTTCAGACCACAGAGTTCAGACCATCATTTGCTGCTGCTTTTGATGGGAAGTACCACGTGTTATGGCATCTCCCACCTCTCGGGCAGAATTTAACACCATGGCTTGTGGTGCGCCAGCCAAACAGTTCATGCTGGTCCCTTTCAAGTACTAATCACGTATATTGTGCCTATTTGTGGCCAAAAGGCTCACCTGACCCTACCCGCCGACAATTTGTAGCTGCGACGAGCAGCTCTATTAGAGGACCGCATTGTTGTTCTTGTTGTTGGGGTGCCTTTTTGAATAGCGCATGCGCATACACTCGGACGTGCGTTGGTATGAGGTAAGAACATTGCGGACTAAAATCGCGATTTGTTTGAAGAAACCAGAATAAATTTAGCTGAAAGACAAAAAGACGCTAGTCTATATTATAATAGCCGTAGATGATTCTGTCTGTTGGGTGTCTGTCCGGGGTGTGGCTTACTCGGTTTGCAGAGTAGCTCCACCCATAGCTCCACCCATTCTGGGAGTGGCTTCATATAATTATAAACAAATATCCACCATTTTATTAACTCGCATAGCTTTGAGGCCTGTTTTGTAGGCCCGTGGTGTCTTGCTCTCTCCCAGTTTTATTTCAAATCAAATTCGATATATCATTTCATTTTTCACAGTCGCTAACATAGTTTTAGACTCGGTTGAAAAAAAACGGGAAGAAAATCCAATGAAAGTTGGCGTTTATAGAACGAAATGAATTTTCAAACGCCTGTAACTTCAAGGCCATTGAGTCTCTCTCACGCCTTTATCTCCAATCTAACTCACCATATGATTTCATTTTTATCGATGGTTTCAGACTCGGTGTCAGCAATAATTGAGAACATTCCACACACGCGGGAAAATGCAGAGATATATTTTTTAAAATCGCGTCATGGTGTATCATACACCGCCCAACATGACACCGACGGCAACGTTTCCATATATATTAAAAATTCGCTTTTGCTTTTCCGTTAAGATATATTACTTTTTCGTTTGATGACAGTCGTCACAAAAACGTCAACAATGATGCCGACATATATTTCTTCGTTTTTATTTCATTCAACATTATTAGCCGGAAGTAAAATATGTTTCAGGAAATTACCGAGAGATATTTCTTCGTTTTTTTTATTAGTTATGTGCGCATACACTTTAAATAGGTTTATTTGAAATCTTTAATTTTCCACAATATAATTTACTTGCCATTTATCATTTGATGATTACGAGACACTTCTTCTTGAGGATCGCGACAATTCATGCGCTGTGTGGAAACTTATATTTCCAAAATGAATGAGACGATCGATGAAGAACGCAGACTTGAACAGGATGCAGCAAGAAAACGAATGAGACGGGCGAACGAGTCCATCGACGAGCGTCAATGCAAACTTGCGGGGTCACCCGTGGGAATCCCACGGGCATGGACGTGTGTGACATTTCGACATATTGAGTTAGATGCTGCACATTCATTTTTACAAAATGGTTACTGGCAAGTCATCAGATCCAGAAATGGTGTAATGAACACAATTTATTTACGCGCAAGCAAGAAAGCAAGACGGCCCGATTTCCGATTCCGACGGGCGAGACGGGCCGACGGGCGAGACGGGCCGACGGGCGAGACGGGCCGATTTGGAGCAAGAAAAAGAATGAGACGGGAGAAAAATGAGAGAAACGAGACGGGGAAAGCCGATTGGAGAGGCGAGTGAGGAGCGATTGGAGAGGCGAGTGAGGAGCGATTGGAGAGGCGAGTGAGGAGCGATTGGAGAGGCGAGTGAGGAGCAATTGAGGAGCGATTGGAGAGGCGAGTGAGGAGCGATTGGAGAGGCGAGTGAGGAGCGATTGGAGAGGCGAGTGAGGAGCGATTGTAGGCGAGTGAGGAGCGATTGGAGGGGCGAGTGAGGCACGATTGGAGAGGAGTGTGAGGCACGATTGGAGAGGCGTGTGAGGGATTGGAGAGGAGAGGAGTGTGAGGGATTGGAGAGGTGAGGGATTGGAAAGGAGGAATGTGAGGGATTGGAGAGGAGAGGAGTGCTAGGTGGAGAGAGGAGAGTGTCAGGTGGAGACAGGAGAGTGTCAGGTGGAGAGGCGTGAGGGGTCACATATTATGTGAAATAAATAAATTGTGTTCATTACACCATTTCTGGATCTGATGACTTGCCAGTAACCATTTTGTAAAAATGAATGTGCAGCATCTAACTCAATATGTCGAAATGTCACACACATCCATGCCCGTGGGATTCCCACGGGTGACCCCGCTAGTCTATATTATAATAGGCGAAGGTGATTCTGTCTGTCTGTCTGTCTGGGGGTGTGGCTTACTCCGTTTACAGAGTAGCTCCACCCATTCTTGGAGAGGCTTCATGCAAACAAATATCCACCATTTTATTAACTCGAATAGCTTTGAGGCCTGTTTAGTTAGGCCCGTGCTGTCTTTCTCTCTCACACAGGTTTATTTCAACTCTAATTCGATATATCATTTCATTTTTAACAGTCGCTAACATAGTTTTAGACTCGGTTGAAAAAAAACGGGAAGAGAATCTCATGAAAGTTTCCGTTTAGAGAACGAAATGAATTCTCAAAGGCCTGCAAAATAAAGCCCATTCATTGAGTCACCCTCACAATTTTATCTTGAATTCACCATCTGATTTAATTTTTATCGATGGTTTTAGACTTGGTGTCAGAAATAATTGAGAACATTCACGCACACACGGGAAAATGCAGAGATATATTTTTTTAAATCACAGCACGATGATACACGAAAATACACCGCCTAAAATAACAGACGGGGAAAATGTCGACATATATTAAAAATTCGTTTTTTCTTTTCCGTTAAGATATATTACTTTTACTTTTGATGACAGTCGTCACAAAAACGACATATATTTCTTCGGTCTTATTTCATTCAACATTATTATCCGGAAGTAAAATATGTTTCAGGAAATTACCGAGAGATATTTCTTCGTTTTTTTTTTTATTAGTTATGTGCGCATACACTTTAAATAGGTTTATTTGAAATCTTTAATTTTCACAATGTAATTTACTTGCCGTTTGTCATTTGATGATTACGAGACACTTCCTCTTGAGGATCGTGACAATTCATGCGTTGCGTGGAAACTTCCATTTCCAAAATGAATGAGACGGTCGATGAAGAACGCAGACTTGAACAGGATGCAGCAAGAAAACGAATGAGACGGGCGAACGAGTCCGTCGACGAACGTCAATGCAGACTTGAACAGGATGCAGCAAGAAAAAGAACGAGACGGGAGAATGAGACCCTCGATGAACGTGAACACAGACTTGCACAGGATGCTGCTGCAACAATGATGAGGAGGGAGAACAAGACAGTCGAGGAACATGAACACAGACTCGCACAGGATGCTGCTGCAACAACGATGAGGGTTGGAGAGGAGCGAGGGGTGGGCAGGAGTTAGGGGTTGGAGAGTGAGGAGCTAGGGGTTGGAGAGTGAGGAGCTAGGGGTTGGAGAGTGAGGAGCTAGAGGTTGGAGAATGAGGAGCTAGGGGTTGGAGAGTGAGGAGCTAGGGTTGGAGAGTGAGGAGCTAGGGGTTGGAGAGTGAGGAGCTAGGGGTTGGAGAGTGAGGAGCTAGGGGTTGGAGAGTGAGGAGCTAGGGGTTGGAGAGTGAGGAGCTAGGGGTTGGAGAGTGAGGAGCTAGGGGTTGGAGAGTGAGGAGCTAGGGGTTGGAGAGTGAGGAGCTAGGGGTTGGAGAGTGAGGAGCTAGGGGTTGGAGAGTGAGGAGCTAGGGGTTGGAGAGTGAGGAGCTCGGGGTTGGAGAGTGAGGAGCTCGGGGTTGGAGAGCGAGGAGCTAGGGGTTGGAGAGGAGCGAGGGGTTGGAGAGTGAGGAGCAATGGGTTGAAGAGTGAGGAGCTAGGGGTTGGAGAGTGATGAGCTATGGGTTTGGAGAGTGAGGAGCTAGGGGTTGGAGAGTGAGGAGCTAGGGGTTGGAGAGTGAGGAGCTCGGGGTTGGAGAGCGAGGAGCTAGGGGTTGGAGAGCGAGGAGCTAGGGGTTGGAGAGCGAGGAGCGAGGGGTTGGAGAGCGAGGAGCGAGGGGTTGGAGAGCGAGGAGCGAGGGGTTGGAGAGCGAGGAGCGAGGGGTTGGAGAGCGAGGAGCGAGGGGTTGGAGAGCGAGGAGCGAGGGGTTGGAGAGCGAGGAGCGAGGGGTTGGAGAGCGAGGAGCGAGGGGTTGGAGAGTGAGGAGAGAGGGGTTGGAGAGTGAGGAGCGAGGGGTTGGAGAGTGAGGAGCGAGGGGTTGGAGAGTGAGGAGCGAGGAGGTGGAGAGTGAGGGCCGATTGGAGTGGAGAGTGAGGAGCGATTTGAGGGGAGTGTGAGGAATTGGAGAGTGTGAGGGATTGAAGAGGAGTGCGAGGAGGAGTGGGATTGGAAAGGCGTGAGGGTGGAGAGAGGGGAGTGTCAGGTGGAGAGGAGTGAGGGGTCACATATTATGTGAAATAAATAAATTGTGTTCATTACACCATTTCTGGATCTGATGAATTGCCAGTAACCGTTTTGTAAAATTTAATGTGCAGCATCTAAATCACGATGTCCAAATGTCACACACGTCCATGCCCGTGGGATTCCCACGGGTGACCCCACTAGTGCATGTGTATAATTTAATGACTGGTCAAATTTGGTAGCGCATATTGCAACAGATATCCTCATGATTCTACACGTTGCAGCTGGTGACCACACTGGTCATTTTTCTCTTGTTTTTAAACATACAATCGTATCCCGAGCTATACTGTCTACAAATTACATACCTCAGCATCAACTTAAAAAAGACGACTATCTACAAGAGTAAATTTACGCTATGTAAAACACGGGCCATACTATAATCTACCTATGGATTCCCCTCCACCCCTTCATGCAACAGTATAACGTAAACTACAGTCATCATACATTGTGGGGGAGGGGGCAGGATGTGTTGAAAAATACAAGTCTCTATTTGGTTGTGAGATGCTGTGTTGAAACTTAGTGGTTGTACTTGGGGTGTGCATGGGAGCATGCTACTAAGTTGGGATGGCCACCTCTAACTTAAAATCTGCCACAAGCCCTCCCCGCCAACCCCCCTACTACCAGAAAAAAGTGAATGACCCATACCTGTGCATGAACTATTTTAAAAACTAGAGCGACCTCTCCTTACTGTAAATACATGCTTATTTTCTGGGAAACAACCCTCCCCAAATCTGGGTCAACAACCTCTCAAAGCATAATGCTCAGGTAACAACAAACGGTACACAATGGAAAAAACACTCCCCTGCCCACTCCCCCCTCCCCCACCCCTCTCCAAATAAATAACAGGCTTCTTAATTTTTCTGGATATTATATTACTCACATGGGTGTGCCTTGTGGGACGATAGAATATTTTATCCAGTTATTTTAATCGCCACGCTAACAAATTAAGCATATGCCTAGGTTTGAGTGATAGAAAGAAGAGACACAGCAAGGACAAAATACAAACGAACCTTGATTGTGCAATTGCGCGAAGCATTTACACACTTGGTGAGATTGCCAGCATATTCATCCCAATCCCAGGTTCCGTCGTCGTCGTCGTCGTCGTCTTCTTCATAATCGTTATTGTAACCGTTCTCGCAGTGTTTATTTCCACTGTACCAATCTTCTTCTGGTACATTCTTCCTTTCATTCTCACCTGAAACTTCTTCTTTGGTTGTACTGCCCATTCACACACCAACCAATGGAAAAAGCAGGAATGAGAATGGCATTTTTAATTTTTCTTCACATGTGGATGTGCAAACAATGCGAAATTAAAGGTACCAAAAACAAAGGGAAAATGTGTACACATCGATCATTGCGAAGAGTAGGCAAAGTAGGAGTGTGGGTGTGTGTGTGTGCCATTGGTGGTTATCTCCATACGCAGCTTTTGGAAGGTGGACCGGAGTCATCTCAGGTCTCGAAGTAGCCACTTCCATTTCAGTAAGGGATCGTGATTCGTGGACCAGGCTGTGACGTTTTCTTGTTCTCAAGGTTTTGTTTTCAGGATTCTCTTTTCTTTTCATGATCATCACTGATTCCGAGACAGCTTCCAACTGCACTTCGTTTGCAGTAATATTCCCTGGGATAGTTTTTTAAGGTCACTGTAAGGTTCTTCTTTATTATTCCCATCCACCAATTATAGCTGGTACAATTTTGGTGCCCTTCAGCTTCCAGGACCTTTTCACTTCATTTTTGAGATCCTGGCTGGTATTGGTCATTTTCTTGATTTGTGTTGTTTACGCAGTGTGCATACGTGTGTGTGTGTGTATGTGTGTATGCGTGCTAGTTGATATTTCGAGATTAGTCCAGTCAATATCTGGTTCGAGATGGAACCAATTGCAAAATAAATAATCTGTGTTGCAACTTATTTTATAATCTATACCGAACAACATATAAAGAATGGAAATTAATGTCGGGAGTGGAACACTTTAACTTTATATATATTTTTTTAATGTGCATTTTAGCCGAAATTCCGAATGTAAATTCAGACAGGGAATATATGGTTTGCATTTATGCATGCTACCCCCAATTTAGCTGGTTATCTAAATTTTGCTCTTTATATTATAAATTATCTCCACCACCGAAGGTTACTTGCTGTCTGTTTGGTATTGCAAAAAATCGAAGATTTTTCCAAGTACTGTGGAACCTCGACATTCGTGGTCCCAAGATTCGCGGACTCCAAGTATTCGCGGTTGATAAAATGTGACACGCTTCTACATTCGCTGCCCTGTGCCCAGAGTATTCACAATTTTTCACAGGCACAAATTTTATTTTATTTTTTAATCGGGAGCCGTGAGTGATTATTTAATTATATATCTGTTGCTTAGTTTGACGTCTTATGATTCCTTTAGTATGCTTCTACATGCTGCCCTGTCCCCTAGCAACCATTGAAAATGGTTTAAAATACCAGGATACTGTTTAAAATACAGTACCTGTAGTCCATTTAATACACTGCTATATTGGTAAGGCCAAGGCCACAAGGAGTGCTTTCGCGTGACCGCAGTCGATTCCGTCAGAGTGGGAAGTGCATATGGTCATTCACAAAACACTGAAGCAAACCACAACATGGACCAGGAACATGGCATTACATAACGGTCTGCACACAATTAATGCGTGCTCACAAAAGTGCGTCTTGATCCCAGAAATAGTTGCTGTTTCAACTGCTCGTTTGAGCTTGAAGGAAGATACAGTATTCTGTATTCTCTTACGAAGGTAGACATCGAGTTTAAATTACATAATTTTAAAAGTACTGGTGTCACAGCCTTTTGTTACAATTTTATTTTATTTTGGATTAAAAATAAAAGTTCATTTTTACTTGCGTTCCATGAACCAGTCTCGCTGATCGGCTCAAGATTTACACCATTTTACAAGCGAGAGTTACACATTAATCGTGTGCAGACTATAGGAATCATGAGACATAAAATGAAACAATAGATATAAAATCGTGCAGAGAGTTCGCAAGCGTCTCTGTGAAATGGGCTTTTTCCTCAAATGGAAATGCTAACAATATTAACCTGGGATCCCTACCCATAGATGAAAATGGATAAACAACCAAGTACCAAGCAAGTCCGCAGGTGGGTGAGAATTGTTTTTTTCTGCTTCCCCCCCAAAAAAAAACACGAATACGTGAGACACAGGGCCGCGAATGTAGAAGCAGGTCACATTTTATCAACCGCGAATACGCGCAACCTGCAAATGTAGAAGCAGGTCGCATTTTATCAACCGCAAATACGCGGAACCTGCGAATGTAGAAGCAGGTCGCATTTTATCAACCGCAAATACGCACAACCTGCAAATGTAGAAGCAGGTCGCATTTTATCAACCGCGAATACGCGGTACCTGCGAATGTAGAAGCAGGTCGCATTTTATCAACCGCAAATACGCACAACCTGCGAATGTAGAAGCAGGTCGCATTTTATCAACCGCGAATACGCGGAACCCGCGAATGTTGGGGTCCGACTGTGTGTGCACATATATATTGCTACTCTGCCCAAAAATGCAAAATCACAGTATATATACAATTTCATGATTTCGAGAACATCAAAGTTTGGTTTCAGTGCGCACCTGCCACTGCGTCTTTGAACGAAAAGGAAAAGCTCAATGAGGATCGTCTTCAAATGCGAAACTGTTTATTGTGCAATGCGATTTCATGTGGGTGCGATTTCATTTAAAACCTGAAATTAGACAAAAATTTATATACTGTGCTCTTCTATTTTTGGGCAGTATTGAAATTGCACGTGGTACATGCTTGGGAGCCTCAGTGGTGCACGTTTCTGTCCAGTCCATGCTGTCGCTGATGATTTACCCACAAGTGATGAAACCGGTCTGCCGGCTCAGGGCGGCATGTAGCATTGGGATTGTCATGTACGGACTACTTGTGAACGTTTGCAGCTGTAGAGGAACCGAGGTAGGGTTTGAAACAGAAAAGGGTATGCTTGTGCAGCGTTCTTTGGTTGAAAGAGCACGGGAGTTAATATATTGAAATCCTAGCCACCTGGGGTAATTGATTGGGTGAGAGGTGATTGATTATTCCCTCCAATCACGGGTGAGACGTGAGAGACGTGATTGAGTCTTGGTGTGTATGTACGTATACAGTATATATTATCTCATTAGAGACTGTACATGCAAGAAGCACTTAAAATAAATTATAATTAAAGACTGTACATGCAAGAAATTAAGAATGGATAAAATACCATGTAATTCACGTGACAATTTAGGCTATAGTATATACTTTTGAAAGAACAGCTTTTCTTTGCCTTTTGAAATACGTGGTAAATTAACATGGAAGAAGGAAATATTGAACCTTTAAAAAAAGACCATAAAGCTGGTAACTCCAACGTGGTGACTTCAATCTCTCACCTGTCCACGTCTGCGTCGTCAAACTGCCCTGGGAAGGACTCTTGGAAGCGAACATGCCGTCTCACCTCAGCCATGACGTTTATGTTCCTGGCCGGAAGTAAATGTTATGTTTTTCCGCCAACTGGGACTATTCGGTTGTTTTGCCTTTTTATTTTAGTGGCATTTACAAACTATGAAAGCCAACAAACACAAAAAATAAACAACAAAGCATTATAACACTAATTTCCCATAAATCCGGAGACAGGACGACGACACGCACTGTTGCGAATTATATCATCATGGCATAAAGAACCGGAGAAACAATCGACACCATGGCATGGAGCGTGGCATATATAGAGCTTTGCGGTTCTGAATACACCATTTGCGTTAACACCACCGATTATTTTGGATGGATTGGTCGGTGTTAGAACTCTTTCGGCAGAACGAGAAAAAAAAATTCCTTTCGTATTTGCCGTAATAACTTCGACTGCGGTGACAAACACTGAAATACATTCTGTAAAAGAAATATCACTCCTGGTAGAGCTGCAGATTGAGCATGAAAATGAGGGTGAAGTAGCAACTTGCTTCCTACCAGCTAATTTTGATATTTTTTATAAAGTATGGGCCCTGACGACTTCACACACCAAAAATACCCAGAATCCCCTTGGGGGAACATATTCAAGTGACGTCATGAGGATGGCCTCCATTTTTATTAAGTTTTGGTATTTTTACATTGAGGGTCCGTGTGTCCTGATCTGTAATAAAATACTAGCATCTGATTTAAATATTCTATATAATAATATTAATATTTAATAATATTTAAAAATAATATTATTAATTATATTTAATAATATTTAAAATAATATTTAAATAATAAATTAATTTAAATGCATGCATTGCAAATGCATTTAAATGCATTTAAATTAATTTAATAATTTAATTTAAATATTTAAATAATATTTAAATAATATTTAAATTAAACGCAGCTGATGCATTAAGATCAATTTCTTGGGTATTAGGGTATTCAGTTGTTGGTTGTAATTTTTCTATGTCTCTGCTAATAATACAAACTGCACGGTGAAGTATTTGGGAATCATTTTTGTAATCAGAACCATTGTTGTAAGCACAATCTCACGAACTTCTGCTGGCTTCATATTCGCTGCTGTAAGTTTTATTCCTTTCTTTTTATTATCTGGTTCTCCACAAATGAAACGGTGTTCATCCCAGGAAAAGGCTGATGTTTTTTCTCTTGACAGTAAAACTACTATATATACGGTTAGGTACCACGTCAGCACCTGCAGTGTGCCGCCCTGTGGCGTTGGCAAAAACTGCATGCAAATCGGACCTGGCAGGAGTAATGCCCTGCCGGTGGATTAAGGGGTCTCACTCCTATTAAGAGGAGTGGTCCCACCTGTATGACCATGCATTGTGGCCCTTCGGGGGCATGATGCATGCGTTTGAATGACCATGTGCTTCCCCCTCGGGGTTGAGGCGCATGTGTATTGTTTTGGGGACAGCCTTGTTGACGATGTGCCTTGACCATGGGGTCAAGGTGCACGTCCAAGGCTGTTCAAATGTTTGAGTTTTTACCTTTTTTCACTGCAAAAAAGGCAGGCCTTCGCGCGGGCCCTAAATGAGCACCTGCACACAATGCCAAACGTTACAATTCTGGCAGCCATTTTGATGACGTCATTTAAGCATGTTCCCCCAGAGGTATTCTGGGTATTTTTGGTTTGTGACCTTGTCAAGGCCCCTACTTTATAAAAATACCAAAAGTAGCTGGTAGGAAGCTAGTTGCCAGTTCCGCCATTTTTAAGGCACTTTTTGACAATATATAATAATCTGCAGCCTCTGTGGGGCGCGTTCCGTTAGCAAGCAGCTTGCTTTTGCTTGCCATGCCAACCATGCATTACATATCAGCTGCTTGACACGTCACTTTGTAAGCCGCTTGGCAAGCGGTAATCAGGCCTCGGGCACTTGGAACAACAACAAACAAGGGGCACACGCCCACCTGCTTGACAATGACTTGCCCTCGTCTTCGTGACATGCCCTCTTCCTCTTTTTCTTCGAAATACAGAACTTTTGACGAAATTTGGCAGAGATGTAGCTTATGTGACACCGACGAAATGATTAGATTTTGGTGAAGATCCGGATTCGGATCTGGATAGTAGAATTTTCTAAGTGATTCTTCACTATTGGGAGATAGGGGCAAAAACGATACATACCAGGATATCTCAAAAAGTTATGGACGGATTTGGACGAAACTTGGTGGACAGGTTGTGTGTGTGACAAGGAAGAATCGATTCAATTTCGGTGAAGATCCGGATCCAGCTAGAACAATTTTTTTATGTGATTCTTTATCATTGAGTGGTATGGCCAAAAATGATATATAGCAGGATATCTCAAAAAATTGTGGACTGATTCAGACGAAACTTGGTAGAGAGGTCTCGTGTGTGAACATGACTAATCGTTTCGATTTTGGTGAAGATCTGAATATGGATTCGGCTACAATAATTATTTAATTTTCAAGTGATTCTTCACCATTGAGAGATCGGGCGAAAAGTGATATATGACATTGTAGCGGTTACCGCTGGATGCACACAATCGCCTTGCACCGGCCAGAACACGGCCAGACGCGCCTCTCCCGGGCATGCCCGGACTCACTGTTCCCGGGCACGCCCGAACCTCCCGGGCACGCCCGGTCTCGTCTTTCCCGGGCATGCCCGCTCTCGCCTTTCCAGGGCTCGCCCAGAGCGTCCGGGCATGCCCACTATCGCCTTTCCAGGGCTCGCCCAGAGTGTCCGGGCATGCCCGCTATCGCCTTTCCAGTGCTCGTCCAGAGCGCCCGGGCATGCCCAGCCTCGACTTGCCAGGCCGCAGCCAAACACGCCCGGGCAGGTCCAGACTCGCGTTTCCAAGGCTCGCCCTTGACACCCGGGCATGCCCGGTATAGCTTTCGCCGGGCAAACTTCCCGACATAAATGTGTATATATATTGCTGCCCGATAAACGGGCTTTTGTCAGAATACCTGAGCTGTTTTGTTTCAATAAAGCAACTCGGACGAATTCCGTCTTTGGTCGCGTCACTTCTTTCGACTCGCGTTGGAGCGCAGCTCCTTCACTGGTGACCTACCGACATGGACACGGCAGTGACTCTTAAACTGCCTACCTTCTGGGAGGCTCACGCGGCTGTTTGGTTCGCCCAGGCGGACTCACAGTTCGCCCTGCGAGGCATCACCACGGACGACACCCGCTTCCACCACGTCGTGGCAGCGCTCGGTTCCGCCACCGCGGCCCGTGCCCTGAGCCTCCTCGAGCACCCGCCGGCTGCCGACAAGTATGACGCGCTGAAGACGCTCCTCCTCGACGCTTTCGCCCTCTCACCGGCGGCACGCGCACGGCGCCTGCTCGACCTGCCCGAGCTCGGCGACACGCGCCCGTCCGAGCGCATGGACTATATGCTCTCGTTGCTCGGTGAGCACTCTCCGGATTTTCTGTTCCGCGAGTTGTTCCTTCGCCAGCTGCCTCACCCGGTACGCCTCGCCCTGGCTGGCACGTCGATCACCGATCCCCACGCCCTCGCCAGGGAAGCCGATAAGATCTCCTCGGCGGGCCAACACATCGGCGCGGCTACCTGGAGCCTGCCGCCGTCCGAGGCGACGCCCACGACGCCCGAGCGCCCTGCGCGGTTGGAGGCCGAACTGCCGGTGAAACTGGCGGCCGCCACGCCGCACCGACCGCTTCCGACACGACGGCCGGGGCCTCCACCTGACCAGGCGTGGTGTTATTACCACGCCAGGTTCGGACACAAGGCTCGGACGTGCCGACCCCCATGCACTTTCGGCAAGTCGGGAAACGGCCAGGCCGGCGTTCATTCCCAGCCATGAGCGCCGGCCACTCGGGCAACTTGCTTTTTATTCGGGACAAAGCGTCCGGGCGGCGTTTCCTTTGTGACACCGGCGCCCAACTGAGCGTCATACCCGCCTCCGAGCAGGACAGGCGGGACACCGTTTGCGGCCCCTCGTTGGTCGCTGCTAATGGCTCGGCCATACGCACTTTCGGCCCGTGCAACGTCACCCTCTGCTTCGGCAGCCAGCGCTTTCAGTGGACCTTTGTGACCGCCTGCGTCCCCATGGCTTTGCTGGGCGCCGACTTCCTCTGCGCGCACGGGCTGCTGGTCGACGTCAAACGTCGTCGCCTTGTCAACGCCGAGACCTTCAGCTCCCTGGCGTGCACGATGAGCAGCTCCGCGCCGACCGAACTGGCGTGCGCCCTCCCGACGGCGAACGAGTTCGCTCGCCTGCTCGCGGAATTCCCGGCCCTCACACGGCCGACGTTTTTGGCGGTCGCAGTGCGGCATGGGATCGAGCACCGCATACCCACTACGGGCCCGCCGGTCTACGCCAGGGCCCGCCGCCTCGACCCGGCCAAGCTCGCCGTGGCAAAGGCCGAGTTCGACGCGTTGGAGCACCTCGGCATCGTGCGGCGCTCCAATAGCGCGTGGGCCTCACCACTGCACATCGTGCCAAAGCCGGGGGGCGGATGGCGCCCATGTGGCGACTACCGCCGCCTCAACGATGCTACCACCCCCGACAGGTACCCGATCCCGCACATCCAGGACTTTTCCGCCCGTTTGGCGGGACGGGTCATATTTTCCAAAATTGACCTTATACGGGGATACCACCAGGTACCTGTCCGGGCGGCCGACGTCCCGAAGACGGCCGTCATCATGCCGTCCGGCCTGTTCGAATTTTTGAGGATGCCGTTTGGCCTCAAGAACGCGGCCCAGGCGTTCCAGCGCTTAATGGACGGCGTGCTGCGCGACCTGCCATTTCTTTTCGTCTATCTGGACGACATCCTCGTCGCCAGCACGTCCCACGCCGAGCACCTCCTCCACCTCCGAACACTGTTCGGTCGCCTCAGCGAGCACGGCTTAATTGTCAACCCGGCCAAATGCCACTTCGGCACGACGACCGTTGACTTTTTGGGCCACCGCATCACCAACACCGGGGCCGTGCCGCTGCCGACCAAGGTCGAGGCCATCACCACGTTCCCGCGTCCCCGTTCCATCAAGGCCCTACAAGAGTTCCTCGGCATGGTGAATTTTTATCACCGATTCGTGCCCCGCGCTGCTCAGCTCATGCGGCCCCTTTACGAGGCCCTCTGGGGCAAGCCGGC
The DNA here is from genome assembly GCF_964187855.1 of Myxine glutinosa. NCBI lineage: Eukaryota > Metazoa > Chordata > Myxini > Myxiniformes > Myxinidae > Myxine > Myxine glutinosa. Next base: position 37,515,032 of record NC_136271.1, read on the forward strand.
CAAGCATGACATCGTTTGGTCCGCGGCCATGGACGCATCCTTCGCGAGCGCAAAACGGGCCCTCGCCGACGCAACGCTGCTGGCTCACCCGGTGCTCAACGCGCCCATCGCCCTCACTACGGACGCCTCCAACTACGCGGTGGGCGCCGTCCATGAACAATGGGTGGACGGGGTTTGGCAGCCACTCGCTTTTTTCAGCCGGCAGCTCCGGCCGAACGAGTTAAAATACAGCACGTTCGACCGCGAGCTGCTCGGTCTATTCCTGGCCGTTCGCCATTTCCGACACCTCCTGGAGGGCCGCCCGTTCACGGCTTTCGTCGACCACAAGCCGTTGGTCTACGCAATGGCCAAAGTCACGGAGCCGTGGTCGGCCCGCCAGCAGCGCCACCTCTCCGCCGTGTCGGAATTCACCACGGACATCCGGCACGTCGCCGGCAAAGACAACGCTGTGGCCGACTGTCTTTCTCGGGCCAGCGCGAACGCGGTTCACCTCGGCGTGGACTTCGCGCTCATGGCGGCCGACCAGACCACCGACACCTCGGTGCAGGCCCTCCGGGCGGCGGACACGGGCCTCCGCCTGGCCGACATCCCCTTCGCGGGCACCGTCCTGCTCTGCGACGTCTCCCAGGGCCAGCCTCGCCCCATCGTGCCCGTTTCCTGGCAGCGCCGCATCTTCGCCTCCATCCACGGCCTTTCTCACCCGGGCCGGAAAGCTTCTCAGAAGCTGGTGTCGGCGCGTTTCGTCTGGCACGGCCTTCGACGGAACGTCCGCGACTGGGCCAACGCCTGCACGGCCTGCCAGCGGGCCAAGGTCCACCGCCACACCCAGGCCCCGCTGGCACCTTTCACCATGCCTGCACGGCGTTTCGACCACGTCCACGTGGACCTGGTGGGTCCCCTGCCCCCATCGCGGGGGTTCACCCACCTGCTCACCATGGTGGACAGGACCACCAGGTGGCCGGAGGCCGTGCCCCTCACCTCCACCGCCGACGTGGCGCAGGCGTTCATCGCCACCTGGGTCGCGCGCTTCGGCGGACATCTCATCCGACCGCGGCCCACAGTTCACGTCCGAACTTTGGGGCGCGGTCGCCCGCTCGTTGGGGGTCATGCTGCACCGCACCACGGCCTACCACCCCCAAGCCAACGGGTTGTGGGAGCGGTTTCACCGCTCCATGAAGGCCGCACTCATGGCCGGCCTTCAGGACGACGGTTGGACCGACCGGCTGCCGTGGGTCCTTTTGGGCCTCCGCACGGCCCCCAAGGAGGACCTCCGGGCGTCCGCCGCCGAGCTCGTCTACGGCCAGCCGCTCCGCGTCCCGGGCGAGTTCGTGCCCGACGCTACCAGTCCCTGGTCCGCCGCACACCAGCGCTCGGACCTCCAGGAGGCCGACCGCCGATTTGCCCCCGTGCCAACGTCCCGCCACGGTGGCCCCCAGTCCTACGTCCCCCCGGCGCTTCGCACAGCGGAGTACGTCTTTGTGCGTCATGATGCGCACCGGGGGCCACTCCGGCCGCCGTACGACGGGCCCTTCCGGGTCCTGCGACGGGACGACAAGTCCTTTGTCGTCGACGTTGGCGGCCGGTCGGACCGGATCTCTGTGGACCGCCTCAAACCGGCGCACATGGACGTCGACCGACCACCACGGTTGGCCCTTCCTCCGCGGCGAGGCCGCCCCCCCGTCCACAGTTCCCCCCGCTCGACCACCCACCACCACGTCGGACCCCTCCCCACGACCCTCCAGGGGTCGCTTCGGCCGGGTCATCCGGACCCCCCTTATATTGACCCTGCCGGTGCAGGTCGATTCTGGAGGGGCGTGTGTAGCGGTTACCGCTGGATGCACACAATCGCCTTGCACCGGCCAGAACACGACCAGACGCGCCTCTCCCGGGCATGCCCGGACTCACTGTTCCCGGGCACGCCCGAACCTCCCGGGCACGCCCGGTCTCGTCTTTCCCGGGCATGCCCGCTCTCGCCTTTCCAGGGCTCGCCCAGAGCGTCCGGGCATGCCCGCTATCGCCTTTCCAGGGCTCGCCCAGAGCGTCCGGGCATGCCCGCTATCGCCTTTCCAGGGCTCGCCCAGAGCGTCCGGGCATGCCCGCTCTCGCCTTTCCAGTGCTCGTTCAGAGCGCCCGGGCACGCCCAGCCTCGACTTGCCAGGCCGCAGCCAAACACGCCCGGGCAGGTCCAGACTCGCCTTTCCAAAGCTCGCCTTTGACACCCGGGCATGCCCGGTATAGCTTTTGCCGGGCAAACTTCCCGACATAAATGTGTATATATATTGCTGCCCGATAAACGGGCTTTTGTCAGAATACCTGAGCTGTTTTGTTTCAATAAAGCAACTCGGACGAATTCCGTCTTTGGTCGCGTCACTTCTTTCGACTCGCGTTGGAGCGCAGCTCCTTCAACATGATATTATAAAATGCGATGGGCGAGTTATGAATAAATTTAGTCGATGAGGTGGTTAGGTGCCAGGAACAAACCGATTAGATTTTGGTTCAGGTCCGAATCCAGATCCGGCCTATCAGTGGGATACAAAACGTAAACTGTTCACCTGCTCTGTCTGGCTCACGCAGCTCTACGGAACGTGCAGGGATGTAAACTGGAGGCTTCGGCTTGTGCCATCAGTGAAGACCGATCGAAGTCAGCACCATCATTGGCTACTCTGGTGCTCTTACTTAAATGTCGATAGTTATGGCGATAGGTGTCACCCATTTCTCCGGACCAAATTGCTGCTTCATAATCATAGCTGATATCCAGCGTTTGGAACTAAGAGCAGGTCTACATTCTAATTTATTTATTTGGATGTAATGGTGAAGATCATGGCATAACTTCTGTTTTGATTTTCTTGAGATCGAATGTCTTTTTTTTTTTTTTAAGCATCTTGGTCATAAGCCAAGTACTAGTGAGAAGTTACCTATGTACCAGTGAGAAGGGTATTCCTCAGATGTCTTCCCATCAGTAATTGAGCAGGCAATAGGTGAATGCCTTGCGATGGCGTGTTGTGATCATTCAGCAAGGCCAGGTGCTTCACCAACTTACTTTTTCCACATGCGAAATTTGCATTTATGTTTATTTAAATTATACAGTGGACTACAAAATGTAAATGTTTCATGATATTGTTATATTATATCACCTTTATCTATCAATATTGTTGAAATTAAGATCAAATAGCTGTATGTTGAAATATGTTGAAAAAGTCAAAACTTTGCATGGGGTGTACTTACTTTTTCACGTGACTGTATTTCATGTGTCGTTTCTTTAAAAAAAAGCATGGGAATTAAAAAAAAAAAGCCATTAAGTATTTCGGAGTAAAGAACAGGTTCGGACAAGTATGGACTCTGTGTGAAGGATAGCACAGGGAGACTTGGTTAGGGATGAAAATAAGATGTTGAACAGTTAGGGGATTACCAGTAGCTGAAAGAATCTGTCTGGGGGTTGAGGAAGGGTTTTTAGAGGAGTTTCAGTTGAAAAAGTAAAGAAACAGCTAGGAAAGATATGAGAAGATAAAGCTCCAGGAACAAAAGTATATTTCCAAAATGGTCAGGGCAAAGAACGTGGATGGAAAACATGTAAATGCAACAACAACAACATGCATTTTAAGGCAATTTTCCCTGCTAGAGCGGGGGTTAGCCTTGCGGTCCCCATGACAATCTTCTCCATTTTGCCCTATTTTCTGCATCTCTCCTTGTTAACCCCCTTGCCCGCATTTCTTCTTCCACCATCTTTAGCCAAGTCTTTCTCGGTCTTCCCCGTCCTCTACTTCCTTCTACATTAACTTCCATCACTCTTCTCAACCAGTCACTTTCATCCTTCCTCAATACATGACCAAACCATCTCAACCTGTTCCTCTTCACAGCATCAATCACAGGCAATATTCCCATAATCTTTCGCAATTCATCATTTGTCCTCCTCTCTCTCAACGATACTCCGCACATCCATCGAACCATTCGCATTTCCACCCTTTCCAGCCTTCGTTGCTGCTCTACATTCATTACCCATGTCTCGCTCCCATAAATCATAACACTTCTCACACATGCAGCATACACCTTTCCCTTCAGCTTCAGCGACACTCTCCTGCTCATCAGCACGCCACTCAGTTCCCGAAACTTCTTCCATGCACATCTCACTCGAGCAACCGTTGCCGAGTCTGATCCACCTTCTCCATTCAGCATGTCTCCGAGGTAGCAAAATGTTTTCACACCTTCCAGCTTCACGCCATCTCCAAGATCCAACTCAACATTTCCTCCATCTGCAGCTCCCTCTGTGCACACCTTACATTTGAATGTAGCTGCCACACTGGTTAATGACCCTCTCAGACCACTACATTTTTGATGAACCCACTCAGCGCACATTGTACACTGAATGGAGTTCACTCCGACACCCTTCCTGCACACAGCACACGGCCACTTCCCAGTTCTTTCCACCTCACCACATGCTTTACCACTTGCCATCACCTTTGTCTTTCCGATATTCACCTTCAGACCTTTTGTCTCCATACATTCCTTCCACTTGTAAATGTAAATGTAAATGTAAAATGTAAAATGTAAAACATGTAAATGCATTTGTATCTATCTATAATTCCAGTAATCTCTGTATGTGTGTGTGTTTGTCTGTGACCGCTGTTTCTCGACAACCACGGGTCCGATATACTTGAAACTTGCCAGGTATATTGCTGGGGACCTGAGGATGTGCCTTTTCAAGGTTTCATATTAATCGGACAAGTAGTTACCGAGCTATGGCGATTTATTTACCAAACTCCGCAAGCCGTTCGCTTTGGCTTTGCGAATGGACCAAACCATTTCATGTAAATAGAGGGGGGGGGATTGTCACCGTACTCGCAAGCCGTTCGCTTTGGCTTTGCGAATGGACCAAACCATTTCATGTAAATAGAGGGGGGGGGGATTGTCACCGTACTCGCAAGCCGTTCGCTTTGGCTTTGCGAATGGACCAAACCATTTCATGTAAATAGAGGGGGGGGATATAATTTTAGATATATATATAGTACGGGCACGCCCTAGTATATTTAAAATCACAAAGATCACAATAATGTCTTCCTCCTATTCAATGTCTGCAACACATATTTGAACCTCGTTACTTTGTATCATGAGCTCAGGGTTCAAATGGGATGGGAACAGGAAGTGGCAAACCCGATGCAAGCTCTTCATTTTGTGAAGCCCTTGAGAAACTCTGTTTGAAAAAGATCTGTAAAAGAAAATGCAACCATCTGCAAATAAAAGACACCTGCATTGGCTCTACTTGCATCGTCACATTTGTTGCCACATTCCCAACATTTTCCACCACTTCCGGATAAATCTTATCACCTCTCCTATCCATGAGCCTCGATAAAAAGCTAGTTTTTATACATTGGAAGTCTTGTGATGTTTATTGCATGAAAGAAAATATCTCATTGGTTAAGGACTTATTGTGTTTATTTTATATCATTTGCAATCAATATGAGGGACATTACAAATCAAATCCAAAAAATCATTGTGAAGCTAAATTACAAATCCCCACTTTCAGGCAAATTGTCAACAAAAAAAAAAAAAAAATTATCTACCACCGGGAATCATTCCTCAACAGCAATCATGTTTTAAAACAATTCCCATTTTAGTCGGGTTCCATCTCGTACATAATACATACACAGAGGAAGCAATCGAAAGGGGATTGTTTGTTCATGATTTTAAAACATCAGATGGAGAAAAGGAAAGGAGGTTGAAGAAGGGATAAATGATGGGTGTGAAGGTAGGGATTATGGGAGAGAAAAGAAAAGAAAAAAATTGGGAGATTTGGGTCAAAGTAGGAGAGAGGGTGGAGTAAGGATCAAAACTTCTGCCAGTTTGTTGTACATAATCTGAATTGTAAATGCTCAACAGACTCGTTTTCTTGTCTTTGGTGTAGAAATTATTACATGTTGAGAACCTTACGGACAGTATTCACATATGTATCATCAGGCATGCGTTTTCGCTGGCTGCCAGGTTGCAAAAATGCATGGATTTTTGGCAGAGCAGAGACATGGGTTTTGAATTCCTGTTGGACGGGATTGTGGGGGTGGGATAGAGGTGAGGGAAGAGGGGGAGGGTGTTGGGCGTTAAATATGCACACATTTAATTTTAAAGTTAAAAATGCTCACATGTTGGACTATGTTGGGAACACATACTGGTATTTGGCTAAACATATACGAGCATGTCTGAGAAAGCACAGCCACGGGCTTTAAGTTCATTGAACCAAACTCAGTGGTGTAATGAGTTGAGCGTCCGCTTTGAGTCTGACAAGTGGCGGTTCAAACCCCGGCCACGTCGTACCAAAAACTTTTTTAAATGGTACGTGCTGCTTTCTTGTTTGACGCTCAGCATTTGAAAAGGATAAGAGTACGGACAATCCCCATAGGTTGGCATCTATGGGGAGGAGGAAATTACTCCTCAGGAAATTCCCTGCTAATTGTGGTGAAAAAGATGGCACCAGTATTTTGTCGGTGTTGCTACTGTTCCTTTTGCATCCTGTTATGTCCTGATCCATTAAGTATACTAGCTCTTCCACAATCATCGACTATGTATACAAAAGCAAGAATGACCATACTGTGGTCACAATCTGCAACACAAAATATGTATATTTTCACCTCATCTGTCCACTAAACGATGTCATCTTTAATCGGAATTGACCTTAAAAATCCGGCAACAGGCCGATTGGGAAACATGTATTTAGCGCACCTGTGGTGCCGTTCAAAAAATACATAACGCTATTTTTTATGGTGGCACATACAGGCTCAATTCAACCTTACTAATAATTTAACACTCGACCCAAACAAATCCAATGGAAATCTGATGCACCAAAGCCAGACAGTGTATAATCAGCAGAGGCCTATTAGGCCTGATGAACAAGGCCCACCAGGCCACAAAATGGCGACCACATAATTTGGTCTTGGCACTATGGTGGGTGGAGATGTGGGTGTGGTCCAGAAGCTGTCCATCTAATGAGTGCACATTTCCCAAATCGACCCAAACAAGATCCCCAAAAACTCAAAGCTGCTCTAGACCTGCAACATGTCGCAGATAAAAAAGACGACATACTATTGAAGAACTAAAGCTGGTTCATAACCGCTTTTGTCCACGATCCAAAATTTGAAATCACATCTGCCCCACAATGCAAATGGTACCAGTAACTATGACAACGACTGTCAAAGAAAATGTTTCCGACATGAAAACGCCCCTCAAAAACTGGGATTTAAGTTTGGGTCGTGACCCTGGGTTTGGGAACCCCTGATCAAAAGGATGGAATCGGAAACAAATGTGCTAAAATCTATGTATCAATGTTAAGAAATGTTCAAATTAATTGAAAAGTGCATGAATGTCAGTGGCTCGAAATTTGAGCAATTGTTGTAATAAAATTGTAAAATAAATATCCCTATGATTCCTATTCATATAATGGAAGAATGAAGGAAAGAAAATTCCCAACTTTGTGCACCAACACATTTTGTGATTGCCAAGTAAGAATGAAACTGTCAAATCTGGTGGCTGATACAGCCACCCAACTTTGTTGGCCAAGCAAAATTAAAATAAATCGGTGCAAAGGGTCATCATCCCAAAGAGGAATTTTTCCTGCATTACCAGAGCTTCTTTCTGCACTGCAGTGAATCTACAGAGAGCATGCGGTTTGAAAGAGCTCATACTTGCAGATGTGGAAAGTCTTTGAGGACATCGGGCATTCGCTCATCAACCATAATGATGACCTCAAGGAGCTGAAGATCGGCCTGCGTGAATGCGTTTCCAACAAGGAATCCTCCACCTTTTTCACGGAGTACCTGCAATAATAGATCAACGTATTACAATTAGTTTGTTAGTTAGTACAATTAGTTTACACACAGTTAATTGCATGAAAAGTCATCATATAATTTAAGCACATGTAACAAAACCTCATCAATATTTTAGAAAAGTTTTCCTACCTTCTCAAAGACAGGATAGTAACGATTGCAGGCTTTTCCCCTTAGGTTTTTCAGAGAATTTTCTCGATTTTCAGCAGGCAAGAATTGCAGAGGCAGAAGCATATCACCAAGATCTCGTGCACCCTCTACGTACATGTCCACCCTGAAATGCACAGTGTTCGCTCATATTTCAATACATGTCTGACATTCAATTATCATTCGCTGTGATTCACTTCTTTCAGAAAACATCCAGAAAGCATGTCATCAGTCTAAACTGAAAAATTACTCCTCATTTTTGGCCATTTAAAGTTACTGGACCACGCTGACTGCAGTGTGACCCAATTGCATTTACCCATACTCATATTTACCCAACTAGGGCACACATTTGCTCAAATTCTGTGATTGATCAGAAAAGGGAACTTGTCGCATTGTAAAGAAACTGCGAAAAATGACCAAAGAAATTTCATTCGAGACGAATGAGGTATTATATCTGCATGGGATAGAATACACCAGGATGAAAATGGATGTGGGTAAGTTTTGAGGCTGAATGGAAAATGCAGGAGGTAGATAACATGGATACAGAAGCAAACTCCCAGAAGGGAAAAATTGGTAATTTGAGGGGGTTGTGGGGTGGTAGAGGGGGCTGATTGATGGGGGAAAACGTATCAGGGCTTTGGATAACCGAGGTGAAAAAAAGGGCGACCTGAGATGATGGTGAACAGCTTCTTTATCTTGAAGATCTGGAGGGAAGAATGAGACTGAAGAGATGTAGAAGTTGGTTCCACAGGTGGGAAAAAAGAGGAACAAATGAGTGGACATGAGCAGTTCTTCTGGAGTTTGGGAGGTTCACTAGGAGGGGGTTGTTTTGGTGGACTGCATGCGCCCTGCAGAAACCTGAGGGGGGGGGGGGGGGGGGAGGAGGAGACAAAGCACAAAGAGGGCAGCAAGTGCAACACCAGAAGGGGGGCAGTAGAAGACAGAGAGAGCACTGACCTATCTGCAATGGCAAAATGATTGACCCATAGACTCGGCTTCATGGTGGGAGATTCCAATAATCTTGAAGGCCTTGGTTTCCAAGGCATCAAGCTGAGCCAGGGGAGAGTTAGTGGAGCCAGCCCAGAGGGGAGAGCAGTATTCCATCAATCTGTGGATGAAGGCGTTGTAGGTGGATAATAATTCAGGTATGCCAAGGAAGGACTTTGCACAGTGGAGGATGCCCAGTCGGCAACTGGCTTTGGAGGCCAACTTTGAAATGTGGTTTGCTCAAGAAGGATCATGACTGAGAGTGAGACCCAATTGTTTGAATAACTGAACATTTTTGAGAGGATTGTTAAGAAAGTAGATGGTGGAGGGAGAGGGGGGGGGTGGGAGGGGAGGGTGAGAGGTTGTTATATGGTTCTTTCAGAGAGCGGTAAATAGATGGAGGAGATAGAGAGGTATACAGATAGAGATTTCTCAGGATTGAAAAATGTATTGCAGGTGATTGACCAGTTTTTTTATTTTGTCAAGGTCTGAAGAGAGTGAAGAGGCTGCAGTCTGTTAGTAGGTTGAGGAATATTAAGAGGGCAGTGGAGTCATCAGCAAAGAGATAAAGATAATTTACCAGAGTGTCAGAGAGATCAATGATGAATATTAGCAAAAGAGCCCTGAACTTGCCTTGACATGAAGAGATGAAGGATTCTGTTGAGAGCCACATGGTTTTTTTGGTTTTTTTTGTATACAAGATCGAGGCTCGTGAAAGAGCGAACAATAATCACACAAAAAGTCAAATCGACACATAAACACAAAATAAGGGGAGCGGTAGACAAGATGGGGAGAGAGGGCGAAGGACACAAACACAACATTTGAGAGCAGGGACGTCGAGAGAAATGTGGGAGGGAGAGGTCTTGGGGGGAGGTGGGAGAGGTATAAAACACATGGACACTGCAAGGACTTCCAGGAAAGAAGTTGAAATTTCAAAAAAGTGTATCTGGGGTGAATTAGCGGCAGTAGAAAATATCAAGGTTTTGGATGGGGGAAGATAAGAGATGGTGGTGAACAGCTGTTTTAAAGACCTGGAGGGAGGAGTGGGATTGAAGGGAGTGGGGGAGTTTGTTCCAGAGGCGGGAGAAAAGGGGAATGAAAGAGTGAAGGTGAGCAGAGAGCCTAGATTTTGGCAGTTTAACCATAAGAGGGTTGCTGGCAGATCTTGTGCGACCTGGAGGAATATTTGGAGGACAGAGCACAGAGAGAGCTGGGGGAGCAAGGCCGGAGAGGAGTCGGTAGAAGACAAAGGCCACCAACCTGCCTGCGGTGAGTGAGTGAAAGGCCCTCAGAGTTAACTTCATCGCAGGAGATTCCAATGATTCTGAAAGCTTTGGTTTCAACAGCGTGAAACCGAGCTAGGTGTGAGGCAGGAGCACCGGCCCAGAGTGGGGAACAGTATGCCATTGATATGCGGATCAAAGCCTTGTATGTGGTGAGGAGCTCAGGTGTGCTAATGAAGGACTTCGCACGACAGAGGAAGCCCAGACGGCGACTGACTTTGGAGGCCAGCTTGGAAATGTGGTTTTCCCAAGAAAGATCATGGCAGATAGTGAGACCCAAAAGCTTGAGCGAAAGAACTTCTTGGAGAGGATTGTTGAGAAAGTAGATGGGAGGGTTTTCCAGTCGGTCTTTTTGGAGAGACATAGTAAGAGTGTGAGATTTGTCAGGATTGAAAGACATGTTCCACTTGTTTGACCAGTCTGTGATTTTGTCCCGGTCTGCAAAGAGTGAGGAGGGGCAGACTGCCAATCTGAGGAATGAGGAATGGAGCGGCAGAGAGTGGAGTCATCAGCAAAGAGATAGAGAGGATTTTCCAGAGAGTCAGAGAGATCATTGATGAAGACTATAAATAGCACAGGGCCTAGAACACGACCTTGGGGAACTCCAGCCAGAACAGGAAGGGGAGATTAGAGAAACCCATTCAGGGCCACACGTTGACTACGACCAGAGAGGAAGTCCACAAGCCATGCGTGGAGATTTCCATGGATACCATAGGAGGAGTGTTTGGTGAGCAGACCTGGGTGCCAGACAGTATCGAAGGCACGTGATATGTCAAGTGAGACAGCTCTGATTTCCTGTTTGGCATTGAGGACCTCCATCCATTGTTGAGACGGCAGAAGCAGCTTGTCCAGAGTAGAATGACCAAATTGGTCTGAAACCAAATTGACGATCAGAGACCAAGCCATTGGAGAGGAGGAAGGATTTGATATCCAAAGCAATGATGGATTCCATGACTTTGCTGATAATTGGGAGCAGGCTGATTGGTCTGTTGTTGCAAGGATCTGTTTTTGCACCTTTTTTGTGTAAAGCGGTAATGTTTGCTGATTCCCAAGATGCTGGCAGATGACCTTGAGCAAAAGAGAGGGTGAAAAGAACAGAGAGAGGGTGAGATAGAGCGGCAGAGCAGGATTTTAGGACCCGTGGGCTGATGCCGTCTGGTCCAGTTGCAGAATCAGAGTCGAGGTAAAAAAGAAAAACTTCTCCACCTTGTCAGGAGAGAAGGACACAGAGTCCAGGAGCAGTTGGGTTCGACTGGGTAAGGTGGGAACAGAGAGAGATGGGTTTGGGGCACAAGACTTTGAGGCTAACACAGAGTTGAGGCATTCGGCTTTGTCACGTGCGGTGTCAACTGTGTAGCCATTTGAGGTAAGGGAGGGGATGGAGGGGGTACAAACACCAGAAACGGATTTGACCAGATGCCACCAGGATTTGGAGGAAGGAGACAAGTTTGAGAGTTCATTCTTGAGTGTGCAGAGATAGTGCTTCCTGGCACTCCCGAGGGTAGACACACACTTGTTCCGAGCTTGGTGGAAGGAACTGAGATTGCCTTCAGTTGGATTTGCCTTCCAAGAGATAAAGGCAAGTTGTTTCAGGGCAACTGACTCACCACAAGATTCAGTGTACCATGGACGGGAGGAAGGGTAAGACAACTGAAGACGAGATGGGATAAATCTGTGCATGAGAGAGAGCAGTTTGCTTTGGAAGAATTTCCAGGAAGAATTGATGTCAGAGGCAGTAGAGATGGGAGACCAGTCCAGATGATTGATGGCTGCTTGCAGACCGTGCCAGTCAGCCTGAGTGAAATGCCAGACTCGTCGGTGCTGAGGAGGCTTTCTGAGAATGGCCAAAGAGATGTCCACTTTAACAAGCACATGATCAGAAGAACCAATTGGAGCAGAAGAAGAGCAGCAGACATTTGCAGGGAAGTTTGTCATAACCAAGTCTATAAGAGAAGATACTCCATTGACTGAGATCCGGGTCGGGAAATTGACAGATTGTGTCAGTCCCAATGAGTCACACAAGTCCTTTGCTGAGGTGCCATGGCTGGTGAGAGAGGAACCCACACCCAGCCAGCTGGAATGATGACAGTTGAAGTCGCCACATATGAGGAAGAGAGAGTTGGGATGAGTGGATAGAAGTTGGTCCATGTTGTCCGACAGCGAAATGTAAATGGGGTCATTACTGTTTGGAGGATGGTACAGAACACATATGAACAAAAGGTGGGAGCGGAGAGGAAGCCGTAGCCAGAGGTACTCCTGGGGGTGGGGTGGAGAGAGGGCAATGCAAGGAGAGGGAGGAAGAGAGTTTTTGATAAAGATAGCAACCCCACCACCAGGACGAGGCTCAGGTCTATCATACCGGAGGAGGGAGTAACCAGGAAGAGGTATTAAGGAATCAGAGACATCTTGAAGGAGGAAAGTTTCTGTTAAGCAGATCAAGTCTGGATTGTCAGAAGCAACCTGAATTGAGAGATCAATCAGGTTTGAGCGAAGGCCCCGGATGTTTGAGGTCCATACCGTTAATGAGGAGAGAGGGGGAGCATCGGGTGCAGGACAGGGGAGGGGAGGAGTAGGGTCAGATGAAGGATGAGAGGGGGGGTAGGGAGAGCAGTTGATAGTGTGTCAGAGATTACAGAAGAGTTACAGGAAAGGGAAGGATGAGGACGACGAAAGGTTTGATGGTGATGGGATGAGGCACAGTGAGGGGTTGTTTGAGGGGGGGCAGAGGAAAGTAGAAGGTTGGGGGAGGTGGAGGTATGAGATATAAGGGAGACGAAGTGGGGAGGAGGCAGCTTTGAGGAGGATGGGGGAGAGGGGAGAACTGGAGAAGGATGGTAGGGGGGGGGGAGACTTGGAGGGGAGGGGTTGGGGGGGAGTTTTGAAGGGGAGGGGCGAGGGCGGAGTTTAGGAGGAGAGGGGCAAGGGGGGAGTTTAGAAAGTGGATGATTAATGAAAGACGAACATTTATAACAAACTAGCAGAAGTACCCGGCATTGCCGGGCGGGGGAGGGGAGGGGAGGGGGAAGAGGAGGGGAGGGGAATGGGGGGGAGGGGAGGAGAGGGGGGGAGGAGGAGGGATGGGAGAGGAGAGGAGTGGGGGAGGGATGGGAGAGGAGAGGAGTGGGGGAGGGATGGGAGAGGAGAGGAGTGGGGGAGGGGGAGGGGGAGGAGGAGGGGGGAGGGGAGGGGAAGGGGGGAGGGGAGAGGGAGGGGGAGGGGGGAAGGGGTAGGGGGGAGGGGAAGGGGGAGGGGGAAAAGGGAGGGGGAGGGGGAAAAGGGACGGGGAGGGGGAAAAGGGAGGGGGAGGGGTAGGGTGGAGGGGGAAGGGAGGGGGAGGGGGAAAAGGGAGGGGGAGGGGGTAGGGTGGAGGGGGAAGGGAGGGGGAGGGGGAATGGAGGGGGAGGGGAGGATGGAGGGGGGAGGGGGAAGGGGGAGGGAAGGGGAGGGCCAGTCAACAATGACGTTGCAGTTCTCATGGTCGGAGAGCAGCACAACAATCGCGACATCGTCCTGAATCTTCGCAACAGCACGAAGCGGATTTTGGAGACTCACCGATCCTGTGACGCCCTCCAGTACCGGCGTTGCCGGGTGGGGGAAGGGAGACCCGTACATTCCTAACCCGTACATTCGCCCTCTCGACTCAAGCTCACTCGGACAAAAGCCTCGCACAAATGACACCGTGAAGGCCCAATGGCCATGTCTATGCCACAAATCAAGTACGTGAGCGAGTCGGGCGCACTGAATTGAAAATATATAGAACGCTCATACTCCGTGAAAAGTGAAGCCAACTGGCGGCGGGCATGGAACATCACGTGATCGCTCTGAGCGAATCAGCGCGCTGCTCTGCCACAGTTCAGAATCCGTGTATAATATTCCTCGCTGAAAAAAAATCTATGTGAAACATGCTACTATCTATGCTAAATCATGCTAAATCATGCTAAATGCTAATCATGCTAAAATCTATGCTACTTGCTGTGAGTTTATGGCGGCAAGGAACATCACATGATCGCGTCACGAACATCATTCGTGATCATGTCATCACGTGATCGTGATCGTCATCAATGAGCGCGAATGAGCGAATGAGTGCGCTGCTCTGCCACCGATTCAGATTCCGTGTATAATATTCCTCGCTGAAAAAAAATATGGATCTAAAGATGAAAGAAAAAAAACCCTATGTGGTGTGAATGGCAATGCTCCTCGCTGAAATGTGAAAAAGCGCAATCGCTTTTAAATACGTGCGAACGCGTAACTGAGTTAATGGCGGCAAGGAACATCACGTGATCGCTCTGAGCGAATCAGCGCGCTGCTCTGCCACCGGTCAGATTCCGGTCATAATATTCCTCGCTGAAATGCGCTGAGGTAAAAATATGGTAAAAAAATATTATGAAATAAAAATTTTTTTTAATTCTGATCTGTTCATTGTTCTAGGTCTTCCACAAGCCTTGACTATGTATACAAAAAAGTGCAACCATAATGAAGGAGAAAACCAAATACTGCATTGGAGTCTTCAGAAGGAACCAGAAGAAGTAAAGAGCAAAGATAGAGTCATCAGGAGGAACCTGGATAGGATTCGGGTTTCAGCTGCTACTCCACAACCCTCAAACCCATCCAGGCACAGCCAAGTGAACCTTCCAGAAAAATTTCGGCAAGAATTCACTTCTCCTGAGACAAATAGATAAAAAAAAGAGAGAAATAAAGAAAAAGCAAGAATTAGAATGAAGAAAGAAGAACCACCTTTAGAGTCCATTTTTCCCTGCAAAGCAGGGGTTGGCCTTTTTCGGGCACCATGGTCCCCTTTTTGAAGCAATGTTTTACGGCCGGATGCCCTTCCTGCCACCAACCCTGTTAGTCGACTCTTGCGACACACAGGGAATTACCAGTGAACTGGTACTCAATTTGCCAACCTCGGCAGGATGACAGGCTGAGTCAACCCCCCCTGGCGTTAATTCAGCGATCGACCAGGATTCAAACCCAGGATCCTCGGATCCCAAGCCGGCACCCTAACCACTAAGCCAACACCAGGCTTGAATAGAGAGATGAATAGAGAGAAATATGAAAAAGTAGAAATAAATGTGAAAAGAACAAAGGTGTTGGGAAGATAACCGATTTGGGAAGTATCGGTGTTGGGAAGTATAGAGTATGCTGCAGACACCATTTTGTATCCCACTGATCGGCCAGATCTGCATCAGGACCTGAACCAAAATCAAATCGGTTTGTTATTGTCATCTACCCAACTCATCCACCAGGTTTTGGCATTATCCCTCCACAATGGTTTGAAATATCATGCTACATATAGTTTTAGGCCTCATCTCTCAATGCAGAAGAATCACTTCTTTTTTTAAATTATAGTATACAGATCCGGATTTTCACCAAAATCAAATCAATTAGTCGTTGGCGCACACCCAACCTGTCCACTTAGTTATTTCTGAATCCGTCAATAACTTTTTGAGATATCATGCTATATATCCTTTTGGCCCTGTCTCTCCAGTATTTAGGTGAATAATCACTTTAAAAATGCCAGTATCCTCCGGACCTGAATCTTCACCAAAATCGAATCAATTTGTCCCTGGCACACACGCAACCTGTCCACCAAGTTTTGGCCGAATCTGTCCCTAACTTTTTATATATTCAAACATAATTGCACAATAAAATGGACAAGCGTTACGCCTAGATCCCCCGTCGGTGATGTGACGAGTTGACAAAGTGGAAGACGCAGGAAACATGGAAGAGTCGATAATATTTGCGAGTGGGTTGGAGACACACCCACACACCAGATTAGAAGTTAGTAGTTCGTTTATTTTTCAAGATATTCCGCTCACAAGGTTCAGACATATATGGCGGTGGCCATCTTGGATTTTGACGTGGCGACCCAATTTTCAATAGCATTCTTCCTTATGCCTAGATACAGTCGCGCACCAGATTAGAAGTGAGTAGTTGGTTAATTTTTCAAGATATTCTGCTAACAAGGTTCAGACATATATGGTGGCGGCCATCTTGGATTTTGACGTGGCGACCCAATTTTCAATAGCGTTCTTCCTTATGCCGAGATACACCCACACACCAGATTAGAAGTTGGTACTTCGCTTATTTTTCAGGATATTCCGCTCACAAGGTTCAGACATATATGGCGGCGGCCATCTTGGATTTTGACGTGGCGACCCAATTTTTAATAGCGTTCTTCCTCATGCGTAGATACATCCACACACCAGATTAGAAGTTAGTAGTTCATTTATTTTTCAAAATATTCCGCTCACAAGGTTCAACGCACGCACGCACACACGCATGCACACACGGACGGAGGGGAAAACCATCGTCCCCCTTTCGCTCCGCGGTGCGACGGGGGACAAAAATTGAACATATGTCTGATCCAGCGTCATCAGTTGTATCAATTATGCAATAGAAAATGGAAGGAGGACTCTTAAGGACAAGATAAGGTAACATGAAGAATATGTGCCATATGGACAAGAACTGCAAAGGTAAGGAAGGTGAGGAACAAAATAAATTAGGAGAGAGTGGAGGGAAAAGACGTTTGTACTCACAGAACTCTTTCTTTCATATCCTTTCCCTGGAGTCCTGCCTTTGCACTGATGTAGTTCAGGATGGCTCGCGTCTGGACCAGCTTCAGGCCATCAATCTCGACCATGGGTACTTGCTCAAACATGAGCAACCCATCTGCAAATAGGATACACACCCAACAAAAGTGTCATTGTGTTCAAAACGCAGTCATGGTTAAGGTTCTGTTAACGTTCAGCAGGTGAAATTAATCAAAACAAGACAATGAGTTTCTCAGAAAACAACACTTTAAACCCCCGAGTTTTATACCAAAGATGTACATTTTGACAGTTGATGCAGCACAAGCATAATGGGCCAAATGCCCTTGTATTTTCCAAATAAAATGTTTAGTGTGGAAGAGAATACGTCCGAGACGTTCGGATCCCGAATCAATTCTCTCTATTCAAACTGCCACCGTCCGAACCACTCTTCTTCTGGCTCACCCGGTACTGGAAAATCCCCTGATTAAACTATAGCTGCTAAAAATGACACATTGGCAGCATAGTTTTCATCTAAGATATAACTAGGCTATTTCATTTACTTCTTTTCCATTTTCATGTTTTTATGTGTAATGATTTAAGCTATAGTAACAAAGCCCTTTTCTGGAAAAATAAATAAATAAATAACACACAGAATGCAAGATCAGGCAAATAAACATATATTTATTTTCTAGGCATCAAGGGTAATTCAGGTCAGATGTATGTGTCAAGTTGTAGATTTGTTATTGCCTAAAGTTCAGTTATAGACGTTGGTTGCTAATGTGTTATGATTTAAATGTTGTTTAAAAATGCTATTTTCATAAAGTTAATAAAGGGTTTTTGCTTCGTTTTAGTTTTGGATGAGGAAAGGCTCGCTTCGGTCGTGCTGGACAAATTGTATACGTGTGCTTTTTCAAGGCTAGATAAGGCGGTCGTAAAATCACGCTCACGCGCGTGATTTTGTGTAACGCTAGTAGAATGTTTAGATTGCAGACATAAACATATATATTTTGTATTAATCACAGCGACGCATGACTCTGTATAAACATGCTTTGAATTACTCATGTAAACAAACCCATATATTTTATGGGTTTGTTTGGCCAAGCATGCACTCTTCTCTCTGTGAGTTACATTTCTGTTTTCTCGGAGCCCAGAGAAACATTTGGTCCGAATGATAAGGAAGGGCTGACTCCCCCGAATGACAGGGATAACGGTGGGAGGGACTCTCGCCAGTCGCTTTGTTCTCTCGGAGATTTTCTGATAATCGTATTCATATATAAGTGAATGAGAATCAATGCGTTTCCAGGAAGGCTTGACTTGGCATGAAGCTGGTTCTTGCTGTAGATGTCTTGTCTCCTCCGGATCTGTATAAGTTGGTTTTAATAAAAAGCTGCGTCATTTTTCAGGCTATTTGTGGACTTCTTTTCCAAACGAAGAGCTGAATCTTCACAGATGGTACCAGGAGTGGGGTGCAGCACCGGACGACGGGAAACGGAGCCCGAGGGACAGGAGGAAGGCTGCCTGAGGCCGGCGCCGGCACGCGGATTTGATTAAAGGTGGGAGTTGTTTTATATCAGAGGGCTATTATTCCAAATTCGTACCTTCCTCCCTCGAGCGAGTTTAGTCTCCCTGTCTCCGCGCGGCCTGCACTCGAACAGAAATTGTAAGTAAAGGCTCATTTTAGGCCTCAGAATGACGTGGCTTTGTTAAAGCCAGGATAAACAAGTAAGGATACCAGTAAGGACTTAACAGTAAGCTTAAAGTTACAGTTAGCACCAGGAGGGGAAAATGAGGTCGGACAGCCATATAGGCTGAAGCCAGGTGGCCAAGATTTTTCCAGGAAGGAACAGCCCAGAGACAAGATGGGGTATGCCATTGCATGCCAGGGAACGAAGGGCTGTGGCTAACTTAGAAGGGCCATAAAAACATGGCCAGTAAAAGGATTTGCGCAGGATATCGGTGAAGATAACGTTCGGTACAAGGGAAGGGGGAAAAGTGAGGTCGGACAGCCGTAAAGGTTGAGCCAGGCCGAGAACTTTCCAGGAAGGATCAGCCCGGAGCAATAAGATGGGAAGCAAGCTAATGAAAGAAAGGGAACCCCTTAAGGGAACCCCGGCATCTTTCATGTTTAAGAGGCATCATTTTGCCGCGGTAAGACCATTAAAGGACTGGGCTGTGTTAACTAAAGATTTAAATAATCCCTGGCCAGAGGACAAGTAAGTAAGCAGTTAAACAAGTAAATCAGCGAGTGATGCCGCTGGACCAGATACCAGACCAAGACCCCCCACCCCCCCAAGCCCTGAGCCCTGTCCCCGGGCTACAGGCGCCACCTCTCCCACCCCCGCCCCTGTTCCCCCAGGGGTTAGACCCCCAGAAAACTAGACCAGCCGCCCCTCAGGTTCACCTTAGCCCGGGCAATCCTTTTAGAGGACAAGAAATTAATGGGGCGGACAGCGGGTTCGCGGCTCCAGAAGGGCTAGGAGTATTGTATTGTACCCCTCAGTGGAAGGGCTCACGGAATCGGAGAACTCACAGCCTACAATCGAGATGTGTCCCTTTAAAAAACCATTTGAAAGAACCAGATTTGGCGGCTATGCAGGAGCGGGTGAGAACCTTGCTGGCTGAACAGCCCGGTCACGTACCGGAACTTATGCGTTTGTGGATACAAAATACAGGCGCAGATTGGCGGGACGTCTGCCACATGGGAGAGGCTGTATTGCCAGCGCGGGTGTGGGACCAGGCCAAAGTACACGCACGCTGGCCGAATGTAGCACCAACCCCGGCCCAGACCCTCGACGATTGGGGGGCCCTGGTCGACCTGTTGTTGGCCGGGGTACACATCGCACTAAGGCTAACCGACCAATTAGATGAAGCGGCCGAGCAGTGGGACATGGGCGACGATAAGAAGGCCGATGTAAAGGACGACATGTTGCAAATGCTTGCCCAGGAATCCATAAGGGCCCCCTCCCCAAAATTTGGAACCCACAAGGGCCCCCTCCCCAAAACTGGAACATACAAGGGCCCCCTCCACAGCCGCAGAATTGGGCCGTGCAAAAGGACCCCCCACCCCCCCCCCAAGACCTGAGCTCAGTCCCGGGGCTCTAGGCAACACCCCAACACCCCCCGCCCTGCCTTCCCTTTTTCACCTCAACCCACCCCCGTCCAACCCGTCCCAAAAATCCTTTTCCTTGAATGAGAGACGTAACATGAATGAGCAAAGATTGTACATGAGAGTGGCTGGAGAAAGGCATGATTTGAGTCGATCTGAGTTTCGCGCGAAGTCTGGGAGACTTATATGAGTATATGAATGAGGAATGAATGTATATTGGGATGTTAATTGACGTGTGTATCTGGCCAATGTATTTGTCTGTCATCTGTTTGGGAGTTGTTTGGGAAGCGAATTGATATAAATCGGGTCAGGAAAGCACTCGGAGTGCCCTTGTCGACCTACTGTTGATATGAAGCGGTTTCTTGGAGATGGTTGCAGGATGGGCTGCTTTGTCTTTCGAGCGGCAGTAGGACGGAGGTTTGGAGTTTGTGGAACTGGAGGTTCAGAGTTTGGGTCGAAGTGTGGGTTTGACTGGAATCGAAGAGTTCATTCAATGGCAGATATTGTGGATTGTATGTGTGGGATGTATCGCTGAGGCAGCTCACCTTTGGAATTGGTGTCATATAGTGCATTTTGGGGTCGGGGAGGTGGAGCGTCGGAGATCCTGTTTTTTTGCGATGTTTACGAGCTAGGGATGAGTTCTGACAGCTCACTGTTATGACGGCCCTCATTCGAGAGCGGCGCGCAGTTTTGGTTGCCACGGCTACGAGCCTCGCAGGAAACCGCGAGGCGGGAGTGTTGGGATTCGTGTGGAGGCACGAGGGTGCGCGCCAAGACGGGGGGCGGCGTGGCGTCGTCGCATTGAGATGGTTGTGCCAGGTCGATCGGCGATCTCTGAATTTAAATCGGATTTTTGTCATGTGTGTTGTGAAATTAACGTCTATCCGAGAATCCTGGCGATGTTCGTTTAATTAAAGTGTGGTACAAACCTGTGTTTCCGCCGTGCGGCTCCGTGGAAGTTTGGGTAGAGGGATATTGTGCGTTCGGGCAGGAGCCGAGCGAGCTGCGAGTCACGGGTGTGCTGTATGAGATTTGCTCAGAGTGCCGGCGATAACTCGCCCACTCTCAGAGGAGGATGTGTGCCCAAATGCATTGTGGGTCATTTCGACTTTGCTGGATGTCGGACGTTCATGTCAGTATCTTGTCAGAATCTTCTTCTTCATGTCATGTCCTTCATCCTTCATCTTCTTGTCCTTCATCTTCATGTCAGAATTAGACATGAGTCATGAGCCATGTCAGAATAGTGGGCACCTGCGACATACATGCCATGCAATGTCACAAAAGGAATACGTTATTTAAAATGGATTTATATAAGGGGAAGAAACGATTTCTAAACTAAATTCGATTTCTAGAATGATTTTCTAAACGCTAAAATAAACGATTTCAAGACAGAGTAATTAATTTCCGGTGACAAGTTCCAACAGGAAGTCTTGTCCATACAGTAAGTGAGGTACAGTGCGGAGTGGCGGCTGGAAGATGCATCGAGGCATTTGTGTTGGTCGATGCGCCGGACAAAGGGTTTGCTGGCGAGCGATGCTGGTAAGGTTAAGTTATTAAAATTCAATAATTTGAGCAGAAATGTCACGTTTTCAACAAAACGCTTATCCGAGGAAGGAGGACGATCGAGGTTTCAACTGTCGGTATGTGGTGTGGCTGGTGCCAAGGTGTGCGGTGGTCAGGTGTGTAACAAAGCCATTTGTCCAGTGTCAGGAGAGGGATGGGAGCGGAATGAGTGTACTTGGGAGGATATTGTTCCAGGTACAAGACAAGATGCTCTTGCAATGACGGGGGGCAAGGAGACACCTAGATGTGCGAATAAGGTACGTCGAATGGTTGTCGGAGGTTGTGGTTTCATTGCTGTCTGTTCTGTGGAGTTATATTTCTGAGGCATGGATTTCAAGGAGGAAGTGTGTGCCCCGAGAAGATTGTGGGTCGCAGATTGGGCACTCTGGGTGGACACGGGGGTTGCAGTTGTGTGGGCGCGAGGAGGTTTGTTGATGAAGCGTTGTGCGAACGAGGAGGGATGTGCGAAAGGTGCACTAGGTAGCAAGGGTGCTGCATTGTAAAGCACGCCTCGTACGGACGTTCCTGGGCGGATTGTGACGGTTGTTGGATTCGTAGAAGCTAGCATTTTGCGATGTGGAGCTGTGAGTCACAAAATGTAAATGTAACAGAGAGATGGACAGGACAACAATGGAGTTTATATGGACGGGTTTGGGGCAGGTTCAATCTGACGATTACAGAGGGCTTTGTTCTGTTCACGAAACATGTAAAATTCATGGAGTTGAAGTGGTTTGCAAGAAGGCAGCAGAGTCAGTACTGGGATGCAACCTCGTCCAGGGGTTTTGGTCCAGCCTGCAAGGAGTCCAGGGGCTTGTTTCAGGGCTGGGTCGCCAAAAATGGGATGCTGTGCCCATCTGGATGTAAAATTATCCATCAAGGACGGGGAATGATGTGCAGTGTGATTGATTGGAGGTAATAAGGATTTGTGTTGATTTCCTGATTTGAGTTCATCTGGAAACAAAGACAGATGGGATTAATGTGTATATCAGGAACAATTTGGAAAAGAAATATGGATATATGACATTACTAAAATATAACCAAGCAATTGAGAGTTCTTGGGTTAATGGGATATAAATAAATGCATCTACAAGTTGATGGTTTATAAAAATTTAGTTCTGGATGATACTTAAACGATGAACAATGTTGGCAATATACAAAGAATGTGACTTGTTTTTTGGGGGGAAAACATGTGGTTTAAAATTGGTTGGCTAAGTTTTAAAGATGGAGATGTTTCGCAGAACTCTTATGATTATTTATATGAGTGGTGGACTATTCCATGGCGAAGCATTTTCCAGTTTATTGAAAGTTGGATTTTGTAAAATAATGGTTTAATATAACCACAGTAGAAAATAATATACAGATTTGGGACATTTTGTAAACTTTCAAATAATGAGAAGATTCATAAAATTCATTTTATTTATTTCATGGAAAATATTTGGGTTGCAAGTGGAGAAGCATGGTATGGTATAAAAATAAAGAGGGAGTATCCAGGAAAAGGATGTTCAAGTGAACTTTGTGCTGTGAAAAGAATGTCGAGTTAATGGAAGTGTTTTGTTCGATTAATTTTGTTCAATTTGTGTTCAAATGACCATCGATGTTGGGGGCAAAGTTATGGGTGAATTTGGTGAGTGGTTGTGGGCAAACGAAGATTAATTTAGATTTATCATAGTTAAGTTCGAGGAAGTTGATTTGAAGCCAGAATTTCATTTGGATGCCAGAAAGGAGAAAGGAGATGCTGAAAGCCAGAAAGGAGATGCTGTTGTCTACTCTGAATGACAGGTGGCGGTATCCAGGGCGCTGAGGAGTTTGTTCACGTTGTAAAGTTTGTTTATTTAGTTTGTTTATTGTAGAGAAGAGTGCTTTTGGGATTCCGGAGCCAGAGTGGATAATTTGAGAGTAGTAGGTGGTCCTTGTGGGCTTGGGAGTGAACTGATTTGGGTTTAATAGGCACAAGCTGGTCTAAACAGGGTGAGGAGGATGGTGTGATTGATGATGTCAAAGGAGGCGTTGAGGTGAGGAGGATGAAAATGTTGAGGTTGCCGGCGCCAGAGGAGAGAAAAGGTCGCTGGTGATTTTGAGGAGAGCAGTTTCAGTACTGTGGCTGGAGCAGAATCCGGATTGGGATGTTTCATACAGGTTATTGGCAGAGTGGTGATGTTTGAGTTGAGTGGCCACAGCACGTTCCAAAACTTTTGACAGAAAGGGTAGGTTGGAGATGGGTCTGAAGTTATTTAGGGTGTCAGGGTTTAGTCCAGGGTTTTTCCAGAATGGGGGTGAAGTTTCACGAGTTTTTGGGGAAATCGGTATGTGAAGCTGGATTAAGTTGGAACTGCTTGATGAGCCATGGAGATGGATTGGGTTTTGTTGTTGGTTGTCTGGGAGTTCGGTTGTTGCATTGCCAAAGGTTTCTGTGTGGTGGACACACTCGTTGGCTGTTGTCTTGTGTGACGTGGATGGAGATGTATGTGGCTGCGTGTGGCTGCCTGGAGTCGGGAAGACGGCTACAGTGGTTGATATTGGTTGTGGATCGTCCGGGGTGCTTCGATTTGCATAGGGGGTGAAGATTGGGATATTACATTATTTTAAGTAAGTATTGGCGTCAAGCTAGTTTGATGGGTACCCTGGGGTCTTCGGCGTGTCTATGTGTTTGGCTGTCCGTTACACCGGACTCTTGAATGGGTTTTCATGAGACGAATTTCAGACATAACAGTGAGAATCTATTTTGAGCGAATCACAGTGGGTGAGGAAAACATTGTGTGTGACCAGACACCAGAACTGACCAGAATTGAAATTGGAAGTAGACCAGGTTATTTCTATTATTTGTTTATTCGTGAAAATAAATAAATAATAGGGGGAGGTTAATGGAGGTTAATGGTGGTTTGTTTGTGTTAATGGAGGTTAATGGTGGTTTGTTTGTGTTAATTCTAGTTGAAACTCTAGCTGAAGTAATTTTCGTTTATTTTTATTATTTTATTGATTTTTTATGATTTTGATTGATTTTTTGATTTGATTTGAGAGTTGAGATGATTGATTTTTTATTAATTTTATAATTTTATTTTTATTGATGTTGGAAACAGGTAATGGGATGCTGAGAGAAGGATTGAATTTAATTTGAATTGGACTGGATTAAATGGGATTGAAAAAAAAAAAAAAAATTGAATATTGGATAAAATTGGATCCACTTGAGGAAAAGTGGATTGGGAGGTTGGAGAGAAGGTGTTCTATGGGGCTATGGATTGGATGAATTGAGTCTATGGGGTGGAGACCTGTGGACCAGGCGTTCCCAGGAGACTTGTGGACCAGGTGTTCCACCAGAGGAAAAAGACCAGGTGTTCGTGGAGCACTTCACCTGCAAGAACGCCTTGGAACCAAGGTGGAAGGGACCAGTCCAGGTGTTGCTGACTACACCAACGGCAGTCTTTTGCGAGGGCAAGACCTCGTGGATCCACGCCACGCACTGTAAGTTGGCCATACAAGCACCAGACACTACACCACAGCAACCACAGTAAGGATGGGCCTAATCATAGGTACACCAAATAATTGGGGGGGCACATGTTATCTGGGTTCAGTCCTTCCTGACGTTGAGATACTGGATGAGCTAGACCCAAAGTCCTTGGACAGGCGTTATAAGAGGTCAGTCATGAACGAAGATGGAACCACTAAACTACACGGGAGTCTATGGGAAAAGGTGTTTGGTTTCTTCTTCCCAGGAGCGGGCACAGTCATGGATAGTTTCCGGATAGACAAATTGGCTTTGGCCCTAGAAAAGGTGGCAAACGACACCGCTACGGCTCATGACATACTATTGGATACGGTGATTCACATGCGTACAATGGTGATGCAGAATCGGGTGGCTTTGGACATGCTCCGGGGATGGACGGGCACCATAGTGAAGTGGTTATTGACCGCACTGGCTGTGATAATCGGGGTAGTAATTTGGGGGGCACTAATGAAATCTCTAGTCCTCCTCTGTATGAGAAAGTATTTTACAGGATGGAAAGTGAAGAAGCCGCCGACAACGACTATGGCTCTGACCACAGAGGCCGTCGACCTGAACGGGTCCTTCAACAAGGCAGTTGCGACCAACGCTCCAGAAAATTGTATTGAATTTTGTGACGACTGTGATACTTGTGCGGATCCCATGTGGGAACTGGCTGCTGCCTGTAACGGTGTATGTGATGACTGTGATACTTGTGCTATAAACCCCTTGCGTGTACTGGCTAACGCTGCTTATGTATTACAAGCTGACAGCTGCACGCCCCCTTTCAACCCAACTATGGATCTGATTGCGACGCTGGGTCTGGCGGTCGAGGGACCCGACGTGGATATCCTAGACCCGCAAGCCGACCAGGCGCCCAAGGGAGACTTTGACATAAAGGAAGTTCCTCTCTTTGCTTCATATGTATTAAGTTCAAATGCTTCAAGTGAATCGGATTTTTACGCTCTGTACCCTGACCAGGAAATTGAGACACAAGATACTGACAATATTATGTATTCCCCAGAACAGCAGCACGTGAGGGACCTCATGGGCATGATCGTTGATTAACTTCGAAGATCTGCAAGGACTGGGTCTGCAAAGGGTGGGGGGAGCAAGTTCCGCAGGGGAGGTGGTGGCCCTCTGGCGGAGCAGAACCTCATCTGGACCAGACACCTTCGTTGTGGATCCGAAACGTTAATGGACTTTCATGTTCTGAGCCCTCAGGCTCCGAGCACGCACCACACGACACGTTCGCCAAATGCACGGGCGAGGCGCTTTGGGCGCACGATATGCCCTTGGGAGATACCCGCATTACACAATTATTTTTCAATAAAGCCCGATGTGGCACGTTGTCTCTTAAGATACTTTGTCTCGACGAGACAAGAGGAAGGAATGTCAAGTTGTAGATTTGTTATTGCCTAAAGTTCAGTTATAGACGTTGGTTGCTAATGTGTTATGATTTAAATGTTGTTTAAAAATGCTATTTTCATAAAGTTAATAAAGGGTTTTTGCTTCGTTTTAGTTTTGGATGAGGAAAGGCTCGCTTCGGTCGTGCTGGACAAATTGTATACGTGTGCTTTTTCAAGGCTAGATAAGGCCGGTCGTAAAATCACGCTCACGCGCGTGATTTTGTGTAACGCTAGTAGAATGTTTAGATTGCAGACATAAACATATATATTTTGTATTAATCACAGCGACGCATGACTCTGTATAAACATGCTTTGAATTACTCATGTAAACAAACCCATATATTTTATGGGTTTGTTTGGCCAAGCATGCACTCTTCTCTCTGTGAGTTACATTTCTGTTTTCTCGGAGCCCAGAGAAACATTTGGTCCGAATGATAAGGAAGGGCTGACTCCCCCAAATGACAGGGATAACGGTGGGAGGGACTCTCGCCAGTCGCTTTGTTCTCTCGGAGATTTTCTGATAATCGTATTCATATATAAGTGAATGAGAATCAATGCGTTTCCAGGAAGGCTTGACTTGGCATGAAGCTGGTTCTTGCTGTAGATGTCTTGTCTCCTCCGGATCTGTATAAGTTGGTTTTAATAAAAAGCTGCGTCATTTTTCAGGCTATTTGTGGACTTCTTTTCCAAACGAAGAGCTGAATCTTCACATATGTATATATGTATGTATGTATGTATGTATGTATGTATGTATATATGTAATATGTATGTATGTATGTATGTATGTATATATATATATTATATATATTGTAACATGATTCGTAACATATTATAATATATAATTAATATAATATAATATAATATAATATATAATTAATATAATATATAATAATATATATTGTAACATATTATATATATTGTAACCGGATTCGGACCACTGTCATCCAAATCCTGACAAGCCAAGGTGGATCATGGAATGGACTCGAGGTCAAATCCTCCATCCGGATGATCACCAATTTAGCGATGCATTTTCTAAAGAGACCATACACCGCCTGCCAGGAAAGACAGACAGATATTTCCTCCAGTTTGACATACAGAAACTCTAATAAGATCTCACGGACCGACAAAAATTCCACGTAATGTAAAATTTAATGTAAGACTTTAAGTCCTCAACCCCTTTCTTCTTCAAGTCCTGCATACTCCCTTCCCCCACCCCACACCAAGTACTCAAACCCCCTCTCGCAGCTCTCTGTCCCTTCTCTGCCATCCCCCACTCCCAACTCGAAGTCTCTGTCACCCACTCCCCATTTCTTCTTCAAGACCTTAAGCTCAGTCTGTATAATCGTTACGGTAGTAACTGTTAAGACTAACAAGGTTTATTGGTGAAATACATGGTCAAAAAGGTTGGAATGATGGTATGGTTGAAATGATGAAAAAGGTACGTTGGATGGAAATAACTGAATAGTTTGTGGTTATATTATTTATTACTTCTGGTAGGTGAGCAAAACCAGTGAATGAGCCTATACACCACCCACGTGCACATCGTAGCCCCCATAATCGAAGCCCACGCGATTCTGCGTGCTACTGTCTTGTATTCATATATCAACTTTCAAAACAATCATCTGGGTGATAAGGGAGGAGTAGCAAAAATAGCAAAAAGTTAACGGACGGACGAATGGACAGACATCTGGACATCACGACACATTTTACAAGTTCATCTCTTCAAGAATCGAGATGAGATGACCTAAAAATCATTCCAAACAGAAACCTTACTGTTTTTAAGGACGTCATAATGGACACATACAACAGGCATAAAGAACTAACTTAATGTGTTTGATTGGGTGATGCAATAGCAAAATGGCAGTAAAACCTATAATTTATTTATTTTTACGACTCTTACAATATGTATTTCATTAAAATTTGAATTATATAGTTGAACAGTGTTGAACACACATTGCCCTTGTTACGGATTCGGTCCTAATTATGGTTGTTATTGTTATCATTGTTGGTTCTAGTTATTATGCTTATTGTGCCTTAAGGGAAAGGGTTATTGTGGTTAAAAGGTTTAAAAGCGCTCCTGGTAAAATGTGGCCGGAAATCGGATCGTGACCCGGAAGAAAAGAGAGCGAGGAAGAAGAGGCGTGGAAAAGAAGGAAAAAGACGTTCTTGGTTGATGGTTGAAGCTCCGTACCGAGCGGTCGTGCGGGCAGTGCGAGTGAACTTTGAGTCCTTGAAAGGAAGTTCGTGTGATAGATGACATCGCCGGAGTGCTGTGGAGCCTGCGTAGTCGGGTATCTGCATTGAGGGTCCGGAGTGTCGTTGCCTGGAGGCCCGGCTCGGGTGAAAGCCGTCCGCCATTTCGCCACGTGCGCTACCTTCAGTGAAAAGGTTTTTGTCGCGTCGGCCGGGCATTATTCCCCAGTGGGTTGCCGGGGACGGCTGGGCAAGAAAGTGGCTTTCGAGGATTATAAGGAGACTCGCTGATTGAACTGCAAACGTGTACGTTGGAGCGCGTCTTTGGGAGGTTTCCCATTCCACCACTATTGTGCTGGGTGTTGGACCACGTGACCTATGGGTTGCTTCGATCGTCCACGCCTCAATTGTTTGTGATCGGACATTGATCCAACGATCGCTGGAGCGAATCGACTTCACCTTGGAGGGGCACAGAGACATTGGGGGAGTGCTGTGAGTTGGGTTAAAGGACTAGATATGGTGGTACCATCTTAAAATAGTGATTGTAGGGCGAATTGCTATTATTATTTGTGTCGTGATTCCGGTGTGATGTTTAATATGTTGTTGCGGTTTTTAGAACCTTCACTTTGTCAATTTAGTAGTAAATTTACTTATAAATAACCCCTGTGTACATTTCCCCTTAATTGGCTGTTAATTGAAATAAGTGCACCTTAGTTAGTCCACATTGCAACACGTAGCAAATCATAGGCCCTTTCGTAGTTATTTCATTATTCTGTGTTTCAGGTAAGGCTATGTTTCCAATAGATGAATCTACGTTGCATCAAATCAAATAAGATAGGTCCCTTTCGTTCTTTTCACCAAACCCCCAAATTCCACCTCGACGGAGAGTTTTCCTTCCATCCTCCGTTTTGGCTACTGCACCTTCCACTTGGTTCACAAGTCAAGGAACACGAGGTAGGCCCAAAAAGGGGGGCGGAGTGGTGGAGGTCGGCAGCTGCGGTAAGGACACCAGCCAATCAGGGCTAAGGTGAGATCGCCTGACAGGGCGTGGCTGGAGGTTCCAGAGGGTTTGCTGGGCTTTCTTACATAAGCCAGCGCATAAAGCCCTGGCGAGGACTCGAAGGGAGCGAGCGTGCTAAGAGGACTTTGATGAAAGAGACGCATGAGGCAGAGGACGCATGAGGCAGAGGACGCATGAGGCAGAGGACGCATGAGAAAGCTGCCGGTGTAAAGCCGAATAAGTGGAGCTGCCGGCTCCTCGCTTCCAGCCCGGAGCGGACCTGCTTGCTGTGACCTGCAAAAACCTTCCAGCCCGGTTGTCCCACCTGAATCTTCTCATCCCTCCATTCATTCCTGCCTGCAATTCCCCATTCGTGTAAGTGAGTTTGTCTTGTTTTGTCTTGTCCCTGGGAATAAGTTAAGCCTGTATAGTTAAGAATTGCACTGTGTCTTCTTCTTCTTCTGTAAATTACTTTCGTTTCTTTCCTTCTCTTTTGGTGTCTTTGGTTGTGTAAATAATAGTAATAAATACCTGTTCCTCCTTACTTTCGTTTCTTTCTCGTCCGATCGCTTTCGTGATTTCTTGATTGAGTACCTGTGGCACGATTTTGGCAGAACCGCTTTACAATCGGGTTAGTCTTTGCTAACGGCTCGGATTCCGGACTGCTAAACCGCTCGGCAAAATACCATCTTGTCCGGGATTCGAGCGGGGCCACCCACCTGCTTTGTGGAGGGATTGGCGGAGGTGACCGGGAATCCCTTGACCAATCACCTTGGCCAATCCTATCCCACAAAGGAGTGGGGTGGGTCCAGGAATGGAGACGGCCAGCTTAACAAGACGAGGGGATTAAACCCCCCTCGGTAAGGGGAGTGCCGTCGGCCGATTCCGTAACAATATTATTGTTTGTTCATAACCCTTGGTGTGGTTTCATTATTGATTTGATTGATTTCAACCAAGGATAACATATCTTTCTGCCGGGGACCCTCTCGGGGTTCGGAGGTTTACCGAGACCAGGGGATAGGGGAGAACCCCGTAACAGAAATTGGGGGCTGGTCCAATTGACTCGTGGGCTCGAAATTGTGTCTGCGTCCGGGATATAAAATTCCATAGATTTAGTCCGGGAAAGAATTCCCTAATATTCCCAGAATTCCCAAATTTGGAACTTGTTCCAACATTCCCAAATCTTTCCCAAAAAAAAAACATTTTTTTTTTTTTTTTTTTACATTTCTTGTGTGAAGGTTAACGGGTGTTAACAATAGTCACCATGGAGTTTGACGCAGAGAAGTTTGCAGTGACCCCGAGTGAAGCACAGTTCAGAGCGTTAGTAAAATCGGACCTCGGGAAATTGGCCAAACATTTTAGCTTGGAGGTCCGAACTAATATGAGGAAGGCAGAGATGCAGACAGTGGTGCTACAATCTATGGTGGGATTAGGAACATGGGAAGAGGTAGCCCGGGATTGGTTACCCGAGGAACCAGAAGAGGAAAGGAGAGTGGAACGAGAACTCCAGGAAAGGTTAAAAGCAGAGGAAAGGAAAGCAGACGATAAACAAGCAGAGGAAAGGAGAGTGGAACGAGAACTCCAGGAAAGATTAAAAGCAGAGGAAAGGAAAGCAGAAGAGAGAAGAGAAGAGAAACAAGCAGAGGAAAGGAGAGCTGCAAGGGAACTCGAAGCAGAGGAGAGAAAAGCCGACAGGGAGTTAAAAGACCGTGAATTGGCGTGTCAGCAGGTAATTAAAGTCAAGGAGCTGGAGTTAAGGAGAGAACGGGGAGTGGTACCATCCCTGCTGACTGGTTCGACACCTAGCCAGAACACCTGGGATGTTCGCAGACATGTGAGGCTGTTTCCACCCTTCAATGAAAAGGAGGTAGCCTAGTTTTTTCCACACTTTGAGAAAGTGGCTCGACTGTTAAACTGGCCTGAGGAGTACTGGTCCATACTAGTGCAAAGTGTTCTGGTGGGTAAAGCTCAAGATATTTATTCGGCTTTACCGATGGACCAATGTGCAGATTATGAGGTATTGAAGAAACACATTCTCAAAGCCTATGAATTGGTCCCGGAAGCTTACCGACAAAAATTCCGGAATGCCAGGAGGAGGGAGAGTGAGACCCATGTGGAGTTTGCCAGATTGAAAGAAACCATGTTTGATCGGTGGTGTGATTCAAAAGGAGTGGGGAAAGACTTTGAACTCTTGCGACAATTGATCCTGGTGGAGGAATTCCAACAGTGTGTCCACGAGGACATTAAAGTTCATCTGGAGGAAAGGAAAGTACGAAAGCTGTATGAGGCAGCAACCATGGCAGATGACTATACCTCAACACACAGGATGGGGTTCCACAAACCGAACTTCTCGCCCAGACCTAGCCAGGGGAGCTATGGTACATCAGGGGCGGAGAATGAAAATCCATGGGGGCGGCCTCGAGATGAAAATGAGGACCACTCTGACACCACGACTTCTAGAAATCAGAAGACTGCGGTTCCAAGACAGGCCTATCGTCCGGGGGGCTCGAGGCAGACCGCCGCCCCCATGTCTTGGCAGACCACGAGGTTCTCCTCCGGGCCTACTTGCACTTTTTTCCATAAACCTGGACACTTGATGTCCAACTGTTATGCTCTGGCAAAGGAAAATCAGGAGCGGAGTTCGACTAGCACGACTCCAAATGCAATGGCCATTGTGAGAAATCGCCCTCAAAAGGGTTACCAACCATTTATTTCAGAGGGGTTTGTAGCACTGGATGGAGCCTCGACTAACCGGAGACCTGTTCGGGTATTGAGGGACACAGGAGCACATCAATCTTTAATGCTTGAAGGCATCTTGCCATTGTCCGAGGAGACGGCAACTGGTGATGGTGTTCGTTTACAGGGGATTTGGTGGCTGTGTTGGAGCTCCACTTCATGTCATCCAGTTGGAGTCTGATTTGGTGTCAGGACCTGTCACCGTCGGTTTACAAGCCACGCTTCCTGTAGAGCAGGGGCGGGCAACCCCCGGCCCGCGGGCCACATCCGGCCCGCGAAGGCTTAGCGTCCGGCCCGCCACCCTGCTAGGCTTTATTATTGCAATCCGGCCCGCGGACCTCCCAGTAAAACTCATATCATTTGTAAATGTAAGAGTTTATATTTAGCCGGTCTGAATTCAAGAAAGGGACATTCTTCTGTTGTCTACCTCAACCATCGAGCCAGACATGGAAATACTTCTTCATGGCAAACAGCACCAGCAGTCTCATTGATTTGTAGAGTGTTCAATGCAATTTTTGTACAATCTATTCATGTAAACAAAATATAGTAATTCTGAGATTTCGTTTTTCACTCCGGCCCGCGATCTCCTTCCAAAAGTCTCATCTGGCCCTCACTCTGAAAAGGTTGCCCGCCCCTGCTGTAGAGGGAGTATCTGTTGTTATCGGGAATGATTTGGCCAGTGGTCAGGTTTATGGTAACCCGATGGTTGTTAAAAAGCCCAGTAGGGAAAATAACACCACACCAGTTAGGGATGGCGACAAATTTAGCAAGTTATTTGAAGGTGGACTGAACTTCAAAACAAAGGAAGATGTTCTGGAGTCTGCCTTCAGCAAATATGGACCGCTTTTGGAAGTGCTGCTGATAAAAGACAGGGAGACACGAAAGTCAAGAGGGTTTGGCTTTGTCACGTTTGAAAACTCAAAGGACGCCAGAGAGGCAGAAAAGGATCTGAATAGCAAGGAGTTGAAGGGTCGGACCATCACAGTAGGGAAGGCATTTCCTAGGGGTCGAGGGGGCTACAGAGGAGGACCACGGAGTAGTAGTGGTGGTGGCCGCAATAGATATTATTATGGAGGCTTCCAGAGTTATGACAGCTCCCGAAGGAAGGATTATCAGAGCAGTGGCCGAGAAGGAGACCGCCATTCAGGTGACTACTGTGACAAGTGGTCCAACCGTGATTGTTAGGAAAGTTAGAAAGAGTTGAAGCACTGAATGCTGCGGAGCGGCCGAGCCAAGATTCCTACACGGATTAACCGTGAACGCCACGTTTCTAAAGGCGTCCATGTAGTGAACTTTCCTACACGGATTAACCGTGAACTCCACGTTCCTAAAGGCGTCCATGTAGTGAATATGTCCAGGCCTCACCACCCAACCACCATGGAACCTGGCCCTCAGCTCGGCCCCCCCAGAAAAAGTGCTATCGATTTGCTTGACTTGGGATTCTTGATCAACCCCTTAACCTTCATTCAAAATAAACTAAAAGTCAAAATCAGAGGTTGAGGAGATGGAGTTTGGCTTTGCAGGGGTAACTTGGAAATTGAACATGTAAAGGGCAGGGACAATGTCGTTGCTGATGCTTTGTCCAGAGTGAATTAACTTTGGAAATCTCTGTAAGTTGTTCGAAGTTTTGTTGCTTGATTGTTGGGAAATATTGATGATTGTTGCCCATGGGAATTGAGGATGTGGGTGGTGAGTTTACTTTTGTTGGTTTCAAGAATTTGCCTACAAAGAAAGTTTTCGCTGTGTTCAAACTTTCTTTCTTGAGGGGGGGAAGTGTTACGGATTCGGCCCTAATTATGGTTGTTATTGTTATCATTGTTGGTTCTAGATATTATGCTTATTGTGGCTTAAGGGAAAGGGTTATTGTGGTTAAAAGGTTTAAAAGCGCTCCTCGTAAAATGTGGCCGGAAATCGGATCGTGACCCGGAAGAAATGGGAGCGAGGAAGAAGAGGCGTGGAAAAGAAGGAATAAGACGTTCTTGGTTGAAGCTCCGTACCGAGCGGTCGTGCGGGCAGTGCGAGTGAACTTTGAGTCTTTGAAAGGAAGTTTGTGCGATAGATGACATCGCCAGAGTGCTGTGGAGCCTGCGTAGTCGGGTATCTGCATTGAGGGTCCGGACTGTCCTTGCCTGGAAGCCCGGCTCGAGTGAAAGCCGTCCGCCATTTCGCCACGTGCGCTACCTTCAGTGAAAAGGTTTTTGTCATGTCGGCCGGGCATTATTCCCCCGGTGGGTTGCTGGGGACGGCTGGGCAAGAAAGTGGCTTTCGAGGATTATAAGGAGACTCGCTGATTGAACCGCAAACGTGTACGTCAGAGCGCCTCTTTGGGAGGTTTCCCATTCCACCGCTATTGTGCTGGGTGTTGGACCACGTGACCTATGGGTTGCTTCGATCGTCCACGCCTCAATTGTTTGTGATCGGACATTGATCCAACGATCGCTGGAGTGAATCGACTTCGCCTTGGAGGGGTACAGAGACATTGGGGGAGTGCTGTGAGTTGGGTTAAAGGACTAGATAAGGTGGTACCATCTTAAAATAGTGATTGTAGGGCGAATTGCTATTATTATTTGTGTCGTGATTCCGGTGTGATTTATAATATATTATTGTTTGTTCATAACCCTTGGTGTGGTTTCATTATTGATTTGATTGATTTCAACCAAGGATAACATATCTTTCTGCCGGGGACCCTCTATGGGTTCGGAGGTTTACCGAGACCAGGGGATAGGGGAGGACACCGTAACACCCTCTTAATACTTCCAAAAACCTCCCGTTTTGCAGTACTTTGACATGTTCCATATGGTGGTGCATAAGGGTGGTGTATAAGACTGTTTAAATAGTGCTAAACTTTCAGAATTGTTTTATGGATCTTTAAAGTCATTATTTTGTTAAAGTTTAAGTATATACTTTAACACTGTGTGGGGTATCTTTCCAGTTTTTTTTCCCTGTAATCACGGTTTTGAGTTGCATCAGCATGTAAAATTACACCTTTATAACCCACCTAGAAAGTACTAAACATTTATACAAGTGTATCAACCATTCAGTGGTTATAAAGAGATTATATTTTATGAACCATACTCTTTACAGAGTTTTGGTGCTTCTGACAGTTTCTTGGCAAGGGTTATACTGGGTGGCTTGCCATTGCCTTCCAGGCATTATTTGTCTGTGCTTTATCCTTTTTTAAGTGCTGAACCTCAAGCAAGGAAGCATTACTCTTACCATTACGATTGGCTCTAACCATTACGTACTATTTGTAAAGTCGTTCGTAAGACAGCCGGGGTACGAAGCCAACAACCTCCCAAATTCAGAGCGGACCATTACGCAAGTGTGTGTGTGTGCGTTCACAAAACTAGGTTCTTCCAACCAAAGTTGTTACTGGGTTATAGTATCCTAATTTTGAAACAGAATTAGTAAGCTGTAGACAGTCTGATGTGATATTCCATCTATTTAATGCAGACCTCAGGCCAAACAAGCAGGTGCTGGTTGTTTTTTGCACCAAGAGAATCCTTTTTTAATGGTTAATCTACCTTTTACAAGATATACAGTAACACCACAACTGACCTTTGACCATCTTCAGATACTGCTCTCTTGAGTCCAAGAACTCTTCTTCAAACTGCATTATAAAGAAATGGAAAATGATGCTCTCATCAGCAAAAACAATGTAGTGAACTTATTAAACAATATACCGTATTTAAATTCAATGAAAAATAAATTCTGGTAGATTCATATTTGTAAACAAATCTTGTACCCATGATCATTAAAGATCAGCAAAATTCGTTAAATATAAATATTATTTTTGTTAATATTTTTAAAAAAACCAAAAAAAACCCCCACACACACACACACACATCTCATTTTTTCATTTCTGTTCCTCAAAATTCTATCTCTCTCTTTTATTCACACACACACACACACACACACACACACACACACACACACACACACACACACACACACACACACTTAATTAATTGTGCAGTATCGGTTGTTTCTAAACTTAAATATAAATAATTTAAAGGATTGTTGCAAATGATGTAAATTTTACAACATCCCATATTCAACTTTATTTAAATTGTAAACCTCAAACATAGTTTCTCCACCTAAAGCAAGAACCTTAACCTGTAAGCAATTGACTCGTTTACCGACTGCATGGATCATCAGCTGGGTACCGTTCTTCCTCGAGGTTTCGATCCTTTCAGCCCAGGACCTCTCCAAACGGCGGATCCACAACCTCGATCAGGGATCCACATCAATAGATGGTACATCAGAAGATCCACAACCTCAGTTGCCACAATCAACCACAATCAGCCACAATCAACCTCAACCTCAATCACTCACACACACACACACACACACACACACACACACACACACACACACACACACACACACACACACACACACACACACACACACACACACACACACACACACACACACACACACACACACACACACACACACACACACCATGTAAAGTTTTGACTTTTTCCAACATATTTCAACATACAGCTATTTGATCTTCATTTCAACAATATTGATAGATAAAGGTGATATAATATAACAAATATCATGAAACATTTACATTTTGTAGTCCATTGTATAATTTAAATAAACATAAATGGAAATTTCACATGTGGAAAAGTAAGTACCTAGGCCCCTTTTTCCAATCCTATTCATATTGCGGCGTAGCCTTCCTCCAAATTGGGCTCCCTTGCTTGCCAGTAGCGTTCGCTGCCTGGCTCAGCCGCCATTACACACGCGGTCAAGCTGGAGAGGAAGGGCGGAGCGCCAGGAACGAAGGCGTGGCCCCTCAACGCCCCATCAAGGGGCGGACCGGTGAGCGCTCGCGACCACTCAGAGCCGAGGCCAGCTCACCGGTAGGCGGATCCAAAAGGCAAGCGGCTTGATACGCGAGTGGGCGATATAAGCGGGTGCGTGGGACTACTTCAATAGATGTGCGAGATGAGTCAGAGAGATGAGCCAGAGAGATGAGCCAGAGAGATGAGGGAGAGAAGAGAGGTGCCCGGGAGAACGATTTGAACCGATGCGAAAGGAGTCCTTGCTTGCCGTTTATGAACTATTGGAGGCGCACAACTTGTTGCATACGCCGCATCCCAGTCTTTCCCCCCCGCGATATAATTGTCCGCTCACGTTCAACGCCACGCGAAGCTGCCGGCCGCTTTTTTTTTTTTTTTTTTTTTTTTTTTGTATGCTGAATCGAGGCTCGTGAAAGAGCTAACATTTACTTCACAAACAAATCGACCAGACAAACAAAATACACAAAAAGAGGGAGCGGAAGACAAGATGGGGAGAAAAGGGGAAGCACACAAACACAACATCCGAGAGCAGGGAGATGTGTGGAAGGGAGAGGGCCCGGGGGGAGGAGGCATTGGAAGGGGAGGGGGGGAGGGGGAAGTATAAAGCACAAGGACACCAAGGACTTCCAGGACAGAAGTTGGTATTTCAAAAAGTGGAATTGGGGTGAAATTAGCGGGGGTAGAAAAGATCAAGGTTTTGGATGGGGGAAGATAAGAGATGGTGGTGAACAGCTGTTTTAAAGACTTGGAGGGTGGAGTGGGATTGAAGAGAGTGAGGGAGTTTGTTCCAGAGGCGGGAGAAAAGAGGAATGAAGGAGTGAAGGTGAGCAGAGAGTCTTGATTTTGGCAGTTTAGCCAAAAGAGGGTTGC
Source organism: Myxine glutinosa (assembly GCF_964187855.1). Taxonomy (NCBI): domain Eukaryota; kingdom Metazoa; phylum Chordata; class Myxini; order Myxiniformes; family Myxinidae; genus Myxine; species Myxine glutinosa. The sequence continues at coordinate 37,552,962 of NC_136271.1, forward strand.
AGGCAGATCTTGTGCGACCTGTAGGAATATTTGTGGGACAGAGCCCAGAGAGAGCTGGGGGGGCAAGGCCAGAGAGGAGTCGGTAGAAGACAGAAAGACCACCAACCTGCCTGCGGTGAGTGAGTGAGAGGCCCTTGGAGTTAGCTTCATCGCGGGAGATTCCAATGATTCTGAATGCTTTGGTTTCAACAGCGCGAAGGCAAGCTAGGTGTGAGGCAGGAGCACCAGCCCAGAGGGGAGAGCAGTATTCCATTGAGGTGCGGATGAAAGCCTTGTATGTGGTGAGGAGCTCAGGTGTGCCAAGGAAGGACTTCGCACGACGGAGGATGCCCAGTCGGCGACTGGCTTTGGAGGCCAGATTTGAAATGTGGTTTTTCCAGGAAAGATCATGGCAGATAGTGAGACCCAAAAGCTTGAAAACTTGCCGCGATACGAGTGAACACCCGGAGCGTGGACCAGAGCGGAGCGTGAATCTGGGGCCGGACCTCGACGCCTACCATCTGCTTGGACCCTTCTCTTCCTTCCTACCATTACCAACTCCTGTGTAAGTCCGTCTGTATTGTCCTGGGCGTGTTAATTAAGAGTGTTTAAGGTTTGCCCTGTGTATCTGCTTCTTCCTCTTCCACTGTACATTACCTCTTTCGTTTCCTCTTCATTATTGTACAATAAATTCTGTGTTCCTCCTTTATCTGATTTCTTCTCATCCGATCGCTTTAGTCTTTTCCCAATTGAATACCGCTGGCACGATATAGGAACCGCTTATAATCGGGTCTAGTCTTTGTTAACGGCCTGAGTCGTGGCTCACTTCGCTCGGCATGTCCATTACAGCCGCGGCTCATTTTCTCGCTTACCGGAAGGCGCTGGTAATTAGGTAATAGGAGCAATTGGCCTACCACCCAATTCAGCGCTGACCGGAAGTGACGTCATAGCTCCAGGACTCGGACGGCCAGCTTAATAGACGAGGGGATTGACCCCCCCTCGGTAAGGGGAGCGCCGTAATCCGAGATCCGCAACAATATGTCTTAATTTCAACAATTTTCTGCAAGAAATGGTGAATTATTTGAAAAATGCGCAAGGGTGCCAATATTTTTGGCCATGACAGAATCTGTCCCACGGACAGGCTGGAAGAAAAGTTAATGCTGATTCCTGCATGACATTCCTCTGCAATTTTAAAGAATATCATGTGACAGCCATGAAAAAAAGTTTTGGATCCGAAACGGCAGCTCACCTACAATTAAATGACAGCCCGTTTCGAAAGTCTTAAGGTACGTGTACGACCGCACCAAGAGCCACGGTGATGTGTTTTGCAAGAATAAGACTCATTATGAACAAAGAAATACTATACTGGTTGAAGTGCAGTATCAGTCTGCATTGGTAAATATGAACAATAGGTTTCATCGACTGATGGTCGACAACGCCTAAAATGACAGCTTCACTTTGCTTCCCACGGCACATGGCATACCTTTGTCGATCTTCAATTGATAAAACACATCATTGTTTACTTTTACTCAGACAAAAAACAAAATATTTTTTCCCCACCTTGGAAACCTGACTTTTCAGATACTGTACGCGGAATCATGGAAATTTAGTGAGCAATGTCAAGAACCCGTCTGCGATTGAAACCACAATTGCTCAACTCTCATGAAAGATGGCAAAGGAATACCAACCTTGAGCAGTTAGCATACATTTGTCAACTTCCTCTTGACAAAACCTATCATTCAAATAGTCCTCCTCCCTCCTCCCATGCAAAGCATTTGTTCTTGAACAGGTTCTCTTAAAAAGAAGAAGATTTTAATACACAGGTTTTATTGTACAGTACGTAAAATAATTAGTCAGTCATTACCTCCGAAATGCAGGTAAACAGAGTTTTCACCCCTGTTTGTCTGTCTGCCTGTTTGTGGGCACGATATCTCAAAAAGTTGTGGACGAATTCGAACGCAAATTGGTGCACAGATTGGCTGTGTGACAGACAGACCGAGTCAACCCACCTGGTGTTATTTAACGGCATGATAGGGGCTCAAACTCAAGACCCTAAGATCTTTAGGCAGCCACCTTAACCCTTAAGCCACCAGGCTTTTTCACATAAGTACATATGAGAGACCAAAATTAATAAATAATATTATGACAATGTATGTACACAAGTGGACAATTTAATGTTGTGGGTTGAGAGTGGAGGGACTACAGGGAGGGAGAAGCAGGGCTTTGCTTCTCGGATGGACTGCTTGAAGATTTCTGGGGTGAGAAGGCAAAGGGGAGGTAAGCCCGGAGTTGGGTGGGAGGCTGTGGACTTGTGGTTGGGTGGGTGGTGGGGGTTGTGGACTTGGGTTTGGGTGGGTGGTGGGGGTTGTGGACTTGGGTTTGGGTGGGAGGCTGTGGACTTGTGGTTGGGTGGGTGGTGGGGGTTGTGGACTTAGGTTTGGGTGGGTGGTGGGGGTTGTGGACTTGGGTTTGGGTGGGTGGTGGGGGTTGTGGACTTGGGTTTGGATGGGAGGCTGTGGACTTGGGTTTGGGTGGGTGGTGGGGGTTGTGGACTTGGGTTTGGGTGGGTGGTGGGGGTTGTGGACTTGGGTTTGGGTGGGTGGTGGGGGTTGTGGACTTGGGTTTGGGTGGGTGGTGGGGGTTGTGGACTTGGGTTTGGATGGGTGGTGGGGGTTGTGGACTTGGGTTTGGGTGGGTGGTGGGGGTTGTGGACTTGGGTTTGGGTGGGAGGCTGTGGACTTGGGTTTGGGTGGGTGGTGGGGGTTGTGGACTTGGGTTTGGGTGGGAGGCTGTGGACTTGTGGTTGGATGGGTGGTGGGGGTTGTGGACTTGTGGTTGGGTGGGTGGTGGGGGTTGTGGACTTGGGTTTGGGTGGGTGGTGGGGGTTGTGGACTTAGGTTTGGGTGGGTGGTGGGGGTTGTGGACTTGGGTTTGGGTGGGTGGTGGGGGTTGTGGACTTGGGTTTGGATGGGTGGTGGGGGTTGTGGACTTGGGTTTGGGTGGGTGGTGGGGGTTGTGGACTTGGGTTTGGGTGGGTGGTGGGGGTTGTGGACTTGGGTTTGGGTGGGTGGTGGAGGTTGTGGACTTGGACCTGGGTTTGGATGGGTGCTGTGGACTTGGGTTTGGGTGGGTGGTGGGGGTTGTGGACTTGGGTTTGGGTGGGTGGTGGGGGTTGTGGACTTGGGTTTGGGTGGGTGGTGGGGGTTGTGGACTTGGGTTTGGGTGGGTGGTGGGGGTTGTGGACTTGGGTTTGGGTGGGTGGTAGGGGTTGTGGACTTGGGTTTGGGTGGGTGCTGGGGGTTGTGGACTTGGGTTTGGGTGGGTGGTGGGGGTTGTGGACTTGGGTTTGGGTGGGTGGTGGGGGTTGTGGACTTGGGTTTGGGTGGGAGGCTGTGGACTTGTGGTTGGGTGGGTGGTGGGGGTTGTGGACTTGGGTTTGGGTGGGTGGTGGGTGTTGTGGACTTAGGTTTGGGTGGGTGGTGGGGGTTGTGGACTTGGGTTTGGGTGGGTGGTGGGGGTTGTGGACTTGGGTTTGGATGGGAGGCTGTGGACTTGGGTTTGGGTGGGTGGTGGGGGTTGTGGACTTGGGTTTGGGTGGGTGGTGGGGGTTGTGGACTTGGGTTTGGGTGGGTGGTGGGGGTTGTGGACTTGGGTTTGGGTGGGTGGTGGGGGTTGTGGACTTGGGTTTGGATGGGTGGTGGGGGTTGTGGACTTGGGTTTGGGTGGGTGGTGGGGGTTGTGGACTTGGGTTTGGGTGGGAGGCTGTGGACTTGGGTTTGGGTGGGTGGTGGGGGTTGTGGACTTGGGTTTGGGTGGGAGGCTGTGGACTTGTGGTTGGATGGGTGGTGGGGGTTGTGGACTTGTGGTTGGGTGGGTGGTGGGGGTTGTGGACTTGGGTTTGGGTGGGTGGTGGGGGTTGTGGACTTAGGTTTGGGTGGGTGGTGGGGGTTGTGGACTTGGGTTTGGGTGGGTGGTGGGGGTTGTGGACTTGGGTTTGGATGGGTGCTGTGGACTTGGGTTTGGGTGGGTGGTGGGGGTTGTGGACTTGGGTTTGGGTGGGTGGTGGGGGTTGTGGACTTGGGTTTGGGTGGGTGGTGGAGGTTGTGGACTTGGACCTGGGTTTGGATGGGTGCTGTGGACTTGGGTTTGGGTGGGTGGTGGGGGTTGTGGACTTGGGTTTGGGTGGGTGGTGGGGGTTGTGGACTTGGGTTTGGGTGGTTGGTGGGGGTTGTGGACTTGGGTTTGGGTGGTTGGTGGGGGTTGTGGACTTGGGTTTGGGTGGGTGGTAGGGGTTGTGGACTTGGGTTTGGGTGGGTGCTGGGGGTTGTGGACTTGGGTTTGGGTGGGTGGTGGGGGTTGTGGACTTGGGTTTGGATGGGTGGTGGGGGTTGTGGACTTGGGTTTGGGTGGGTGGTGGGGGTTGTGGACTTGGGTTTGGGTTTGGATGGGTGCTGTGGACTTGGGTTTGGGTGGGTGGTGGGGGTTGTGGACTTGGGTTTGGGTGGGTGGTGGGGGTTGTGGACTTGGGTTTGGATGGGTGGTGGGGGTTGTGGACTTGGGTTTGGGTGGGTGGTGGGGGTTGTGGACTTGGGTTTGGGTGGGTGGTGGGGGTTCTGGACTTGGGTTTGGGTGGGTGGTGGGGGTTCTGGACTTGGGTTTGGGTGGGTGGTGGGGGTTGTGGACTTGGGTTTGGATGGGTGGTGGGGGTTGTGGACTTGGGTTTGGATGGGTGGTGGGGGTTGTGGACTTGGGTTTGGGTGGGTGGTGGGGGTTGTGGACTTGGGTTTGGGTGGGTGGTGGGGGTTGTGGACTTGGGTTTGGATGGGAGGCTGTGGACTTGGGTTTGGGTGGGTGGTGGGGGTTGTGGACTTGGGTTTGGGTGGGTGGTGGGGGTTGTGGACTTGGGTTTGGGTGGGTGGTGGGGGTTGTGGACTTGGGTTTGGGTGGGTGGTGGGGGTTGTGGACTTGGGTTTGGATGGGTGGTGGGGGTTGTGGACTTGGGTTTGGGTGGGTGGTGGGGGTTGTGGACTTGGGTTTGGGTGGGAGGCTGTGGACTTGGGTTTGGGTGGGTGGTGGGGGTTGTGGACTTGGGTTTGGGTGGGAGGCTGTGGACTTGTGGTTGGATGGGTGGTGGGGGTTGTGGACTTGTGGTTGGGTGGGTGGTGGGGGTTGTGGACTTAGGTTTGGGTGGGTGGTGGGGGTTGTGGACTTGGGTTTGGGTGGGTGGTGGGGGTTGTGGACTTGGGTTTGGATGGGTGCTGTGGACTTGGGTTTGGGTGGGTGGTGGGGGTTGTGGACTTGGGTTTGGGTGGGTGGTGGGGGTTGTGGACTTGGGTTTGGGTGGGTGGTGGAGGTTGTGGACTTGGACCTGGGTTTGGATGGGTGCTGTGGACTTGGGTTTGGGTGGGTGGTGGGGGTTGTGGACTTGGGTTTGGGTGGGTGGTGGGGGTTGTGGACTTGGGTTTGGGTGGGTGGTGGGGGTTGTGGACTTGGGTTTGGGTGGGTGGTGGGGGTTGTGGACTTGGGTTTGGGTGGGTGGTAGGGGTTGTGGACTTGGGTTTGGGTGGGTGCTGGGGGTTGTGGACTTGGGTTTGGGTGGGTGGTGGGGGTTGTGGACTTGGGTTTGGATGGGTGGTGGGGGTTGTGGACTTGGGTTTGGGTGGGTGGTGGGGGTTGTGGACTTGGGTTTGGGTTTGGATGGGTGCTGTGGACTTGGGTTTGGGTGGGTGGTGGGGGTTGTGGACTTGGGTTTGGGTGGGTGGTGGGGGTTGTGGACTTGGGTTTGGATGGGTGGTGGGGGTTGTGGACTTGGGTTTGGGTGGGTGGTGGGGGTTGTGGACTTGGGTTTGGATGGGTGGTGGGGGTTGTGGACTTGGGTTTGGGTGGGTGGTGGGGGTTGTGGACTTGGGTTTGGGTGGGTGGTGGGGGTTGTGGACTTGGGTTTGGATGGGTGGTGGGGGTTGTGGACTTGGGTTTGGGTGGGTGGTGGGGGTTGTGGACTTGGGTTTGGGTGGGTGGTGGGGGTTGTGGACTTGGGTTTGGGTGGGTGGTGGGGGTTGTGGACTTGGGTTTGGGTTTGGATGGGTGCTGTGGACTTGGGTTTGGGTGGGTGGTGGGGGTTGTGGACTTGGGTTTGGGTGGGTGGTGGGGGTTGTGGACTTGGGTTTGGGTGGGTGGTGGGGGTTGTGGACTTGGGTTTGGATGGGTGGTGGGGGTTGTGGACTTGGGTTTGGGTGGGTGGTGGGGGTTGTGGACTTGGGTTTGGGTGGGTGGTGGGGGTTCTGGACTTGGGTTTGGGTGGGTGGTGGGGGTTCTGGACTTGGGTTTGGATGGGTGGTGGGGGTTGTGGACTTGGGTTTGGATGGGTGGTGGGGGTTGTGGACTTGGGTTTGGATGGGTGGTGGGGGTTGTGGACTTGGGTTTGGGTGGGTGGTGGGGGTTGTGGACTTGGGTTTGGGTGGGTGGTGGGGGTTGTGGACTTGGGTTTGGGTGGGTGGTGGGGGTTGTGGACTTGGGTTTGGGTGGGTGGTGGGGGTTGTGGACTTGGGTTTGGATGGGTGGTGGGGGTTGTGGACTTGGGTTTGGATGGGTGCTGTGGATTTGGGTTTGGGTGGGTGGTGGGGGTTGTGGACTTGCGGTTGGGTGGTGAATGAATAACGCAACAGGGGGAGGAGTTGAGGACTTGAAGAAGGAAGGGGGAGGGAAGGACAAAGCTTGGAGTAAACGGGACAGAATTTGGAGATGGGGTTGGCCTTTGGAGAAAAGGGATTGAAGACTTGGAGGAGGGAGAGTTGAAGAAGAAATGGGGAGGGGAGGGGAGGACAGTTGAGGTGGGGTCGGGGGGAGAGGGGCGGTTGAGGCTTTGTGTCGAGGTAAGTTGATGACTTGAAACCACATTTTACATTAACCGCGAATCTCAGCGTGGTTGTACTGGGGAAGATTTTCATGGTTAAAAAAAACCCCATTCATAACCGCGTTTGTTTCGGCTTAAGTGGTGAAACAAATCGTCCATGTGTGTGTGTGTGTGTCGTGTCGCGCCATTCCTGGTGGTAATGGCGATTACAGGTGACAGTGCATAATAAAATATGTCCATCGTCTGCATGAACAGTGAACACCAATCTATAGGCATTGGAAGTTATCATCATCCTTCGATGGGTTTGTTTGTCTGACTTCTCTTCACTCTTGAACCAAATTAGGTTAAAACTGCAACTTGTACTCAGACCAAGTTGGAGGTGAAGGGGTAGAAAAGGTAGTAACTGAAGCTCTATATATATATATCGATATGGTTGTGAATATACCCACGAACCTCGATCCCTGCAGCAGCGAGCAACCAACGAACAGATTCCATGCGACCTCTGCCATCAAAGTAATAAAGCTTCACTTTCCCGCTCATTTTTCCAGCGCAGCGACTGCAAACACACGACAGTTTCCACCACAGGGATGCACACACACACCTGCAGTGAGTCACACTCAATACCTGCAGGCTTCACAAACGTCGTTTCCACAGCTCATAAAATTAAAACTTCAATTTTAACAGTGAGTTGTTCAAAGAAGCAAATAATCACGATTCCAGGATTTCGACACACCGTGGGCTAACCGTTACAGTACCTGAGTACCGGTACGCGTTATCAAGTGCTCCTCTAATGACCTCTTACGTGAAATGAATCAAATGATCGCTTAATAGTCCTTGTGGAAAGTATCTGTACTGAAATTACGTAGCGGAAGGAAGGTGGCAAGGGGGCGGGGCGGTTAACAGAGTCATTGCAAATGAAGCCCCTAAAGGCAGCTTCTTCTTCTTCTCATTGGGCGTGGCAGTGGAATCTTCTTCTCTCGATCATTAACTCGGGTCTCGAAACTTCACGTGAACTTGAATAGGACTACCGTGACTACCTAGGTACGTTTCGGGAGTCGAGATACTTTATTACAGATTGGGAAAACGATTGGCAGATGGAGTTAACATAAACAAATGTGAGGTGCTAGGGATAGGGAACAATAATGGGAATTGGGATAACATGATGTAAGGGGAAATGTTGGAGCGTCGCAAAGGTGAAGGATCTCGGGGTGGTAATAAATTCGGCAGATAAGCTACAGGTAAGGCTAACAGGGTTTAGGTTGTTTTCCCAGAAGGATAATTATTATAAATGAAAAGAGGTAGTTTTAACACTGTATAGGAATTTAGTGAGGGCCCATGTGGAATATCGTGTGCAGTTTTGGTCACCACAGCTTGGAAAGTACACGCAGTGCATTCAGAAAGTATTCAGACCCCTTCACTTTTTTCACATTTTGTTATGTTGCAGCCTTATGCTGAAATCGTTTAAATTCATTTTTTCCCTCATCAATCTGCACTCAATACCCCATAATGACAAAGAGAAAACAGGATTTTAGAAAGTTTTGCAAATTTATTAAAAAGAAAAAACTGAAATATCACATTTACATAAGTATTCAGACCCTTTGCTATGACACTTGAAATTTAGCTCAGGTGCCTCCCATTTCTCTTGATCATCTTTGAGATGTTTCTACACCTTGATTGGAGTCCACCTGTGGTAAATTCAATTGATTGGACATGATTTGAAAGGCACACACCTGTCTAAATAAGGTCTCACAGCTGACAATGCATATCAGAGCAAAAACGAAGCCATGAGGTCGAAGGAACTACCTGCAGAGCTCAGAGACGGGATTGTGTCGAGGCACAGATCTGGGGAAGCCTACAAAAAAAATTCTCCTGCATTGAAGGTTCCAAAGAGCACAGTGGCCTCCATAATTCTAAAATGGAAGAAGTTTGGAACAACCAGGACTCTTCCTAGAGCTGGCCACCTGGCCAAACTGAGCAATCGGGGGAGAAGGGCCTTGGTGAGAGAGGTGACCAAGAACCCGATGGTCACTCTGGCTGAGCTCCAGAGATCCTGTGTGGAGATGGGAGAAACTTCCAGAAGGACAACCATCACTGCAACACTCCACCGATCTGGGCTTTATGGCAGAGTGGCCAGACGGATGCCTCTCCTCAGTGAAAGACACATGAAAGCCCACAGAATCTTGTTTCTCACAGTCTGAGAGTCCTTTTAGTGCTTTTTTGCAAACTCCAAGCGGGCTTTCACGTGTGGAAATTATGTTTAAAAAAAAAGAATCTTTGATAAATTGTATAAAAATTGGCACAACTTATTCAATAAAATGACAGAAGTATTCCAAAAGCATCAATACAATGTCACTTCCACGTCCTCGCGTTAAGAGAAGAAAAACATAGGGGCAATACCCCTGGCGTTCACCTGGTAGAATAAACAGTATACTGCACTGACTAAAGGTATTTTAAACCAATTTCAATGCTTGCTCGAAGACAGGGCAGCATGTAGAATCATTCTAACATAATCATAAAACTTTAAACACAAACAAACGAGAAAAATACCTATTTTGGGGGGCAACGCCACCACCCCCTCCCATCCCGTGTACCTCCTCAGACCCAAATTTTTCCAATGCCTTGAACAAACATTGGTACATCACGGATGATGAAGGTTTTGGTGAAGTTTCATCAAAATCGTGTGTGTAGGTTCTGAGAAAAAAGCAAATACCTATTTTGGGGGGCAAGCCCCCCATAGACCACCTGAGACCCCAATTTTTAAAATGCCAGGAACAAACTTTGGTACAACGCGGGTGATTAAGATTGTGGTCATGTTTCATCAGAATTGCTTGTGTAGTTTCTGAGAAGAAAGCAAATTCCTATTTTGGGGGTCAAACCTGGATCCACTTTGACCCCCAGGAAAACCCCCTGAGACCCCGATTCCTTCAATGCCGTGAACAAATTTTAGTCACAACACAACAAATATCATTTGTGCCAAATTTGGTCGCAATCCCATCAGCGGTTTCGGAGAAGAAGTTTCAAGTGTTTACGGGTGGACGGACTGACGGACGGACGGACAGACAACGCTCCATCGCAGAAGCTCCCCTGAACTTCATTCCGAAAAAAAAACCTAAAAAGAGAAGAAAAACGGCTGCAGAAGCAAGCTCAACATGCTACCCCTGTAAAAATGGAAGCACAGAGAACGAGAGCTCCACGATGATGATAACCTATCGATCACAAGAGAATCCTGACACTGGGGGGAAGGGGACTTTTACAAGTTCGACTTCTCAAGATCTTGCTAAGATGGCGATCAGCAGCAAGACCCTGAGGTTAACACACGAAACGTATCTAGGTAGTCGGTATAGTGTTATTAAAGTGGCTTTGAGACCTGGGTTAACACATGAAATGTATCGAGGTAGTCGGTATAGTGTTATTAAAGTGGTTTTGAGACCTGGGTTAACACATGAAACGCATCTAGGTAATCGGTAGTGTTATTAAAGTGAGGTTTTGAGACCTGGGTTAACACACGAAACGTATCTAGGTAGTCGGTACAGTGTTATTAAAGTGGTTTTGAGACCTGGGTTAACACACGAAACGTATCGAGGTAGTCGGTATAGTGTTATTAAAGTGAGGTTTTGAGACCTGGGTTAACACACGAAACGTATCGAGGTAGTCGGTATAGTGTTATTAAACTGAGGTTTTGAGACCTGGGTTAACACACGAAACGTATCTCGGTAGTCGGTATAGTGTTATTAAAGTGGTTTTGAGACCTGGGTTAACACACGAAACATATCGAGGTAGTCGGTATAGTGTTATTAAAGTGGTTTTGAGACCTGGGTTAACACATGAAATGTATCTAGGTAGTCGGTATAGTGTTATTAAAGTGGTTTTGAGACCTGGGTTAACACATGAAACGTATCTAGGTAATCGGTAGTGTTATTAAAGTGAGGTTTTGAGACCTGGGTTAACACACGAAATGTATCTAGGTAGTCGGTATAGTGTTATTAAAGTGAGGTTTTGAGACCTGGGTTAACACACGAAACGTATCTAGGTAGTCGGTATAGTGTTATTAAAGTGAGGTTTTGAGACCTGGGTTAACACATGAAACGTATCTAGGTAATCGGTAGTGTTATTAAACTGAGGTTTTGAGACCTGGGTTAACACACGAAACGTATCTCGGTAGTCGGTATAGTGTTATTAAAGTGGTTTTGAGACCTGGGTTAACACATCAAACGTATCTAGGTAGTCGGTATAGTGTTATTAAAGTGGTTTTGAGACCTGGGTTAACACATGAAACGTATCTAGGTAATCGGTAGTGTTATTAAACTGAGGTTTTGAGACCTGGGTTAACACATGAAACGTATCTAGGTAGTCGGTATAGTGTTATTAAAGTGGTTTTGAGACCTGGGTTAACACATGAAACGTATCTAGGTAATCGGTAGTGTTATTAAACTGAGGTTTTGAGACCTGGGCTAACACACGAAACGTATCTAGGTAGTCGGTAGTGTTATTAAAGTGAGGTTTTGAGACCTGGGCTAACACATGAAACGTATCTAGGTAATCGGTAGTGTTATTAAACTGAGGTTTTGAGACCTGGGTTAACACATGAAACGTATCTAGGTAGTCGGTAGTGTTATTAAAGTGAGGTTTTGAGACCTGGGTTAACACACGAAACGTATCTAGGTAGTCGGTATAGTGTTATTAAAGTGGTTTTGAGACCTGGGTTAACACATGAAACGTATCTAGGTAATCGGTAGTGTTATTAAACTGAGGTTTTGAGACCTGGGTTAACACATGAAACGTATCTAGGTAGTCGGAAGTGTGATTAAAGTGAGGTTTTGAGACCTGGGTCAACACACGAAACGTATCTAGGTAGTCGGTATAGTGTTATTAAAGTGGTTTTGAGACCTGGGTTAACACACGAAACGTATCTAGGTAGTCGGTATAGTGTTATTAAAGTGAGGTTTTGAGACCTGGGTTAACACACGAAACGTATCTAGGTAGTCGGTATAGTGTTATTAAAGTGGTTTTGAGACCTGGGTTAACACACGAAATGTAACTAGGTAGTCGGTATAGTGTTATTAAAGTGAGGTTTTGAGACCCAGGTTAACACATGAAACGTATCTAGGTAGTCGGTAGTGTTATTAAAGTGAGGTTTTGAGACCTGGGTTAACACACGAAACGTATCTAGGTAATCGGTAGTGTTATTAAAGTGGTTTTGAGACCTGGGTTAACACAGGAAACGTATCTAGGTAGTCGGTAGTGTTATTAAAGTGGTTTTGAGACCTGGGTTAACACACGAAACGTATCTAGGTAGTCAGTATAGTGTTATTAAAGTGGTTTTGAGACCTGGGTTAACACACGAAATGTATCTAGGTAGTCGGTATAGTGTTATTAAAGTGAGGTTTTGAGACCTGGGTTAACACACGAAACGTATCTAGGTAGTCGGTAGTGTTATTAAAGTGAGGTTTTGAGACCTGGGTTAACACATGAAACGTATCTAGGTAGTCGGTATAGTGTTATTAAAGTGGTTTTGAGACCTGGGTTAACACATGAAACGTATCTAGGTAGTCGGTAGTGTTATTAAAGTGAGGTTTTGAGACCTGGGCTAACACACGAAACGTATCTAGGTAGTCGGTATAGTGTTATTAAAGTGGTTTTGAGACCTGGGTTAACACATGAAACGTATCTAGGTAATCGGTAGTGTTATTAAACTGAGGTTTTGAGACCTGGGTTAACACATGAAACGTATCTAGGTAGTCGGTAGTGTTAATAAAGTGAGGTTTTGAGACCTGGGTTAACACACGAAACGTATCTAGGTAGTCGGTATAGTGTTATTAAAGTGGTTTTGAGACCTGGGTTAACACATGAAACGTATCTAGGTAATCGGTAGTGTTATTAAACTGAGGTTTTGAGACCTGGGTTAACACATGAAACGTATCTAGGTAGTCAGTAGTGTTATTAAAGTGAGGTTTTGAGACCTGGGTCAACACACGAAACGTATCTAGGTAGTCGGTATAGTGTTATTAAAGTGGTTTTGAGACCTGGGTTAACACACGAAACGTATCTAGGTAGTCGGTATAGTGTGATTAAAGTGAGGTTTTGAGACGTGGGTTAACACACGAAACGTATCTAGGTAGTCGGTATAGTGTTATTAAAGTGGTTTTGAGACCTGGGTTAACACACGAAACGTAACTCGGTAGTCGGTATAGTGTTATTAAAGTGAGGTTTTGAGACCCAGGTTAACACATGAAACGTATCTAGGTAGTCGGTAGTGTTATTAAAGTGAGGTTTTGAGACCTGGGTTAACACATGAAACGTATCTAGGTAATCGGTAGTGTTATTAAACTGAGGTTTTGAGACCTGGGTTAACACACAAAACGTATCTAGGTAGTCGGTAGTGTTGTTAAAGTGGTTTTGAGACCTGGGTTAACACACGAAACGTATCTAGGTAGTCGGTAGTGTTGTTAAAGTGGTTTTGAGACCTGGGTTAACACACGAAACGTATCTAGGTAGTCGGTAGTGTTGTTAAAGTGGTTTTGAGACCTGGGTTAACACACGAAACGTATCTAGGTAGTCGGTAGTGTTGTTAAAGTGGTTTTGAGACCTGGGTTAACACACGAAACGTATCTAGGTAGTCGGTAGTGTTGTTAAAGTGGTTTTGAGACCTGGGTTAACACACGAAACGTATCTAGGTAGTCGGAAGTGTTATTAAAGTGGTTTTGAGACCTGGGTTAACACACGAAACGTATCTAGGTAGTCGGTATAGTGTTATTAAAGTGAGGTTTTGAGACCTGGGTTAACACACGAAACGTAACTAGGTAGTCGGTAGTGTTGTTAAAGTGGTTTTGAGACCTGGGTTAACACACGAAACGTAGCTAGGTAGTCGGTAGTGTTATTAAAGTGGTTTTGAGACCTGGGTTAACACACGAAACGTATCTAGGTAGTCAGTATAGTGTTATTAAAGTGGTTTTGAGACCTGGGTTAACACACGAAACGTATCTAGGTAGTCGGTAGTGTTATTAAAGTGAGGTTTTGAGACCTGGGTTAACACATGAAACGTATCTAGGTAATCGGTAGTGTTATTAAACTGAGGTTTTGAGACCTGGGTTAACACAGGAAACGTATCTAGGTAGTCGGTAGTGTTGTTAAAGTGGTTTTGAGACCTGGGTTAACACACGAAACGTATCTAGGTAGTCGGTAGTGTTGTTAAAGTGGTTTTGAGACCTGGGTTAACACACAAAACATATCTAGGTAGTCGGTAGTGTTGTTAAAGTGGTTTTGAGACCTGGGTTAACACACGAAACGTATCTAGGTAGTCAGTATAGTGTTACTAAAGTGGTTTTGAGACCTGGGTTAACACACGAAACGTATCTAGGTAGTCGGTAGTGTTATTAAAGTGAGGTTTTGAGACCTGGGTTAACACATGAAACGTATCTAGGTAATCGGTAGTGTTATTAAACTGAGGTTTTGAGACCTGGGTTAACACACGAAACGTATCTAGGTAGTCGGTAGTGTTGTTAAAGTGGTTTTGAGACCTGGGTTAACACACGAAACGTATCTAGGTAGTCGGTAGTGTTGTTAAAGTGGTTTTGAGACCTGGGTTAACACACAAAACATATCTAGGTAGTCGGTAGTGTTGTTAAAGTGGTTTTGAGACCTGGGTTAACACACAAAACGTATCTAGGTAGTCGGTAGTGTTGTTAAAGTGGTTTTGAGACCTGGGTTAACACACGAAACGTATCTAGGTAGTCGGAAGTGTTATTAAAGTGGATTTGAGACCTGGGTTAACACACGAAACGTATCTAGGTAGTCGGTATAGTGTTATTAAAGTGAGGTTTTGAGACCTGGGTTAACACACGAAACGTAACTAGGTAGTCGGTAGTGTTGTCAAAGTGGTTTTGAGACCTGGGTTAACACACGAAACGTCGCTAGGTAGTCGGTAGTGTTATTAAAGTGGTTTTGAGACCTGGGTTAACACACGAAACGTATCTAGGTAGTCGGTATAGTGTTATTAAAGTGGTTTGAGACCTGGGTTAACACACGAAACGTATCTAGGTAGTCGGTATAGTGTTATTAAAGTGGTTTTGAGACCTGGGTTAACACACGAAACGTATCTAGGTAGTCGGTAGTGTTGTTAAACTGAGGTTTTGAGACCTGGTTTAACACACGAAACGTATCTAGGTAGTCGGTAGTGTTATTAAAGTGGTTTTGAGACCTGGGTTAACACACGAAACGGATCTAGGTAGTCGGTAGTGCTATTAAAGTGGTTTTAAGACCTGGGTTAACACACGAAACGTATCTAGGTAGTCGGTAGTGTTATTAAACTGAGGTTTTGAGGCCTGGGTTAACACACGAAACGTATCTAGGTAGTCGGTATAGTGTTATTAAAGTGGTTTTGAGACCTGGGTTAACACAGCAAACGTATCTAGGTAGTCGGTATAGTGTTATTAAAGTGGTTTTGAGACCTGGGTGAACCCACGAAACGTATCTAGGTAGTCGTTAGTGTTATTAAAGTGGTTTTGAGACCTGGGTTAACACACGAAACGTATCTCGGTAGTCGGTATAGTGTTATTAAAGTGGTTTTGAGACCTGGGTTAACACACGAAACGTATCTAGGTAGTCGGTATAGTGTTATTAAAGTGAGGTTTTGAGACCTGGGTTAACACACGAAACGTAACTAGGTAGTCGGTAGTGTTGTTAAAGTGGTTTTGAGACCTGGGTTAACACATGAAACGTATCTAGGTAGTCGGTAGTGTTATTAAAGTGAGGTTTTGAGACCTGGGCTAACACACGAAACGTATCTAGGTAGTCGGTATAGTGTTCTTAAAGTGGTTTTGAGACCTGGGTTAACACATGAAACGTATCTAGGTAATCGGTAGTGTTATTAAACTGAGGTTTTGAGACCTGGGTTAACACATGAAACGTATCTAGGTAGTCGGTAGTGTTAATAAAGTGAGGTTTTGAGACCTGGGTTAACACACGAAACGTATCTAGGTAGTCGGTATAGTGTTATTAAAGTGGTTTTGAGACCTGGATTAACACATGAAACGTATCTAGGTAATCGGTAGTGTTATTAAACTGAGGTTTTGAGACCTGGGTTAACACATGAAACGTATCTAGGTAGTCGGTAGTGTTATTAAAGTGAGGTTTTGAGACCTGGGTCAACACACGAAACGTATCTAGGTAGTCGGTATAGTGTTATTAAAGTGGTTTTGAGACCTGGGTTAACACACGAAACGTATCTAGGTAGTCGGTATAGTGTGATTAAAGTGAGGTTTTGAGACGTGGGTTAACACACGAAACGTATCTAGGTAGTCGGTATAGTGTTATTAAAGTGGTTTTGAGACCTGGGTTAACACACGAAACGTAACTCGGTAGTCGGTATAGTGTTATTAAAGTGAGGTTTTGAGACCCAGGTTAACACATGAAACGTATCTAGGTAGTCGGTAGTGTTATTAAAGTGAGGTTTTGAGACCTGGGTTAACACATGAAACGTATCTAGGTAATCGGTAGTGTTATTAAACTGAGGTTTTGAGACCTGGGTTAACACACAAAACGTATCTAGGTAGTCGGTAGTGTTGTTAAAGTGGTTTTGAGACCTGGGTTAACACACGAAACGTATCTAGATAGTCGGTAGTGTTGTTAAAGTGGTTTTGAGACCTGGGTTAACACACAAAACATATCTAGGTAGTCGGTAGTGTTGTTCAAGTGGTTTTGAGACCTGGGTTAACACACGAAACGTATCTAGGTAGTCGGTAGTGTTGTTAAAGTGGTTTTGAGACCTGGGTTAACACACGAAACGTATCTAGGTAGTCGGAAGTGTTATTAAAGTGGTTTTGAGACCTGGGTTAACACACGAAACGTATCTAGGTAGTCGGTATAGTGTTATTAAAGTGAGGTTTTGAGACCTGGGTTAACACACGAAACGTAACTAGGTAGTCGGTAGTGTTGTTAAAGTGGTTTTGAGACCTGGGTTAACACACGAAACGTAGCTAGGTAGTCGGTAGTGTTATTAAAGTGGTTTTGAGACCTGGGTTAACACACGAAACGTATCTAGGTAGTCAGTATAGTGTTATTAAAGTGGTTTTGAGACCTGGGTTAACACACGAAACGTATCTAGGTAGTCGGTATAGTGTTATTAAAGTGAGGTTTTGAGACCTGGGTTAACACACGAAACGTAACTAGGTAGTCGGTAGTGTTGTTAAAGTGGTTTTGAGACCTGGGTTAACACACGAAACGTATCTAGGTAGTCGGTAGTGTTATTAAAGTGGTTTTGAGACCTGGGTTAACACACGAAACGTATCTAGGTAGTCGGTATAGTGTTATTAAAGTGGTTTTGAGACCTGGGTTAACACACGAAACGTATCTAGGTAGTCGGTATAGTGTTATTAAAGTGGTTTTGAGACCTGGGTTAACACACGAAACGTATCTAGGTAGTCGGTATAGTGTTATTAAAGTGGTTTTGAGACCTGGGTGAACACACGAAACGTATCTAGGTAGTCGGTAGTGTTGTTAAAGTGGTTTTGAGACCTGGGTTAACACACGAAACGTATCTAGGTAGTCGGTAGTGTTGTTAAAGTGGTTTTGAGACCTGGGTGAACACATGAAACGTATCTAGGTAGTCGGTAGTGTTGTTAAAGTGGTTTTGAGACCTGGGTGAACACACGAAACGTAACTAGGTAGTCGGTAGTGTTGTTAAAGTGGTTTTGAGACCTGGGTTAACACACGAAACGTATCTAGGTAGTCGGTAGTGTTATTAAAGTGGTTTTGAGACCTGGGTTAACACATGAAACGTATCTAGGTAGTCGGTATAGTGTTATTAAAGTGGTTTTGAGACCTGGGTGAACACACGAAACGTATCTAGGTAGTCGGTATAGTGTTATTAAAGTGAGGTTTTGAGACCTGGGTGAACACACGAAACGTATCTAGGTAGTCGGTAGTGTTATTAAAGTGAGGTTTTGAGACCTGGGTTAACACATGAAACGTATCTAGGTAGTCGGTAGTGTTATTAAAGTGAGGTTTTGAGACCTGGGTTAACACATGAAACGTATCTAGGTAGTCGGTAGTGTTATTAAAGTGAGGTTTTGAGACCTGGGTTAACACATGAAACGTATCTAGGTAGTCGGTAGTGTTGTTAAAGTGGTTTTGAGACCTGGGTTAACACACGAAACGTATCTAGGTAGTCGGTAGTGTTGTTAAAGTGGTTTTGAGACCTGGGTGAACACATGAAACGTATCTAGGTAGTCGGTAGTGTTGTTAAAGTGGTTTTGACCTGGGTGAACACACGAAACGTATCTAGGTAGTCGGTAGTGTTGTTAAAGTGGTTTTGAGACCTGGGTTAACACACGAAACGTATCTAGGTAGTCGGTAGTGTTGTTAAAGTGGTTTTGAGACCTGGGTTAACACACGAAACGTATCTAGGTAATCGGTAGTGTTGTTAAAGTGGTTTTGAGACCTGGGTTAACACACGAAACGTCAGCTTCTCTTTGCTCGTTGGTTGGCACACCTCAATCAAGGTCCTTTTATTTCATCCATTGTTCTGCCTGTCCGCTTTTTACCTGCAGTATTACATAGATACATCGTGTTCGTGTTCTACTCACATTGACACTCGCTTTACGCTTCATCAGCAACATTAGTTCTCCATTTTTCTAAGAAGTAGATATGGCAAAGGTATGGTGGTGTGAATGGGCGTGTTTACCTTTACTGTCGTGTCGAGATTGCTGAGAGTTGAGTATGTAGATCCGATTAGATCTGAGAAAAAACAAACAAACAAATTTTTTTTTTTTGACACTGACGCTGTTTCCCCGTTAAAAAAATTTTTTTTAATCAGTTTATATCTATCAGTGTCCGTATACGTGGTGCGTCCGCTTCGTCCGACACATTCACTGAATGAATGATTCAGTTAATGTTAAAATATATAAATAATGAAGAAAGTGGACAATCGACGTTCTAATAAATTTAATAACATATTCAGGCCATTAATTTAAAAGGTCGATTAAGGTCAGAATTAATTAATGCGCGATATCGACAAACAAGTTTTTTTTTTTTATCTACAAATATATGTAATCCTGTTTCGGGACGGAAGTGTCTAAATGTACCGGTAACTTTAAACAGTATTATTGATGGGTTTAAATGAGGCGGTGTAAGATAATCACCCGGCGACGCGCGCTCTGCACACTGTACCAGCTGGGTTAAACTGTACTGTAAACGAGAAGGATGAAGGATACGGGACCGTTGAGTAGGCGAACAGTAGAACGAACGCAAACACGTACTGGGGCACGACTTTTTGGAGGGAAAAACGCACCAGTCACGCACGCACATCTTGAGCGTCCCCGCACACACACACAGAGGGCACCGAGACGGACGCCCGTAGATATCCCCAGCAGTGCCCGCAGCGTCAGCCAGGGGCGCCCAAGGTCAGGCGGTGTGTGAGAGCGTCGCCGCTGGTCACGGCGCCACCGCAAGGCACGTTGCCGCCGAACCGGGGCCCTGTGCTCGCCAGGCGCCAGCGCTCGGGTTGATGGGCGTTGGGCCCTGCCCGACGGATCGGGTTCTCGCTGTCCTGCGCATCCCGCTCTCTGCCGTTGCGGGAGGTCAAAGCAAAGACAAAGAAAAATGGCGCGGCCAGGTTCGCTGTGGAGATCGATGTCCGTTTAACTCGAGAGGAAGTCACGGCCGCCCTTCCTCTCGTGATGGAAGTGATGGGGACCGCCCGGGGTTTGAAGGCCTAGAGTGCAGGCCGGTAGGCCTCACGAGCCTGTGCATAGAGTGGTGGCAGGTGAGCATGGCAGGGCCTTGTACGTCCTTGTCGCGCTCCGCCAACTGTACTTGGATTCCTTGTCTGAACATTCGTGTCGAGTTCTCCAACGACGAATAGGACGGGTGGTGCTTACGAAGAGATGGTGCTGTGACCATGTGGTAAAAATGTAAGGAAATGCGAAGGTTCTGAGCGTATTGGGTGTGTGGTTCTGTGACCTCTCGAGCACGTGGTTCTGTGTGACACGTGAGTGGTTCTGTGTGACACGTGAGTGGTTCTGTGACCTCTCGAGCACGTGGTTCTGTGACCTCGAGCACGTGGTTCTGTGTGACTGACACGTGAGTGGTTCTGTGTGACACGTGAGTGGTTCTGTGTGACACGTGAGTGGTTCTGTGACCTCTCGAGCACGTGGTTCTGTGTGACTTCTCGAGCACGTGGTGCTGTGTGACTTCTCGAGCACGTGGTTGTGTGTGACTTCTCGAGCACGTGGTTCTGTGTGACTTCTCGAGCACGTGGTTCTGTGTGACACGTGAGTGGTTCTGTGTGACCTCTCGAGCACGTGAGTGCTTCTGCGTGACCCGTGAGTGCTTCTGCGTGACCCGTGAGTGCTTCTGCGTGACCCGTGAGTGCTTCCGCGTGACCCGTGAGTGCTTCCGCGTGACCCGTGAGTGCTTCCGCGTGACCCGTGAGTGCTTCCGCGTGACCCGTGAGTGGTGCCGCGTGACCCGTGAGTGGTGCCGCGTGACCCGTGAGTGGTGCCGCGTGACCCGTGAGTGGTGCCGCGTGACCCGTGAGTGGTGCCGCGTGACCCGTGAGTGGTGCCGCGTGACCCGTGAGTGGTGCCGCGTGACCCGTGAGTGGTGCCGCGTGACCCGTGAGTGGTTCCGCGTCACCCGTGAGTGGTTCCGCGTCACCCGTGAGTGGTTCCGCGTCACCCGTGAGTGGTTCCGCGTCACCCGTGAGTGGTTCTGTATGACTGCTCGAGCGCGTGGTTCTGTGTCACCCGTGAGTGGTTCTGTGTCACCCGTGAGTGGTTCTGTGTCACCCGTGAGTGGTTCTGTGTCACCCGTGAGTGGTTCTGTGTGACCGCTCGAGCGCGTGGTTCTGTGTGACCAGTGAGTGCTTCTGTGTGACTGCTCGAGCGCGTGGTTCTGTGTGACCAGTGAGTCGTTCCGTGTGACCCGTGAGTCGTTCCGTGTGACCCGTGAGTCGTTCCGTGTGACCCATGAGTCATTCCGTGTGACCCGTGAGTCGTTTCGTGTGACCCGAGTCGTTCCGTGTGACCCGTGTCTTTCTGTGTGACCCGTGTCTTTCTGTGTGACCCGTGAGTCGTTCTGTGTGACCCGTGAGTCGTTCTGTGTGACCCGTGAGTCGTTCTGTGTGACCCGTGAGTCGTTCTGTGTGACCCGTGAGTCGTTCTGTGTGACCCGTGAGTCGTTCTGTGTGACCCGTGAGTCGTTCTGTGTGACCCATGAGTCGTTCTGTGTGACCCGTGAGTCGTTCTGTGTGACCCGTGAGTCGTTCTGTGTGACCGCTCAAGCATGTGGTTCTGTGTGACCCATGAGTCATTCTGTGTGACCCGTGAGTTGTTCTGTGTGACCCATGAGTCGTTCTGTGTGACCCGCTAGTCGTTCTGTGTGACCCGCTAGTCGTTCTGTGTGACCCGTGAGTCGTTCTGTGTGACCCGTGAGTCGTTCTGTGTGACCTGTGAGTCGTTCTGTGTGATGGTTTGAGCACGTGGTTCTTCTGTGACCTCTCTGGCGCATGGTTCTGTGTGAACCGTGAGAGTGTGTGGTTGTGTGTGAGCCATGAGAGTGTGGTGTTGTGTGTGACCCTTGAGAGGGTGTGGTGGTTGTGTGTGACCCGTGAGAGTGTGTGGTTCTGTGTGACCCGTGAGTGTGTGGTTCTGCGTGACCCGTGAGAGTGTGTGGTTCTGTGTGACCCGTGAGAGTGTGTGGTTCTGTGTGACCCGTGAGAGTGTGTGGTTCTGTGTGACCCGTGAGAGTGTGTGGTTCTGTGTGACCCATGAGAGTGTGTGGTTCTGTGTGACCCGTGAGAGTGTGTGGTTGTGTGTGACCCGTGAGAATGTGTAGTTGTGTGTGACCCGTGAGTGTGTGGTTCTGTGTGACCCTTGAGAGGGTGTGGTGGTTCTGTGTGACCCGTAAGAGTGTGGTGGTTCTGTGTGACCACTTGAGTGGTTGTCTTTGGGCATGAACGTGGTTGAGTGTGATCTCCAGAGTGATGTTTTTGGTCATGATTGTCGTTGTGTGTGTGATCTGTGTAGTTACGCTCTCGCACGTGACTCGCTGTGGTTGCACCTCTCCACGTGAGTGAGCATGGTGGCTTGTCCCTCCTTCAAAGTGACCATGTTGGACCGTGGTTGCATATCTGTGCGTGTGACCATGGTTGTACCTCTCTGAGTGAGTGACTGGGGTTGTGCATCACTGCCAGAATGACTGTGGGTGCTCCTCTCCATATGAGTAATGCTTCAGTCACATTTGGCTCGGCGGCCGTAGGGTCTATAAAATCTACGGCCACTAGCAATTATAGGGCGGCCGCAGTATTTCCACGGTCACACAATGTAGCAGTCACATATGTTTTTATTTTTTGGGTAGCCGCACGGGGTATTTAGAAATTGTGGAGACCGAAAACGTGGGGGTGCCGTACGGTCTTTGATTTGATGTCGCACGGTGACCTTAGGGCGTCCCTGCGGCGGCCATAGAATTTTCAAGGCAGACGCAAGGTAGCCTCAAGGTGCCCGCAAGGGGGCCCTAAGGCGAACGTGCGGCCAGACGGACGGTAACGAGTGGGTATATATACCAGTTCTTTTTCATATGTATAACAGCACTTACAGTTGTCATGGCTACGGCTTGTCGAATTGCTACGGCCGACCTAGAAATGAAAAAAGTTATAACTCTGCGCTATAATTCCACGGCGACCCCTACGGCCTGTAAAAGATAGCCATACGCCCTAGGGCCACCTCAGAAACTCTGCGGCCGCCGCACGTTTCTGTCAATTTAGGGCGGGTACGGCCGCCGTATCCTAGCCGTAGAGCAAATGTGACTGAGGAGTAACAGTGGTTGTACCTTGACACCCGAGTGACCTCGGTTGCGCGTTTTCACCTGAGTGACCATGTGGGACTGTGGTTGCACATCTCCCCCTGAGTGATACTGATTGAGCGTCTCCATCTGGGTGACCATGCGTGACCTTGGCTCTTTGCGATTGTGAGAGTGAATCAGTGAATGAACCCTTGACAGTTCTGAACGATAGCCTGGATGAGGTGTAAATGTTATTCCATTTCTGGCTGCGCTGTTGTGGCATTAAAAAATAAAAATTCTTTACTTGATGTATCCTCAAAATCTTTCAGACTTTGGAATTGTTGTTGTTGTTGTTGTTGTTGTTGTAACTGATATTTCATCACGTCTCAGATCATGAGACGGGACCTAGACTCTTTGTTACAGAAAAGCTTTCGAGGCTTCAGGATACCTGTGCGCTGCATGAATGCAACACCATGAATTATTCACTGATGAAAAGCTTGTGTGTGGCTGCCCTTCTGTTGCAGTCCATGGAATGTACGGCTCGATGAAATCAACTGGTGCTCGCCTGGCATCTCAATGACTGACAATCCACTGACATCGCAATGACACTTGTGTTAAGATAATGGATGTTTGAAGGTCTGTTGCCTTTATAACAATCCATTGCAGGGACCGCAGCGATCCAAATAATAACAATCCAAATCCATTGCATCCAAAACCCCCCGTAGATCAACCACAATGAGTGCAGATTTTGATGCGGCCAATACACCTTCGTTCGGCATCCGATATGGAGCTTGCGGTCAAGTTTCATCAAAATTGTGTGTTTGGTTCAAGCGATTAATTGACTGAAGTTTTTACGGACTCACTGACTGACTGACTAACTTACCTACAGACAATGCTGATCGCATAAGCTCACCGGATTAAAGTCCGGGTGAGCTAAAAATGATAAAAATTCCAAAAATATTTTTCAAAAGAAAAAAAAATGCAATAATAAAATGAAGAAGAAGAAACTTTCTATCTCCACCCTTTTCAATTCCTAAGGGTTCCAAAGTGGGATTATCGAGGGCAGTTCTAATGGGTTTCGTTTGTTTCTCGGCTTTCCCCATTTCATATAAAAAATGCCAAACTGAATTGCTTCCTTCAAACCCGGATGCGATTTATTAATTTATTTCTGATGGCTTGCTATATTGGTGATGGTGTTGCTTTTGGTCTTCTACTTGTGATGTACCCATACCTTGTTTTTTTTTTGTTTTTTTTTAGGAAAGGCTGAGACTCCATGTTGTTCCGACGGAGGTACCCATCCTTAGAGTAGATCATCATTTGGTGTGCAATCTCAGTTTTGGGACGTGGTGCTCCGAAATCGAGCGTTCTTTGATTCCTCGCACTCTTGCTGTTGATAACATTCAGGGTTACGCACATCGGGTCACGTGCGGCCAACCCTTCACACTTCGGAGCATCCCGCACCTTTTGCTCGGGTAGTGAGCCGACGCAACGACCACACCACCTGTATATTGGGCCAGTGCAACTTGGAATGTCCCCCTAGCTCGTTTGTCGTGTGTTGTTATTCAGCGCGTTAACCAAAGCATATGTCCTTCCTTTTCCACTCGAGATCGAGCATCGCATTCGAGTCAGACATTGGGCAAAGGTTAAGGATGCAGTTCCTGTTCTGTTAAACCTGATAGGATGAGACTTCCTGTTGTGCTTCCGGCAGTGCCATTACATTTTGACTCATACGATTAATGGATTATGCACATTGGTCTAAAACGCTATTGGGGCATCTGATATCACATTCTCAACATAATTTCTCTTTTCCCTTCCTGGGTGACCTTTTGTGTATTCTTACACAATTTGTGTATTTTCCCTTCCTGGGAGTCCCGTCCCGTCTAGTCCGCTGGCATTATTTGGTGGACGTTAAAGATCCCATGGTGTCATTCGTGAAGAGTAGACGAGCTATCGCCGGCACCATGTTCACATTCCTGCCCGAACCAGCAAGAGGGCATTGCATCAGCGACACATCCACACCCTCATCCGATGATCCTACCCCGCAGCCTTGTGCTGCATACGAATAAAGATGATCTGCAATGTAGAGGGTAGAGAGCAAAGTGGGTAGCCAAGAGGTATGCACATACTCACCTGCTTTTATTTTGAATCTCAACCCAGCGATCAACTGTCACCCTTATGTGTCGCATGCAGGATGATGCACCAGTCTGCGTCGGCTATTGGAAGGACATTAAGCCAGAGGACCCATCTGCCAGTAGTGGGAGCATTAGTGGACAATATAGATCCCAAGGAATCTTAGAAATTGTCGGTGAGATGTCACCAGCACCCTGGTCTATTTTAAATTCCTGCCACGTTCACCAATTCCGAGTTCTGGCCAGCTGGTTCGTGATTATGCTCGGGCCAAAAACCCTCTGCAGCCGATACAAGGTAGGAATATTTGGGGCTGTTATTTTAGTCAATCAACTACAATGTTTGTTAGTGCAATTAAGCTCGATGCAATTGTTGTCCAATCGAAGGTTGTATTGGTGTTATTGGGTTGGTGATGTCCTATTTGACAAGCCTGGCGGCCTTGGACACAATAAATTGATGGTTATGGATCGTGTTTACATCAATTATTTTAGTGGATTGGGTTTGTACAAGATGAACAATTAGGAACGTAAATGGCCAAAATGACATTCCCACTCACAATTACTGATTGTTTAGCTGAATCAGGCTGTGGAGACAAATGGGAAAGGAGCTCTTCAGCAGTGACGAATTGATCTTTGCATTTCCAACAGCAATATCTAAACAAAGCTCAGGGTGAGATGTTGTGGCAGTGTTCTGCTTCCTTGAAGCCCTGGAGGGAAGAGTGGGATAGAATGGCATTTGAAGGTGGTTCTATAGATAGGCGAAGCGTTCAATGCTGATAGTTGATGTGCAGTCGGTTTCGATTTTGGAAGTTTAACCAGGAAGAGCTTATTCGAAGAAAGCCTGCTTCCTGGAGTTGTTGGGGAGGGATGGAAGACCGAGAGCAAAGTAATATCGGGGTAGAGGCGGTAAAAGCAGAGACCACCGGCCTTCCTGTGATGTGAAAGCAACAGAGCTTGTGCTTCGGCATTGTTGCGGGAGATTCCAATAATGCTGCACTTTAGATTCCACAGTATCCAAGAGACAGATGTGATGTTGGCGAGTCAGCCCATAGAGGGGAGGTCAGTACTCCACTGAGCTATGGACAAAGGCCTTGTAGACCGAGGCATGCCTCATCACATCACCACGCCATGGTGCTATGATGTGACGAGGCATGCCTCCTAAACCAGTTACAGGGTGTCACGAAAGATGTAAACAACCCATGAGGCAGATCGAGCTCTGTACATTTCCACTTATCATGGGGATTAGAAAAGATACGTACTTTAAACAAAATCAGAATTTGGATTGTGGAAATTATAAAACAAAAATTAGCATATGAATAGTTAGCATACGAGGCTGCTAAGCCAATCACATTCCTTTTCTAATAAAGCATGGGTGATTGGACGCCATGTGCTAAGTATTCCAACCAATAGTCTGATATGATACGTGTGAAGTCAGCCGAGTAGAGAGATAAACCAACTTGCACGTGTTAGTGCAGAAAGGCCTCCATGCTGGAGTATAAAATGGATGGATTTGAGCCTCGCTTACTGGAGTATAAAAACAGTGGATTTGAACCTCCTGCTGGAGTATACAATTGGTGGATTTGAGCCTCGCATGCTGGAGTATGCAATTGGTGGATTTGAGCCTCGCTTACTGGAGTATAAAAACAGTGGATTTGAACCTCGCATGCTGGAGTATACAATTGGTGTATTTGAACCTCACATGCTGGAGTATACAATTGGTGGATTTGAGCTTCGCTTACTGGAGTATAAAAACAGTGGATTTGAACCTTACATGCTGGAGTATACAATTGGTGGATTTGAACCTCACATGCTGGAGTATACAATTAGTGGATTTGAACCTCACATGCTGGAGTATAAAATTGGTGGATTTGAACCTCACATGCTGGAGTACAAAATTGGTGGATTTGAACCTCACATGCTGGAGTATACAATTAGTGGATTTGAACCTCGCATGCTGGAGTATACAATTAGTGCATTAGTGGATTTGAACCTCACATGCTGGAGTATAAAATTGGTGGATTTGAACCTCACATGCTGGAGTATACAATTAGTGCATTAGTGGATTTGAACCTCACATGCTGGAGTATACAATTAATGGATTTGAACCTCACATGCTGGAGTATGCAATTGGTGGATTTGAACCTCACATGCTGGAGTATACAATTGGTGGATTTGAACCTCACATGCTGGAGTATACAATTAGTGCATTAGTGGAGGCTTGTGTGCTGAAGTACAAAAGTGGTAGATTTGGTCCTCGCATGCTGGAGTATAAAAGTAGTCTCAAATACCACTGGAGTTATTAGTCCCCTATCGGTGTACACCGGAGGGGACTATAGGTTTGCACTCCGTCCCTCCGTCTGTCAGTCCGTCACGCAAAGAACAGTTTTCCGGACTTTTTTTCTAAACTCTTAATGCAATGATTTCAAACTTGGCACATGGTTTCCTCATGATAAGTTACAGATCAGGTTCGAACTTCACGACGTTTCGATCATCTTTGACAAAGTTATGGCACTTTGAACTTTGGTAATTTCCCCAACAGTTTTCCGGACTGTAATGTGGAGTGCGGTAAGTCAAAGCTGTTAATATTCCTTGTTTTAACTCCAATTTACATTGTTTCCACTTTTAGTGAGAAGTAGGGGTCTGTGCAACCATTCATAAACTTTATTTGGTGCAAATTGGATAATTTTTAGCCGAGTTACCTCAGACCGTGAGTTGGTAATTATATAATTCACACAGTGCAATACGTGTAATTTCCCCAACAGTTTTCCAGACAACAGACTGCCGGTAGAGGACATGTATTGCAGCGCAATACTCAGAATGCTTGTTATAGTTAGGCTCGATGCAAACAAAGATCCCCTTTTACTTGTACCATGGGAGGTCCAAAATCAAACAAAACAGAGTATCGTCGAATTGCTGTTTGTTATCCAAGTTATAGAGACGAACAAAGTAATGTATTGGGTGAGGGAAATGTTCAACTGAAATCCTGTACTTTTATATCATTTCAAAAGGGTGATCACAAGTAAATATATTCAAATATCTGACTTCTGGCCCCTTCAATTTTAACGAATTGATCCAGGAGTATCTCAGCACGTTTCTCAACTCTTACGTCATGATTCACAAGTACTGTACAAATATTACAATGGTGCATTTGAAAATTACTGAACTCAACATGGCCAGAGTGGTAAGCAAACAGGACCACAAGCTTTCAGCCCCCATCCCGACATTCCACATTCTGGGGCATTCTCCAGAACATTCACCAGCTGGTAATTTGTAACGACTGCCTTGACTCACTGGTGGCTGGCATGAGGGCTGTTCAAAAGCTTCTCATATAACGTAGCCTTAATCCAAAAAATGTCAACTTAGTTTTCTATACAAACACACTCAAAATGCAAAGGCCATCCACGTCTGCTTTGTACTTGAACAAAAATGTAAAAATTATTAATCGGTGTTCTACATATTCTCATAATAAAGGTTTGTTGAAAATTTGTCCCACAAATTTGTCCCCAACATCCCACAAATTCTGTACTTTGATATAATCTTAAATTATACCAAAATTATTGGTTCTTTATTTTGAATCAAAATATGTAAAGCCCGGATTATGATTTCGACAGAGGCATAAAAAGGAAAACTAAGGGATTTGAGAACACAAAAGGGAAATAATAGTATGAGGGCTAAAGGAGAATAGATTGAAATAAAGGGAGGGGAGATGGGCCAGACAGAGAGAAGAGGAGATGGAAGATTGAACAAGTCAACAATTCAGACATGGCACTAATGGCAGCTGAAAACATGGAAGACCATATGCAAGTTGGAGATGAATTGAAATTGGAAAGAGTTGAAATTCCAACTTCTTTCCTGGAAGTCCTTGCAGTGTCCATATGTTTTATACACTACTCACAATAAGTTAGGGATATTGTGGGAGTGAGTTTATTTTTTTTATAAGGGTTAGGGTTAGGGTATTGTAATCAAGAATGCTGTGTTTTTTCACACTCATTAATAACCATAGAATTAGGACCAACAACTTTTTTCAACATAATTAATACACTGTAGGAGTTGCGGATGACGAGAGGACAAGACACTTCTTAGCTGTTCAACGCTGCTTTATTTCCACAGAACTCCCTCGCGACCGGAACTTATACAGCTTTTATAACGCAAAATCCCTCTTCGGGGGGCGTGGCTCCAACAACCGCACGCACGCCACGCCCACACCATCAAAAGCCCCACTGGCCCGTGCCTGTGGATTATGTCTCAATGGGGTAACCCCCACATGCGCCCCCCCAGAATGCACTCGCACGGGCAATGTCAGTTTTCGGGGGGCCTTAACCACCCGACTGATGACCCGAGCAGGGACTGTTAGCGGCTTGGCGGTGGGCGGGCTAACCAACCGGGGACTTACCCGACGGGGGACGGCGCCGCCGTGGGGGTTGAGCCAACCGAGGGGGCTGGTCAAGGCCTCGGGAGGCTGCTGAGGTTCCTCACGGGCCTCCCGAGGCTGCTGAGGTTCCTCACGGGCCTCCCGAGGCTGCTGAGGTTCCTCACGGGCCTCCCGAGGCTGCTGAGGTTCCTTACGGGCCTCCCGAGGCTGCTGAGGTTCCTCACGGGCCTCCCGAGGCTGCTGAGGTTCCTCACGGGCCTCCCGAGGCTGCTGAGGTTCCTCACGGGCCTCCCGAGGCTGCTGAGGTTCCTCACGGGCCTCCCGAGGCTGCTGAGGTTCTTCACGGGGCTCCCGAGGCTGCTGAGGTTCCTCACGGGCCTCCCGAGGCTGCTGAGGTGCCTCACGGGCCTCCCGAGGCTGCTGAGGTGCCTCACGGGCCTCCCGAGGCTGCTGAGGTTCCTCACGGCCCTCTTCAGTAAAGCGCGACGGTGTCCACCAGCGGTGGAGGCTCGACGGGGCCGGTGTCTCATGCGGCCGCACTACATTGCTGTCTGGCGGAGAAATACTTGTCTGCTTCCCTGGCCAGTGTGCGGAAATCCTTAACAGATGAGTTGGCCAGGGCTGACCGTACCTGTCCTGGCAGCTGCTGCAGGAACAGTTCTTTGAAGAGGAAACATGGTCGGTGGCTGCCCAGGAGACATGTGGTCCATAAGCTCCGACGGCTTGGAATCGCCCAGCCCGGGTAGAGAAAGTAGTTCGCGGGCGCGCTCGGCCTCAGTGCGCTCGACGGTTACGAGCAGCAGCGCTTTTAGCGTCTCGTACTTGCGGTCCTTCGGAGGATCCTGAAGAAGGCTCACCACTCTGGTCGCAGTGGAGCAGCTGAGCGCAGACACGACATAATAATACTTCGTGTCGTTGGCAGAAATGTTCCGAATGGCGAATTGAGCCTCAGCTTGTGCGAACCAGACGGCCGCTTGTCGTTCCCAAAACTCCGGCAGTTTAATCGAAACTGCGCTTGTTGCCATGTTCGTTTGAAGCTCCGAAAACGTCGAGCAAGACGGGGTCACCAATGTAGGAGTTGCGGATGACAAGAGGACGAGACACTTCCTAGCTGTTCAACGCTCCTTTATTTCCACAGAACCCCCTCGCGACCGGAACTCATACAGCTTTCATAACGCAAAATCCCTCTTCGGGGGGCGTGGCTCCAACAACCGCGCGCACGCCACGCCTACACCATCAAAAGCCCCACTGGCCGTACCTGTGGATTATGTCCCAATAAGTTAACCCCCACAACACAAAATCAACCACACTGAAGAACCTGCCAATATCCCTAACTTATTGTGAGTAGTGTACCTTTCCCACCTCTCCCCAAGCCCTCTCCCTCCCACAGATCTCTCGATGTCCCTGCTCTCAAATGTTGTGTTTGTGTCCTTCCCCCTCTCTCCCCATCCTGTCTACCCCTCCCCTTATTATATGTTTTATGTGTCGGTTTGACTTTTTGTGTGATTAATGTTAGCTCTTTCATGAGCCTCGATCTTGTATACAAAAAAAATAAAAATTGGTGAGGCAAAGGATGATGACACAGCTAACAGACGAGCAGACTAAACTAGTTAGCACATTGTGGAAAAGGCCTTTGCCCAGCAGTGGGGACATATCAGGCTGAAGATGAATTCAGAAATATTTTCATACCAATTCGAAGTTGAAGGCATTGCCACCTAATGTAGCTGCTCAGTCGGCGGATTCATTAGGTCGAAGATTGATTTTGACCAGTGGTCATGACTTGGTCAAAGCCAGGCCCGAGTGTTCACCCATTGAGCATCTGTACTCGGTGGTGCCTTCAGTATTGTACATGGATCTGAACTACAACCACGTTTTCTTTTCAATACATGCTCATTATACTAAAGTCCGCCACCTCTCTATGTATATAAATGTCGGAACCTTGTCGAATCAAAAACTGCTTGGCCTATTTCCCTAAAATTTGGTGCATTGGGGTATTCAGGGTCAGGCCATAAACATGAACCAAATCCACATGTCCTCCCCAACCCTCATGGGGGTGCAAGTTTTTCTTTATTTTTACCTACCTGTACATGTGGCATAGTGCAAGTTTTTCTTTATTTTTACCTACCTGTACATGTGGCAATGTGGCATTGTGCAAGTGGTTTCACCACTGGCTCTTGCGAGAGGGTGGGAAATGATGACAGCTTCACTGACGCCATATTTCCTGCTCGGAGGGAACGGGCATTCAGTTGTACTAAAATATGCCAATTATCTATGTACATACATACAAACCATATAAGAATTGAACACAACTAGTTCAGTCTCCACCAACTTTTTAATATATGCTGAGGTCCACGACCTGGTCATGGATGTAATTAAAATTGGCCTCTTAGTCCGAGGGTGGGGTAGGTATCCCAGACAAAAGGCAGAGTAATGTACACATTATTCTAGGTCAAACATGAATACAAAGCGGATGGCATAGCCAAAGCTTTATAGTGGAGGGAGGTGTGGGCCCAAACAGAATTGTTTGTGGAAGGCAGGGAAGAGAGGTCCACTTCCATTTCTGGGAACATTCGTCATCCTACAGAACAAATTTCTACCTTCGTTGAACAGGAACGAGATGCTTTGAAAAATGTGTGCAGTGGAATTTGGATTGGTCAATCCATTCACAACTAATTCCACAACATACGAGGCAGCTTTGTTTGGATGACCTGTTTTTTTGACTTTGTTTTGATAAATCTTTGTTTGTTTTGATGAACAAACTTGCAGGATTGAGGCTTCAAGCAATTTGATACACCGCACACTTTGGGGGAAATGTAAAAATAAATAAAGTCACAGAATGTTGTGCTCCAGGGATGGTTAATCAAATGATGATTGCAATGTTCATCGTAGAAAATACCAAAGTGAACAAGTTTTCCATTTTGAAAATGACCAAGTTTTAGCGTGATTTTTTTTTCTTCTTCTTCAGGTGAGTCAACTCAGTATCCTGGGAATGCAGCACAATGGCGGCGAATGTTTGTAAACATCCTTGACTGAAAGCTTCAATCTGCTTGGCTTTTAGTCGGATGTTTACTGCCGTTTGCTGTATACGTCTCCACTGCAGAACTACTCAGTCTATGTATGCAGCCGACGAATGGAAAATGTCACGGATGCATCACGGCTGTCTTTTACACCATTCTCGGAAAAATGCTGCAAAAGGGGATGGTGTTTGGTTGTTCGTGGTGTTGTTGGGTCCAGATGCTGTAAACACCCTACACTCTCAGCTGGAATTATTGTTAGCTGGGAGGGGGTGTTTGCTGCAACTACCTCAACCAAGCAACTGCTGGTTTCAAATTCGCATTTGAGTTGCAAATGCAAAGGTCGATTCGGCATGTGGTTCGTAATCCTGCACCAGGGTGTATTTTTTTTGTTTTTGGTACCACAAAATAAACTTCCTCTTCGGCCGATGTATTCACCGGCGTTAATGGGTACATCTCTCCGCAAAATGCACTGCGTTTCTGTACACAACAACAACATGCATTTTAAGGCCATTTTCCCTGCTAGAGCGGGGGTTAGCCTTGCGGTCCCCATGACCATCTTCTCCATTTTGCCCTATTTTCTGCATCTCTCCTTGTTAACCCCCTTGCCCGCATTTCTTCTTCGACCATCTTTAGCCAAGTCTTTCTCGGTCTTCCCCGTCCTCTACTTCCTTCTACATTCATTTCCATCACTCTTCTCAACCAGTCACTTTCATCCTTCCTCAACACATGACCAAACCATCTCAACCTGTTTCTCTTCACAGCATCCATCACAGGCTCTATTCCCATCATCTTTCACAATTCATCATTTGTCTTCCTTTCTCTCAACGATACTCCACACATCCACCGAACCATTCGTATTTCCACCCTTTCCAGCCTTCGTTGCTGCTCTATGTTCACTACCCATGTCTCGCTCCCATAAATCATAACACTTCTCACACATGCAGCATACACCTTTCCCTTCAGCTTCAACGACACTCCCCTCCTCGTCAGCATGCCACTCAGTTCCCGAAACTTCTTCCATGCACATCTCACTCTAGCAACCGTTGCCGAGTCTGATCCACCTTCTCCATTCAGCATGTCTCCTAGGTAACAAAATATTTCCACACCTTCCAGCTTCACGCCGTCTCCAAGATCGAAGTCAACAGTTCCTCCATCTGCAGCTCCCTCTGTGCACACCTTACACTTGAATGTAGCTGCCATACTGGTTAATGACCCTCTCAGACCACTACATTTTTGATGAACCCACTCAGCGCACATTGTACATTGAATGGAGTTCACTCCGACACCCTTCCTGCACACAGCACACGGCCAGTTCCCAGTTCTTTCCACCTCACCACGACACCACATGCTTTTGCACTTGCCATCACCTTCGTCTTTCCGATATTCACCTTCAGACCTTTTGTCGCCATACATTCCTTCCAAGTGTTCATCTTCTCCTTCAGTCCATCCATACTTTCTGCAATCAACACCAGATCATCTGCATACAACAACTCCCACGGTAAACCCTCCTTTACGTTCTAAGCCAGCACCTCCATCACAGCTACAAATAGTAGTGGTTTTAGTACCGACCCCTGATGCACTCCCACCTTCACCTCAAACTCACCACTGTTCCCGTCCTTCGTCCTTACAACTGTGCGTTTCTGTACGTCGGTAGGAAATTGTAGACAGTGCAAGGTGAAATAGTTTATTAAATACACTGAACAAGAGAAAGATATCACATAAATCACCCAATATTGCAACAAAAAATAATAAAAATATGGCCATTTTTGTGATCAGCAAACAGCGTGGTGCTGTACAGGGCATTAGCCAGGACTGTGTGGAATACTGGTCCCCTCATCGATGGGAGGTCCAGTCAACAAAAGTTCACGGTGCTGATGGGATTCAGTAGTGAAACCTTCATTTCCAAGCAATTTGGTCACATTTACCCTCTACAAATAATCAAGGTTTTGAACAAATGCAAGCGTTACCATTATGTTCCGCCGCAGGTGAAAGTTTCGCATCGTCTCGGTTTTTCAACAATCTCGGGAAGTTGGCTCCACATCGCTTGGGCATTAAAGGCCACCAGCTCTCTGTTGGCTCGTAGGATTCCGTTCACACAGTGCAATGAAAATAAAAACAAGTGCCCTCCTGCCAGTGCCGGATGATTAGTTGTGCTGTGATCGAAGGTGTGTTAAAGTAAGCTTAACATCTCCCCTTCCCCATAAAAAAGTATTCATATGAAGTGTACAACATTTGATGAACAAATCAGGATTTTTTTTTTTTGTTCACTCCACAAGTCTTACATTGCACAAAATAAAAACCAAAATAACAAAAAAATTAAATAACACTGCAAAGCATGTTGTGAATTGAAAGCTACCAACTGGTGAAACCAGCACGAAAAACTTTGCCAATATAGCAAATGACAGACAGGAACAGGGGCACTGTTACACTATCCTTTGGACCGAGCACACACCTTGGGCTGCCAAAGCAGAAACGGGAATTTTTAGGTTAGGCACGTGTGGGACAAATGGGGAAAAGTCGAGGAGCAATGCAGAAGTGGTTTGGTGGTGCAGGACTTGGGAGCGACGGGTTTCAAAGGCAACATTTCCTTTGCCACAGAGCGTGGTTAGCATTCATTTCCACACTTGGGTGCTGAGAGCTTGGTTGGGTTGAGAGGACGTGGCCCAGGAGCTCATGTTCTGGGGAGCACTGTACGCTCCCATTCCTCCTGGCATACCGACGCTCAGGCCAGACATCTGTTGACTCACCTGATGGGGGGAGCAGATGCAACACCACTCCTGGTACAGTTGCCAAAGCATCACAAATCGAAGACAAACATTCTTGTGGGAACTGACGAAACGTGCAAAAAAAAATGTAACACCAGATTAAACTGTAAACAGCCCTAGCAAACTTCTTATTATTCAGGAGGATTTTGTGTACTTCAAAAGGAAGTATTTTTAAGTGCCCATCCAAAGTTGCCATGATGTTAATCAACCAACTGTATATGGTTTGGCATCGGATGGTGACCATACGAGGTGGAGCGGTACACAACCTCCCTCAAACAAACATTTTTACCTTCACCACCGAAGGTGCATGGAGGTAATGTTTTCACCTCTGTCTGTTTGTTTGTTTTTGCAAAATCGAAGACTAAGTATATTGCCTTGTGCGTTATTTTAAGTTGGTCTTGTGCGTTATTACTTGACAAATTTTTTTTTTGACAAGTATGTTGATCATTCTGGTTTGTGTGTTTGTCTGTCCGCCCACTTTTATTTGCCTGCAGGTCATAATTTTAATCCGATCTTTACGAATCTTCACCAAATGGTAGAGTTGATGGTCCGACAGAACCCAAATTTATTTTTGAGGTCAAAAGGTCAACAACCTTTTCAAATTTCTAAAATCCTCAATTTTCATCCGATTGACTTGAAATTCGAATAGGATTTGCATATCAGCAAACTGAATTTAACCACCATCTTTTTCTGAGGTCAACATAGGCCAAAGGTCAACAACCTTTTCTAATTTCTAAAATCCTCAATTTTCATCCAATTGACTTGAAATTTGAATAGGATTTTCATATCAGCTTACTGAATTCAACCACCAATTATATTTGAGGTCAACATAGGTCAAAAGGTCAACATAGGTCAAATTTCCAAAATTGACAATTTTCATCCAATTACTTAAAATTTGAAGACGATTTGCATATCAGGTCACTGAATTCAACCACCAATTATATTTGAGGTCAAAAGGATGCTCTACTGAGTGCCATTCTACTTTGTTCTCTTTTTCCAAGTGTTGCTCTGTGAATGATTTTTCATTTGTTTGTGAACAGGATATCTCAAAAAGTTGTGCTTGGATTCAGCCGAATTTTGGTGGAGAGCTTTGCTATGTGACAAAGACGGAATGATTAGATTTTGATGGCAATCCAGATCCCAATCTAGATCTGAAATTTTGTCCCCCATCGCACCGCGAAGCGAAAGGGGGACTATGGTTTTCCCCTCCGTCCGTGCGTCCGTCCGTGTCCGTGCGGGCGTAAGCGAAGGACCGAATTCTAATTTGGTGTGTGGGTGCAACTAGGCATATGGAAGAACCCTATTGAAAATTGGGTCGCCACGTCAAAATCCAAGATGGCCACCGCCATTATGTCTGAACCTTGAGTGGAATATCTTGAAAAATAAGCGAAGTACCAACTTCTAATCTGGTGTGTGGGTGTATCTAGGCATAAGGAAGAACGCTATTGAAAATTTGGTCGCCACCATATATATATGTCTGAACCTTGTGAGCGAAATATCTTGAAAAACAAGCATTCTGAGTATTGCGCTGCAATACTTGTCCCCTACCAGCAGTCTGTCGTCCGGAAAACTCTTGGGGAAATTACCAAGGGTTATTTATCCACAGGTTCCGAATCGTTCCCAATCGCTTATTACCTCAGGACGGGCTCACCTGTGATTCGCACTCGGGACTTCGATTTATACACCTTGCAGACAGGTCAGCAGAAGCACGAGAAAATAAGTTTTTGATAAAGAACCTCTTGAGTCGCTAAATATCAGTAATTTATTATATTTTCCGGTTCACGATCAATGATCGATGTGTGTATATATATATATATATATATATATATATATATATATATATATATATATATGTTGCTCGGCTTAGCTCCGCCCCTCCGGAAAGCACGCGCTTTGTCGCGCCGTTGACGTTCGCGAGATGAGGCTGAGGGCGTGCGGTGCGGCTTGAGGAGAACTCTAGAATAAACAAGAGATATCCATTTTAAAAATATTTTCGTTTAATTAACGATATCTGCCAAACCACGTGCCCTATCGCAAATTCCAAAAGGACATTTTAGTAGACTGACATGCTCAACAGATCTGTGAAGTTTCCCCTCGATTGGATCAAAAATGAGGGAGGAGCTCGGTTTTAAAGGTTCATGCCTAAAAACGTCATAACTCTGAAACCATGTGACGCATGACGTCATGCTCGCTGACATTTTTGTTCGTCATGAGTATGCGATCCTGCCTGCAAAGTTTGGCCTCGATCTGTTCAGCCGTTGGAGAAAAAGGGGTTTTTGTGTTTTCACGAAAAACAATATGGCGACCGAACCACGTGACATGTGACGTCATAATTACCATTAAAATATTCTGCAGACCGAGTCCCTCCTACGGTGAAAATTTGATCTCAATCGGTCCAATTATTGCAGAGAAAATCTTTTTTAAAGGAAATTAAAACTTAAAATGGCACTGAGTTAAGGATCATCAGAATTATCAGAATTCCCAAAGTGCATAACTTTGTCAAAAATTATCGAAACGTCGTGAAGTTCGAACTTGACCTGTAACTTTATCATGAGGAAACCATGTGCCAAGTTTGAAATCTTTAGCGTTAAGCGTTTAGAAAAAAAGTCCGGAAAACTGTTCTTTGCGTGACGGACTGACGGACGGAGGGACGGAATGCAAACCTATAGTCCCCTCCGGTGTACACCGGTAGGGGACTAATAAACGAACTACTAACTTCTAATCTGGTGTGTGGGTGTATCTACGCATAAGGAAGAACGCTATTGAAAATTGGGTCGCCACGTCAAAATCCAAGATGGCCG
This sequence comes from Myxine glutinosa, assembly GCF_964187855.1. Classification (NCBI taxonomy): domain Eukaryota; kingdom Metazoa; phylum Chordata; class Myxini; order Myxiniformes; family Myxinidae; genus Myxine; species Myxine glutinosa. The sequence goes on from NC_136271.1 coordinate 37,590,652, forward strand.
CCTTGCGTCTTCCACTTTGTCAATTCACATCACTTCACCGACGGGGGACCTCGGCGTAACGCTTGTTTTACGTGATTCTTCACCCTTGAGAGATTGGGTAAAAAAGTTGTGGACGAGTTATGACTAAACTCGGGGGACAGGTTGGTTAGGTGATGAGAACAAGCCGATTAGATTTTGGTTCAGGTCCGAATCCAGATACGGCCCATCAGTGGGAAACAAAACAAACTGTTCACCCTAGCGGACGTATATGCTCTACCGAGTGCCGTTCTAGTTAAATCCTGGGATTTGAAGCCAAAAGTGATACCGGTCTTATGACCTTAACACTACTTTGCCAGAGTATTGATTAAAGGTATCAGCAGTGTGTAAAGGAAATAATATTACAATACTGTATACATATGGAACCCCAACTTTATGAATTGCCATTGATGAGTTGATCCAATTGTTCAGCTCATCACTATTATACCTCAATTACAGTCGGTGTGCTGTTGTTCCAGAAAATAGTCAGGTTCCACATGTAATTTTGTGGAGATTTGTAATCATTTACATTTTTGCAAAGCTTGTGAGTCTCTGACTCCAAAAATCAATGTTTCCATTTGATTTGATTTGAAATGTATTTTTTCAAACATTGGATCAGCATTCCATCAAACGGAAACACTGATTTTGGGATTCTCAGCCTTTCAAATTTTTAAAGTTATAAAATGGTTTGAAATTTCCACAAAATCGGAACAAACCTTAAAATCCAGACATATGGAACCTGACTAAAATGTAAATGATGCACAAGTTCATCAAATTCATCAGTGAGGTAGAGCACAACTACAGCAGCTCTAATTTTCCCTTCCCCAGAGAAAGTCAGTATCAACCTGTTTGGAATACGATTTCCATCAAAACCAAGTGAGCAATTTATATACATACTGAAGCCCATTGAAGATCAGAACGGAGGGCTCAGGGTCAGATAAAGAACCGCTAATTGGCAATTGTACATTTTGGTCTTATGTACGCAAAGAGCACCATTTTGAAATTTTTAGGAAAGGTAAAGGTGATCAAACCTCTCCAGGTTAAATAATATTGTTAGTTCTGCAAGCATGATTTGGCAAAAGATTTGTAAATATAAAACCGTTAGTTTTACAAAATATGGCCATGCACAACAGCTTGAACAAACCTGTGTCATATTCCATGTAGGAACGTTGGCGATCGATGTATATCCCAGCAATGCAGACTGACCCAGCGTGCCTGTCGCAGACCCAGCTGCAAACGCAGAAGTCCCAAAGCCAAGCTGATTTCCCATTAAACCATTGGACATGCTCCCTCCAACAGGAACTCCAACAGGTGCCACTCCTATCATGGCATTTTGGGGAGCATTTACTGGAACACTGGGATATGCCATTGGGGCTGCTGTGGAAGGCATATAAGCTATACTGGCACCAGGAGGCAAATAGACGGGACCTGTGGAAAGAAAGACACAACAAATTAATCGGAATAGAGTAAAATGAGCAACGATATTCTAGAACAACCGGATGCTCCCAAAGCTGCGGCTTTCAAGGATCAAATGAGAGGAATTTTCCAGCAAAACAGGTTTCTTCCAAATAAAACTGCTCAAACAAATGTCCATTGCATGGAAAACGTGAATATTTCAAAAGAGTAACAGGTGATTAATGCATACCTTGTGGGACACATTGGCTGTGCTGGTTGCCATACAAAGACAGGATAGAGTCCTTGCTCATGGTCTTCTTGCTGCCATCCTCGGATTGGGTCGACGTGTCGAGGAAGAGGTTGAGGTCATTTGCCGATGGCTGACCCTGATTCACAGGTTTTGCTGCAGTTGTTGTCACAGTTGCCTACAGAGTTGCAGTTGCAGGTTAAATAATGTATTAAACCTCCTAGCTTGATGGAACACCAAGACAGATCGTGTCCCATGAAATGGATTGAAATAGAATCGAGTGGAAGCCATCCAGAATGGAGATGAAGTGTATGGCGTTTAATGCAGTGTTGCCTTTATCGGGTCAGAATGGCTTGTTTTGGGTTATTACTATGGCCGACCACAATCCCACCACCTGGTTGATGTGTAGTGAGGCAGAGACAATGTTGCTCACATTTTGCGCAGCTTAGGCTGTTATGGGACACGATCTGTGCCTTGTTGTATATTGTTGTGTAAATGGCTCCTAGAGGGTTAATGCTTAGTACAGTGCAGTTATATCCTCAGTAAATGTAATAGCACAAGCATGACACAATCGTGACATTAGAAATGCGTCGTTTATGTAATAGTTAGACATCATCTTCCTCTCCCAGTGTCTGTCGAAAAATCTCAATCCTTTCAACCCCATTTTTAATGTCCTCACCTATGTAATTTGTCTTTTGTATTCTTTTAAAGTGTCTTGCTAGGCCAGATAAGCTATCTAGTTGGGAAAGCGCCCCCTTGGCTGGCTCAAGAAGATAGGCAGTCCTTCAGGCATCAGAACGAGAACCTCAGCCAATGGTGAGTGAGAGGGGAGGGGCATGACGCGGTGGTTATAAAGGCAGCTTGGGGAGAGCTGTGGACTTTGCTGGTGCTGCCACACCTGAGCCCAACCCCACTCAGCCAGAGCCACACCCTGCTAATGCCAGAGCCATGCCCTGCTCACGCCAGGGCCACACAATCTCCTCTCCTCTCCTCTCCTCCAGGCCAAGAAGCAAGCCGGTGATCGATCCTGCAATACTCTGCCGGGTTTGCCCAGAACCCTTCTGTCTTGGGAATTCCTCTGTCTCTATCATGGTGCGAAAGATTGGGCCCAGTTATGTTTCATAACCAAGGAATCTCCATTTGTTTGTTGGCATTGTGAGCACGTACCGCTGGGGGTCAAGGGTTTTATTATTACATAATCATTATCAAGTGTTTCCTTCCCACCATATGACCATTATAATTAAACATACCTGGTCTCGGGGTGAATTCTGGTTGTCGTAGTCTTCATTGGTGATTAGAAAAAGCCTGTTGAGGGGTTATTTAGCAGTAGAAATCACATTTATAAAGACGGTGCTACACGTCTCGGGCTCGCTCGGCCTAATTGAATACGATCGGGTGGTGTTAATTAGTGTAGCGCTTGACCGATGCAGTTCCCTCCCTCAGCTCCTGAACCTCAAATTCAAACTAAGTGAAGATCTGACTAAGTGAAGTGAATCAGGCAGTTTGTCCCCAAGCTGAAGTCAGTTAACGAGTCAGCTGAGTTTTTACTAGCTCCAACAGTGGCGTGGCAGATCTGAAATTAACGAGTCTTCCTGATCCTTTAACGAGTTCTGAAATCAACGATGCAAAATTCTTAATGCTGCCTCGAGCTTGATTTGAATCCACAATCTTTGCGTTGCCATTCCATTGTCCTCGCCAACATCCCATAACTGCACCAAACACATGACCACCATCATGTCGGCCAACGTCTGCACCCAAAAATAATTTTGATTGAGGCGAGTTAATGCTTCCACCATGCCAACTGGATTTCAGTTTCTGGAGTGAAGGGCATCCAGGTTTCATCCAGTCACAGTGATGTTCACAAACTGTCCTCCATTTACTGCATTTCTCGCCACCATATTCTAAGACATGGAGAATTGTGCGTTTTGGTTTGTTTTCTGCGAACATCAACGGTACAAAACGTCAAGAAACTTACCATTGAGCCGTGTGCAATCGGATACCCACAGAACCATTTGATATGGGCATTGCAACATCTTCCACTGTTATTCTGCATAACTGATTTGTCCACAAACTCAATGTTCAATGAACGGCTTGGTTTGGGGATCGTCTGGAATGAGGGTCAGTTTTGCTGCTTTTATCTTCAAACCTCTGCACCCAGCTATGTACAATTTTCACATCCATAGTCGACTCCAAACACACTGGAACCAAATGGTAAGGAGTATCCACGAATCTACTCACTCAGATGAGAAAACATTGACCGTTACTCATGTTTTACACCACAGGGAGTGGTTGAAATCTTCCCACACGGATGTTGAAGGAGTTGAAGCTCTTACATTTTCCATTATCAATGATTTGGAACAAATTATCATCCACCCTACCCATATAATGACCACTCTTCCAACACTTTGGATCTGTTCTTCACCTCCAATCTGTCGCGTTACACCAACATAATTTCACCTCCAATTGGTTCTTCTGACCACAATCGTGTGAACATCACTTTACTTACCATCACTCCTCCTCCAACTGCTCCGACTAAACACCAGTATTGGCATTTCAATAGCCCTGACTGGTGAGTTGTTACAAAAGTTGTAAAGATTTTACAACAAGACTGGTTTACAAAACTTATTTTCTGATTTCCCCTGGAAAAACTACTGCCTTTGCTCGGGCATCGCTTCTATCTCTGCTGAATGTGTAGCTGAAGTTATTGTTGCAGGAATGGAGGCTTATATCCCCTTCTCTTTCAAGTCTATCTCTCCTACCAACTCTTGGTTCAATAATTCCTGCTCTGCAGTCATTCGTGCAAGAGATGCAGCATATCGGACATGGAAAAACTCTTCTTCCACCGACTTGCATTCGGCTTTCATATCATTAACAGCTTCTGGTGCTCGACCTTTCCTTCACTTTTACGTTCCGACGATACCATCGCTGTCTCTCCGACTGATAAAGCAACTCTTTTTACCTCCGCCATCAAAGATGGGTGGAGGTTATGGTTTCACCCTGTCTGTCTGTTTGTGAACAAGATACCTCAAAAGGTTGTGGACGGATTCGGACGAAATTTGGCAGAGATGTAGCGTATGTGACAAGGACGAATTTATTAGATTTTGGCGAAGATCTGGATTCGGATCCGGCTAGTAGAATTTTTTAAGTGATTCTTCACCATTGGGAGATAGGGCCAAAAATGATACAGAGAAGGACATCTCAAAAATTTGTGGACGGATTTGGACGAAACCTGGTGGACCGGTTGGGTGTCTGACAACGATGATTCCATTCGATTTTGGTGATGATTCGGATACGGCTATTATATATTTTAAAGTGATTCTTCACCATTGGGAGATAGGGCCAAACAGGATATGGAGCAGGCTATGTCAAAAAGTTGTGGACTGATGATTTTGATTAAATGCGTTTCTGTATTGTGATTTTCTGGTCTAGTCTGGGATACAAAACATAAACTGTCCACCTGGCTGAGGTATGCTCTCGACTGAGTGTCGTTCTAGTTGGTTCTCTTTTCTCCTCTAATTGCACACTGGATAACTCTAACATTCCATCTCCCTCTGATGCACCCCTTAGCAATCCCATGCCCCTCCCTACAATCTCTTTTCATGCAGTCAAAAAAGTACGCCTCTGGACACAAGCAAGGCATACGGACAAGATGGAACGACCTCCTCGTGTCTTGGAGGAGTGTGCTTCAGAACTTGCACCCGTGCTTGCTAGTTCGTTTCGTTTTTGTTAAAAAACCCAAACTTTTCCTCTTCCCTGGGAACATGCCTTAGTGCAGACTATTTTAAAGAAGGGTGATCGTTCAAACCCTTCCAACTACCGTCCTATTGCTCTGACTTCTACTATTTCCAAAGTCTTTGAATGTCTTCTCAATAACCATTGCCTGAAGCATCTCGAATCCCACAGTCTTCTATCTGACCATCAATATGGCTTTCGCAAGGCAAGATCTACTGGTGATATCCTTTCTTACATTAAGCCTTGTGTTGGCTTAGTGGTTAGGGTGCAGGCTTGGGATCCTAGGATCCTGAGTTTGAATCCCGGTCGATCGTTCAATTAACGCCAAGGGGGTTGACTCAGCCTGTCATCCTTCTGCGGTCGGCAAATAGAGTACCAGCTTGCTGGGATGAATGATCATGGTGTGCACCCCGGTTTAGAATAGGTACACCGTATCCCTGCGTGTCGTAAGAGGCGACTAAAGAGTTGGCGTCAGCAAGGGCATCCGACCATAAAAATATTGCCTCAAAAAGGGAACCATGATGATTGTCATGGGACCCAGAAGGCTAACCCCTACTAAAGCAGGGAAAATGGCCTTAAAAAGAGAATTTAAAAAAAAATCCTTTCTTACATTACAAATGTCTGGGCCTCTTCTCTGAGAGACTTTGGGGAATCCTTTGCTGTAGGCCTCGATATCTCAAAAGCCTTTGACAGAGTTTGGCATCAGGGTCTGATATCCAAGCTTCCCTCCTTCACTATGCTCTCTCTCTCATATTGAGGTTTCTCCGACCACTCCATCTCTAATTGTTGACGATTCAACATCTCCCTCCTTCCCTATCAACAGCGGTGTCCCTCAGGGTTCTGTGCTGTCTCTAACACTCCTCCTTTTTAATCAATGACTTTTCTTCCACAAATAACCAAATGCACTCATATGCTGATGACTCGACATTACATTCCTCCATGGTTTTCACATCTGTTCCATCTTCCCTCACTCGATCTGCTTCTCGTTTGATCATAGCCACCACTTTAAATTCGGATTTGGGAAAGATTTCCCAAAGGGGCAAATGTAATCAAGTTAAGTTTAATGCTTCTAAAACTCAACTTCTTCCCATCCCTCTCTCTAAAACTCCTCTCATCTCTCCAATCCTCTTTGAAAGCTCCACGATTACACCATGCAATTCAATAAACCTACTACGTAATAGATTCTTCTCCTTTGAACAGTTGCTTCAACTATATAAAGGATTGATTCGTCCTTGTGTAGAGTACTGCTCTCACATCTCGGGAGGTTCTAGCTCCACATACTTACTGGACAGAATTGAATCTAAAGTAATCCGACTTATCAACTCTCCCAATCTGACCTAAAAACTCGACCCACTCACACTACACCACAACTCACCACATACAAGGCTTCCTCACCACATACAAGGCTTTCATCCGCAGCTCAATGGAATACTGCTCTCCCCTCTGGGCTGGTGCTCCTGCCTCACACCTAGCTAGTCTTCATGCTGTTGAAACCAAAGCGTTCAGAATCATTGGAATAATCATTGGAATTCGCGGGTCCACGAGCCTCGATTCAGTATACAAAAAAAAAAAAAAAAAAAAATCTCCTGTGATGAAGCTACCTCCGAGGGCCTTTCACTTACTCACCGCAGGCAGGTTGGTGGTCTTTCTGTCTTCTACGGACTCCTCTCCGGCCTTGCTCCTCCAGCTCTCTCTGGGCTCTGTCCCCCAAATATTCGTACAGGTCGCACAAGATCTGCCTGCAACCCTCTTATGGTTAAATTGCCAAAATCAAGACTCTCTGCTCACCTTCACTCTTTCATTCCTCTTTTCTCCTGCCTCTGGAACAAACTCCCTCACTCTCTTCAATCCTACTCCTCCCTCCAGGTCTTCAAAACAGCTGTTCACCACCATCTCTTATCTTCCCCCATCCAAAACCTTGATCTGTTCTACCCCCGCTAATTTCACCCCAAATCCTCTTTTTTGAAATACCAACTTCTGTCCTGGAAGTCCTTGGTGTCTTTGTGTTTATACTTCTCCCACCCCCCCCCCCCCCTTCCCATGCCGCCTCCCACCAAGAACTCTCCCTCCCACACACATTCCTGATGTCCCTCACAAATGTTGTGTTTATGTGTTACCCCTTCTCTCCCAATCTTGTCTACCGCTCCCCTTTTTATATACTTTGGTTGTTTGTCTGTTTGATTTGTTTGTGTGATAAATGTTAGCTCTTTCACGAGCCTCGATTATGTATACAAAAAAAAAACAACTCAGCTCCCTTTCTCTTTTCTACAGATATTATTTCGGTTTCTGCTCCCAAGAACTTGCTGCTTGTGTACATCCATTAGCAAGACCACGCAATACTCAACAAGCCACGACATCGCATGATTACTGTGTGGCCATTGGCAACTCAAGGGTGAGCCGTTATCTTTGTTTCTTCCCCTCCACTGCCAAACTCTGGAACCCTTTACCTTCCCATGTATTTCCAAACACTTACGACCTTCCCCTTTTGAAAAAGCAGATTTCTAAAAACTTCCTCAAAAACTGTTAAGACTATTCTCTCTTTATTCCCTTTTCTATCAATGCAGTTCTTTTATTTGAGGCCTGGCGTCGATGAGGACACTAGTCCATGACTGGAGCCTTCAACATTTTAAAAAAAACAAAAAAAAAAACAAATATAACAGGAGATAGCAGCCATTTTCACACGGGAAACATTTCATCAACGTGTGTAATTGGCGTTCTGTTTACATTCATACATCTGGGAATTATGAATTAGGAGAACATCATATTTGAACGCAACTAACACACACACACACACACCACACACCACACACACACACACACACACACACACGCTTTGCCACAGGTTATCTCCTTCAAGATATCACTTCTGGAATTATCAATTTGCCAATGTAAAATCCTGATGCTGTCGCAATGAAACAAAGACTAAGCTTCCCCTGGTGTCTTATGACCACCATCCCATTATTCTCTATATTATGCAGGCTCTTTATACGCACCCCAGCTGTGATTGCTTTCTGTCATTCTCAGCTCTTTGTGCACGTCATTACGGTTCAAAATGGTAAACTCTGTGATGGACTCTCCACCATGCTGTCAACACATGCTGTGCCTTCACGTATCTGAGCCTTGAAATCCTTGTGGCCGTTTGTGCTAAGAGCGACACTAACATACACGGCATCCACCAAAACCAGCGAGTTTCCAACCAGAAATCAGCCACAGGAAGAAGAAATGTGCATTGAGGTTACAGGCTTCCTGTAACAGTTACAGTTATCCCTCGTTTATCCCCCCTAATCCATCTAGTCTAAAATGGACAAGGCTCGTCTCTCGTGTGGGCCGCATACCAGACAATTATCCCGAGCACTTGTCGTTAATACATATTCAAAAGTCCTATGACCGACATGAACACATTACCTCCATTAACCCTTCCAAATCCAATCCTCTTGCTGGTTTGTTTTATCCTTTTCTCTCTCTCTATTCCTTTCCTGTCCATTATCCACTTGCTGGTTGTGCACAATTGTTACCTTGCCACCACATTGTTACCCTGTTACTTCAACCTTGCTCTTCCATGAGCCTCACTCTACGTTACAGTTACAGTTACAATTTAACAGTTACCCTCTAAAATATGTCCCTCCTCCTGCTCCCAGTCTTCCTGATGCTACCCTCACCAATCCACTGCTATTTCTCCAATACTGTGCTGTGCCTGCCAAAATAAACTACCGCAACTACTTTTCACCGAAAGATCTGGCTGCAAAATAACTGAGCACTAGAATCATTCGGGAGAAAAATAAATAAATAAAATACCAAGATGTTTCACAGAGGATACCTAATAATGGTTGGTCATCAACCAACGACGTGCATAAAACCTTTGGCCTCAACACAATATATATATATATATTTTTAACTTCAACATTTAAATGATCACCCTCTCAAAACAAAAGCGTATAAACTGCATACTTGACTGGTGGGTGTTGAAGCAGGCAGTGGATTGGACACCATTGGCCCAAAAATGTCAAGGTCTCCACTAGTTCCTGTTGGAGTAGATTTGGGACTCTCATTCCATCCTTGGTTATCTAAGGGTACAAATAGCTGCATGTTAAACACATTTCCTTACCTCATTGACAATGAGAGTTGTATTAAAGGGTAAAGTAAAGCTCAAACAAACAGAACTTGCCAAGGCCCAATAGGTCCATATCTAGTCCAGGCGCCTTGGCACGCACTGCCTTGTGCATTCCCTGCAGCTCTGGAGATTTTTCCTGTTAAGTGGGATTCAAAAGTGGTAAATATTATGAAAAGCTCTTTCAAAATACAACTGTGTACCCAAAACATGAGCTCTTGCCGCAATTTTTTTTTTTTTTGTATACAAGATCGAGGCTCATGTAAGAGCTAACATTAATCACAAAAAGACAAACCGACACATAAAGCATAACATAAAGGGAGCGGACTTAACCGCTTAATCCCAATTGACAAATATATATATATATATATATATATATATATATATATATATATATATATATATATATATATATATATATATATATATATATATATATATATATATAAAATATACATACATATAAATATACATACATATAAATATACATACATATAAATATACATACATATAAATATAAATATATATGTATATATATCTATATAAATATACATATATACATATATATCTATATAAATATACATATATACATATATATATATATATATATATATATATATATATATATATATATATATATATATGTGTGTACCCCGATTTAGAATAGGTACACCGTATCCCTGCGCATCGTAAGAGGCGACTAAGGGTTGGCCGCAGGAAGGGCATCTGGCCATAAAAACATTGCCTCAAACAGGGAACCATGATTGTCATGGGGCCTGCAAGGCTAACCCCCACTCTAGCGGGGAAAATGGCCTTAAAACGATCATTCATTCATTCATTCAAACGACATCTTCAGAAACTCTCCCATATGTGCCATCTGTCGCTACAAATGCTGTCATGGGCATTTCATCAGCTAGTCATATCTGCCATGGATTACAACCAATGAGGTTTGTCCATGCTCCGATCTTTAAATGCTGAATGTCAAACTAGGAAGCAACATGTACCATTTTTGCAAGTCTTCAGTGACACTCGATTATGGTCCGAATCAAACTGCACACCTCCTAGCTTCATATCAGAGTGGACACACTCACCATTACGTCAACGTCTGATTAAATAACCTTAAAGGTTTTGCAACCCACAAAAAAAACAAAAAAAGCAGTTGCACCAGCTTTGGCACAGGAAAAAGGAAGAAAATACGATTGAATCACCAAGGGACAAATCAATACTTCCAATGAAGCAACGACAAGGCAAATTAACCTTTTCCCAAAACCTAATTGCAGTTCACTGGATGAGATTAAACGAGTGGAGAAAAACTCAGATGAATTGTGCCTTTTACAGCTCAAAAAACAAACAGGCTTACAAGAACTTCCTCATTCGATTACAAGACACCAGTTAGAGCTTACGTTCAGTTAAAAAAAAAATTCAGCTTACGTTTTTCAACGCTTTCTTGCACATGCCAATTTCACTTGGGGAAACAAATTTGCACGATTACAAAACGGGCATCAAAGATGATTGGATAACTTGGATGTAAGAGTTGCATCTCGATGATAACAAGGAGCCGGTACTCAAGGCTCCCCACCTATTGGGCGGTATGAGGAATATATCTGTGTAATATGAAAGCTAAATCTTGAACGGTTTTTAAAATATCGCGCACATGAGCCAAGATGGTTGCCATGGCAACAGAATTCAGCCAAACATCGCCGTGATCTAACCAGGTTGAGATAACATCATGACGAATGGATATCTGCAATATGAAAGGTAAATGTTCATCGGTTTTCAAAATATCGCGTACACAAAAGCACATGGACAGATGATCGGTAGGTAGGTCCTCATTTTAATGTCCCTCGTCTCCGACCTCGTCAAAGGAACGGGCGCCAAAATAAGGAAACCCACAACTAATAGGCAATGCAATAATAAAGGCCATCTTACTATAATTCACCAAATGTCGGTCCGTCCGTTCGAAGGTACCGCAAGAACGGCTGAACCGATCGCAACGATATTTTGGGTGGGTATTCCTGGGACCCCTGGGAGTAAAATAGGCTATGTTGTTTTTCCAAGTTTTCAAAGTTTCCAATTTTTCCAAACACGATGTAATAATATTTACCGATATGAACAGTGATGTGGCTTTTGTTGAAATTCTACAAATACTGTTTATTCTACGTACCAGGAGAGAGTAGATCGACTCCTGACGAACTCTTCCTATATAAACGTGCGGCTCCGAAGTAACACGGCAGCGTGTGCAAAGCGACTGAGAAACAGGCATAGCGGCCGCTTCCGTGTTACAGATTCGGTGCGCACTCTTCACACATAAACGTGCGACTGAGAAAGACGTGTAGCGGCCGCTTCCGTTTTGCAGAATTCAATCTTCTTTCAAAATTGGTGCCATGTACTGTTTAGATTTTGATGATTTGCATGTGATATGATTCAACGGATGTTTATACGAATCGTTTAAAATAAAAAAGCCTTCAATCTCTAATATTTTGCCTTTTCATTTGGGCCTCCCAATTGAAGCCCCGCCCATAGGGCAGGTACCGTTGCTAGTACACATAATTTTAAAAAAGTTTAAATGTTGCAAAACTCACCACTTTGGTTTTTTCGACAACAGCAGGCTTAACTTCATTTTTCTTTTCTTTAAGTTTTTCTCTTTGCTGCAACACAGGATTTAAAAAAAAAAGATGCATTAGCTTAAAAATCTTTTTTTTGGTATACAGGGACAGAAAGCAGTGGGGAAGGCGGAAGAGGAAGGGGAGGTTACAAATGTACAAGATGGTCTATGTCCACCTGGGCAACGTCTCAAATGAAAAGAGTGTACATACTATCCCAAGGTGTCAAGAAGTTGCGTATAATGAAGTGTGCAAAGGTGAGTTGTGGATTTGACCGATTATAATGACAATAACAAATTGTGGACTTCATCATATAAAATACACAGGTCAGAAGTCACCCAATACCATGAATACTGTAGTTTGGAAACTGTCCACACCACAAGAGTGACAATACAATTGATATGCAGAACAAGGTTGGTAACAGGAACAACAATCTGTGGTCCAAGTGTCACAATATCAGGTCCAAGAAAAAACAATGAATTATCATTGAGTAAATAAAAATTGGTCAAACCAGCAATCCGAATCCGTACTCAAATCGAATTGCAACTCAATGGGAGGACACCATACAGCCACATGTAGTACGCATGGAGGACACGATTATGGATTATAGATCCGATCCGGTGTGCCGAGCACATGGAGTGGTGCGTCTGTTTGCATAATCACGTGGCTTACAACTCAAATGCACATTGTATCTCTTCACGTAATTTAATAAAGCAGCGTTGGCAGAGTCATGTGTATGACCGTCGCTCGTGTGCCCCCAGCATGTTGGGTAATGATGAAACCACATTGCACCTCATTCATGATGCACCACCAGCAGCATCTTCTTCTTCTACATAATTATTAGTCCACTTAAAGTTGGGTTGCTGACATGGATCCTGCTCCACCATTTGGGTCGATCGTATATCCATTCTTTATTCCACACCTATCTCCTTTATGTCCACTTCCACACAATCACTCCATCTCCTCTTCTGTGTGCCAGGTCGTCTCTGTCCAGGTGATATCATTCTCATCATCCTACCCACATAATCGCCCATCCCTTCTCAGCCCATAACATCATACACCTTTCCCTTCAGTCTCACCAGCATCTATCACAAAGTATTCCTGAAACCTTCTCCCAGTTACTCCATCCTGGGTGTATCCTGATGCTCATCTCCCCCATCTAACTCACCATCCTGCTGCACTACTGACACCAGGTACTTAAACTTCAGCACCTCCTTTACGTTTTCCCCTTGTATCAACATTCCATTTCCCTCTACCTCTTCACTACTCACTGTCCATCCCATGTACTCTGTCTTTGACCGACTAATCCTCAAGCCCCGACCTTCCAATGCCTTCCTCCATTCTTCCAATTTCAATTGTACCTCTCCTTACTTTCGGCACACCATACTATGTCATCCGCAAACAGCATACTCCATGGTGCCCGTGTTCTCACATCAGCTGTCAGAACATCGATCATAATAACAAACAAAAATGGGCTCAATACAGAGCCTTGATGCACACAGACTTCCATCATTAAACTATCCGTCACTCCAAAACACCAAAAGCAGCATCAATTCAAAAATATCAAGATAAACTACGCTCGTCAGATAAAGAGACTTGCAATCCAACTTGTTGAAAGTTCCAAAACTGAAAATGCATTTGATGAACGGGTTGTTCATCGACAATGTCACCAAAAATAAATAAATAAATAAAATACCTTGAGTACATTCAGGTCCACACTTTTGTCCGTGTACTTCTTCTTCTCGTATTTGTCTCGGACAAACATCTCCACAGCACTGAGTCGGTGTGTTAAGAGATTTCTCCTTGGGTATCAAACCATTAAAATATATGTTATGACACTTTCTGTCAATCTCTATTAATAACAATGCTACAGTAAACTCCCACAATCACATCTCACTTGTTTATAGATACACACAAGCTGTTGTGTCATTCATTCACCCCCAGCCTCCCAACACTACCCTCCAACCCCTCCCTCCTCCCCAACCAAAACAAGCCACTTTAACTATGTTGCTCATTTCATGCACTTCTCCACCTTCATGCTTACTCTGCACATTAGTGTCCCAAGAGCCCTCCTGAGATAGACGGTCTATGTGTTACCCTTTGGGCCATCCGGGCTTCCTGTCCTGTCCACACAAAGGGGCAGCGACAACTTCTCGTGGCCAGAGTGGTGTGACGAAATGTCGGCATGTTCCGAAGTTTCTTCGCTCGTTACCAAGTGGTCGGAAAATGTGGTCCGATTCCGCAAGCACATGTTCGACGAGTAGAGTAGATGGCATTGGACGTGCCTTCGAACAAGTGTGGACGATGCACAGGCACGAAGGACTTTTGTGTTACCATTTTCCACCGAAAACACAAAACTCAGCACGACAGACAATACTACCACTCAATAAGAGTTTGTGATTGTAAGAGTTTGTGATTGTAAGAGTTTGTGATTGTAAGAGTTTGTGATTGTAAGAGTTTGTGATTGTAAGAGTTTGTGATTGTAAGAGTTTGTGATTGTAAGAGTTTGTGATTGTAAGAGTTTGTGATTGTAAGAGTTTGTGATTGTAAGAGTTTGTGATTGTAAGAGTTTGTGATTGTAAGAGTTTGTGATTGTAAGAGTTTGTGATTGTAAGAGTTTGTGATTGTAAGAGTTTGTGATTGTAAGAGTTTGTGATTGTAAGAGTTTGTGATTGTGAGAGTTTGTGATTGTGAGAGTTTGTGATTGTGAGAGTTTGTGATTGTGAGAGTTTGTGATTGTGAGAGTTTGTGATTGTAAGAGTTTGTGATTGTAAGAGTTTGTGATTGTAAGAGTTTGTGATTGTAAGAGTTTGTGATTGTAAGAGTTTGTGATTGTAAGAGTTTGTGATTGTAAGAGTTTGTGATTGTAAGAGTTTGTGATTGTAAGAGTTTGTGATTGTGAGAGTTTGTGATTGTAAGAGTTTGTGATTGTAAGAGTTTGTGATTGTAAGAGTTTGTGATTGTAAGAGTTTGTGATTGTAAGAGTTTGTGATTGTAAGAGTTTGTGATTGTAAGAGTTTGTGATTGTAAGAGTTTGTGATTGTAAGAGTTTGTGATTGTAAGAGTTTGTGATTGTAAGAGTTTGTGATTGTAAGAGTTTGTGATTGTAAGAGTTTGTGATTGTAAGAGTTTGTGATTGTAAGAGATTGTGATTGTAAGAGTTTGTGATTGTAAGAGTTTGTGATTGTAAGAGTTTGTGATTGTAAGAGTTTGTGATTGTAAGAGTTTGTGATTGTAAGAGTTTGTGATTGTAAGAGTTTGTGATTGTAAGAGTTTGTGATTGTAAGAGTTTGTGATTGTAAGAGTTTGTGATTGTAAGAGTTTGTGATTGCATGGTTTTGCACGTTTTTGCCATCGTCTTGCATGGCCTCATTGGTTTGTACTACAAGGATGTCAACAGTCTGTATTTTACTTCTTTGTCTGTATTATACAAAAATGCCTTTACAATACCAGTGGGGAAAAAATTAAACAAAATATATTGTTGCGAATATGGAATTTGGCCTCCATATCCGCTTGTAAATATTCCCCTATTTTCTCCAATACTCCCCAACTTTCCCCAGTCCCCCATTCCCTAGTCCCATTGCATGTAAATAACAATCAGTAGAGCCGACCTTCCCCTTATTCCCCCATTAAATGTCGTGCCCAGGTCCACCGCACCACACGTAGACAACTTTCGGACATCTTCCTAGTTATTCTTATTCTATGTCAGTTAAGGCCTCGTCTCCATTAATTATGACTCTTCGTTGCACCAGAATGTGATTATATGGCATCAGTAGTGAGTTTAGGACCTTTCCCATACCTCCTCCCATCTTCTTCCCCAAACAACAACAATAACAACAACTACAACAACAATTACAACAACAACAGAGGAGATGGCGGCGGAGCGGGGGAGGATGCGTCCTCACACCGGCTCGATTAGCTCCAGACCATGCGCTCCACGGGGTTACCCCGAAGGGGCTGGCTGTCAGCTCCTCGTCAGGGGCGGAGCCAGTAACCCCCCCCGCACGCACCCAATGAGAAGCAACGTGCCGATTCCACGAGGCGGAGCTAACGAGCCGAGGGCGTGTCACTCCCCGCCGGATATACGCGGCCCCGCGCCGGATGTGACGTCAGATGCGCCTCAGCTTGGAGAGAGAAGCCACCGCCACCCCCAGCGCGACGATACCTCCCCGCATCTTTGGACCGAACTGGACCGTACGTGATCCTGCCCTGAGCCCAGGTGCACCTGGAGCGATCGCTACCCGCTTTCGTTGCAATCAAACCCCCGTGTGAGTGAGCCTTGTCCCGTTTATTTGTCGTCTGTTGGGGTTAATATAAGCGTGTTTAAGTGCCCACCTTCCTATGTTTCCCTCTTGTCCCTGTAATCTAAACCTTCCGCATTATTGTAATAACAACCTTTGAGAACCGTATCCCTGGTGTCGTGTCGTATTAATTCCAGCCGTGTGTCTTCTTTTTCCTTCATTGGTCTAGCATAGCGCTATTAGTCAACGTTCGGGCACAATCGGGTAACATGTGCAGACGTGGTCATACCATAAAACCGCTCGGGAAATAACATCCAAGCCACGTCTGTAACAATTGGTGTCAGGAGTGGGATTCGAACCCGGGACTAAATTAGTTAGGCCCAAATTTTGGGAGGGAAAATCGATTCGGAGCGCGTTTCCCGCGCGAAATTATAACGGCGAAATTTCAATTTGTTTTACGAAAATAAAAAATAAAAACCGAATTTTGAAAGTCGCGCTATGGCGGATCAAGACAGCTGGGGTCCGGTAAAGGAGAGTGAGGTAGGGTCGATCCAGGACCAAAATGAGGGACAGGAGAGCGAAGCAGTGAGGGCGGCAGGTTCGCAAAATAGCGCCGTCACGCACGAAGAAGCGGGCGCGCAAAATGGCGCCTCGCTGGTCACCGTGCCCGCGACCGAAGTAGCGCCGCTGGGAAGATTGGAACTTTTTTTTATACAAATGACGGCCCTTATGGAAAAGAATAGTGAGCGATTGGAAAACCAAATGGGGGTAATGGGAAACCAAATGGGGGTAATGAGGGACGAAGCGAGGGGTACCAGTGAGAAGTTAGACAATAATTTTGAGGAGTTAGACAAGAAAATTGGGAAGTTAGACAATAATTTTGAGGAGTTAGACAACGGGATAAAAGAAGTAAAGAATGGGTTAACGGGGGTAGAAAACAGAATGGCCGCTCAAGAGAATCAGATAGAGGGAGTGAAACATGGGTTAACGGGGGTAGAAAACAGAATGGCCGCTCAAGAGAATCAGATAGAGGGAGTGAAACATGGGTTAACGGGGGTAGAAAACAGAATGGCCGCTCAAGAGAATCAAATGGAAGGGATGCAAAAAGGGTTAGAGGGGTTAGAAAACAGTATGGAAGGCAAATTGAGGGACATGAGGGACCAAGCGGAAAGGGAAGTTAACCAAATGGGGCAGCAGATAGAGGGGGTCAGAATAGGGGTAGAAACCAAACTGGATGCTCACAGGGAGGAAATGGAGCAGATGAGGGTGGCATCTGGGCAGGAGATGCAAGTGATGGGAGAGGAGATCAGAAGAGGAGTGAGTGAGGAGGTCGGAGGAGTGCGCGAGGAGGTGAGGCACTGTAAGGAGCGCATGGAGAAAGAGGTGAGAAAGGGGACTGTAAAATTGCAAGGGGGCATAGAGGTCCTGACGCAGGAGGTGGAGCAGCTGACGGTGGGACAGACGGAGTTAGTGGAGCAGGTTCAAAGGAACACTGCGGTATTAGGAGGTTTAAAGGCGACACAGAAAGAACTAAAAGATGACTTGGTAGCGACGAAGAGGGAATGTCAGATGGTACGTGAGGGACTGACAACGAGGTTGGACGAGGTGATAGAGGTAATGGAGACGAAGGACCGGCAGGTGAGGACGCACCTGGAAACGGTCAAGGTAGCCTTAGAGGATGAGCTTGAGGAGACGTACCGGGGAATAAAAGAGGTGAAGCACAAATTAGAAGAAGTGGAAGAAGGGATGAGCGAAATTAAGAAGCGACGGAGAGGGGATAAGAAAGAGATAAAAGAGGAGATAAAAGAATTGGTCCAAAGTCTGTGTTTGGATCGTGATGATGTGCTCATTAACCGGATGAGGGATTCGCAGGTGATGGAGGAGAAGCGAAGAGGAAGAGGACCCGGTGTAAGTGGTGACCAATATGGTCGTGCGTATGATGCGCCAGGGGATTTAAGAAGCTTGGGGGTCGAGATAGACCCGGGTGTTCGTGAGAGGCCGTTGGTGAAGTGTGCGACAGGTCTGGTGTGCGAAAAAGGAGGTGTGCGAGAAAGTCCGACTCTGGGGTGTGTGAGGAAAAAGTGCGTGCCAAGGAGTGAGTGTGCTGGCGAGAGTGAGTCGGTCGTAGCGCGTGTGCGAGGGAGCACATGGAAGCGTGGTGTGGTGAGTGTTACAGAGGGTGTGACGGGAGAGTGTGCGCAGGAGTGTGTGCGAGAAAGGTGTGTGACGGACAGGTGCATGAGGAAAGAGTGCGCTGTCAGAAGTAAGGAAGAGTGTCCACCTGGGGTGAGTGTTACAGAGGGTGTAACGGGAGAGTGTGCGCGAGAAAGGTGTGTGACGGACAGGTGCACGAGGAAAGAGTGCGCTGTCAAGAGTAAGGGTGAGTGCGCTGTCAAGAATGGAGGTGAGAGTAGTGAGAGTGACAAGGAGCGTGAGTTAGTTGTGACAGGTGAGCGAGGATGTACACCTGGGATGGAAGGATGCGCACCTGGAATGGGAGAGCGTGAGTGGGAATGCACGCTGGAGTTGGTGGTGAGGCACATGGTTGGGTGTGCGAATGAGGGCACACCTGTGATTGTCACAGAGGAGGTGACCAAGGAGGGGGCGCGAAGAGGTGTTTTGGTGAGGTGTGCTACGAACGAATGTGTGCCAAAATGTTCAGTGGTCAGGTGTGTGACCAAGGCTGTGAGTGGAATGGGTGTACCTGGGTGTGTAAGGAACGGTACAAGGAGAATGGGAACAGCTGCATGTATGAGCAAGGAACGGGCTGCGGGGTGTAAGCATGCAGGTGAAGCATCGATGTTACACGGGTTAAAGGTCAGGTCGACTTTTAGCCGAAGCGGGCCCTCGGTGCGTGCCGGGCTTCGCGTGCCGCGAGAACCAGCGGGGATCCGAGCCACGGCGGGTTCGAAAGAACCGCCGTGCGCGATCCACGCTGGGCCTCGCTTTGAACGGCCACGTCCGTGCTCCACCAGGCGGAGCGGGCGGCAGGATAGGAAGGGTCGTTATGGCGACCACGTTTTGTTGAGACGTGCCGGCAGGTCGAGATCGGGACATTGGATGGCTCCACGCCGAGGTGATGCGTGGGATCTCGGCCCGGGTAAGCCCCCGTCCCTGCACCGAGTGCCGGACGCATCCAGCCGCTGGCACAAAACAACCAGCATCCATTGTTTGGCTTTACGAAGCCGGGCTTTGGACAGGAATTGGCGCACCGAGAGGTATTAGTGAGTCGACTGGGTGATGAGGTTAGTGTTTTGGACCCAAAATTAGAGAAAAACAAAATTTGGTGATTGGCAAAGGATTGGCAGTAGTGATTGGCAGATGATGAGTAGGATTGGCAAATTTTTGAATTGTTGGATTTGGACGAACAAAATTGATAGTGAGAGATGCCCCGCTGTGGTGGGATGGCAACTCTGTCATCCCTCACAAGGTGGGGGCAAAGGAGCACTAGATTATGGGGTGTATGGCAGTGAAAACTAGCCCGGGTGGGTTAGGATATGGTGTGTAGGGATCGAGCGAGGATTGACATTAGGTAACGTTAAGTTTAGTTAGTGACTGATACCTGTAGTGGGGACGCAGGTAGATTAGTATGGATGATAATGACGAGGGAGCGCAATAGTTAAAGGGACGACTGGGAAGCGCAAGTTTCAGAAGGGAGTAGTTAGCTGAGATGATGCTGTGTGTGTGAGGATGGAACAGGTGTGATTGCACAGGTGTGCAATTGGACAGGTGTGTGGAGCAGTGTATGAGTCGTGAGTGTGTGGATCAGCGCGAATGCGCTTGGGGAGAGAAGGGTGCAGGTGGCACCAGGTGTGAGAGCACAGGTGTGCAGGTACAGGTGTGTGGAGAGAGTTGGAGTGAGTGGTACGGAGTGGTGTGCATGGTGCGAAGGTGTGGATGGGGGAAGAGTGGACCCCTTTCACGAGCACCCGGGGCGGGTAGTGTAAGTGTTAGGTAGAGGGTGCAGGTAAATTGTGGTTGGATATTGGCATTTGTGGTGCGGTTGCAGAATGGTGTTGTGAATGGGTGCATTAGTGTTGTGGAAATGGCTGGGCGTGTAGCCTGTTAGTGTGTGTAGTTGGTTGGGCACTCCACCACTGTGAGGATGTCGGCCAGGTGAGGCCGCAGGTGGGCTCTGGGAGCCGGTAGTTGTGAGTGGGTGCCTGAGGATCCCGGGTGTGGATCGGGCAGCCCAGTGCCAGAGAGGGCACGGAGTGGGGAGAGAGCCAGAGGGCCTTCCCCTGGTAGTTAGGTTAGGGTAAGGAGCAGGTAAGCTCGGAGGCAACTGCAGTGGTGGAGGTGTGCAGGTGGGTAGACCCACTGGGAGAGGTACACGTCGCAGCCCAGAAATTGTACGAGGGCACCGGGAGATGAATCGGGGGAGTGAGACCCCAAATTGAAGAGCACCACAGTTTGGCCAATGGGAATTGGTTTTTAGAACCCATAGTGTAAGAGGGCCAATGGTTTGGCCGGAGAAAGACCCCGGGTAGAGTAAAGTTGTTAAAGTCATTTAGGAGATAGTTAGGATTGATGAACCTGTCGCACCATACGCAGCCACTTACCTGTGGTGATGATGATGACTCCACACCTGTGTTTTCTTTGTTTTGTTGCAGGAGATGAATCGCTGTGTGGATTTGTGAGACGCATCACGACGTGGATGAGACATTGGGGTGATTCCATCTCTCCCTCCCTAGGAGGGACTGATGATGAATTGGTAATGGCAAATTATGATGTTGAGTTGGAGATGGCAAATTTTGATGAGAGTTGAAAATGGCAAATTTGATTGGTTAGGAGGGAGAGAAGACGAATTTGGTTTATGGGAGGAACGGGGAAGACAGTAGGGATGTTTGTTGATTTGTAAAGTAGATGTTTATGGGTAGTGTTGTGTTTTGTGGATACAGTAAGGGGTAAGGGAGGGGCCATGTAGGTTACCTGGTGGGGGGGGGGGCGTACGATAGGAACGTACCTGTCTCACCTGGTTCCCATGTGCCCCCAGTGTGCATTACCTTATATTGCGTGCACTTTTGCGCCCTTACCACCTTACTCACTTGTTTCTTCTTTTGTCTCCCACCTCCGAGGATCTGGCTTTGGGGTAGAGAGAGAGGAGAGAGAGGTGCTGGCTGCGCAGTTGTGGGCCTGCACTTTCGCTGTTTGCTGCCGGGATCGATACACCATATGGACCGCAATGTTTGTGGCCACCCACAATGGACCGCAGTTCGTTTGCGGCCAAGCACCACCCGGGGATGGACCTATGGGTCAACGTGGCACCTATGCCATACAGGTGAACCACTTTTAGTTGACACCAAGTGCACCACAAGAAGAGCAAGAGACACCTGCAGGGTTAGGGGTTGTCGCATTTATT
This sequence comes from Myxine glutinosa, assembly GCF_964187855.1. Lineage (NCBI taxonomy): Eukaryota > Metazoa > Chordata > Myxini > Myxiniformes > Myxinidae > Myxine > Myxine glutinosa. The sequence goes on from NC_136271.1 coordinate 37,612,355, forward strand.
TTTAATCATTGAACAATGGTGACTGCACCGATTGGTGGTGGGGTGGTGCTGTTGATGCTCGGGAAGGGTGCTCTGCACGTTATTAAAGGCCGTCGGCCACAGAGCACTCGTGGGTTGGTGTATCGATGCTGGCAAGCGCGCTCTCTCTATGCATAACATCTGCATGTGTTCCTCCAAAAACAGGTCCTGGATCGTAGTGTAAATAGCAGCGTAGTCGTGTAAATAATGCTCCCTACCGGCTGTATGTGTAGTTTGCGAATTCTTTCCGGATTCGGTTATCCTGTGGGTGTGTTTCTGTGAGGAGAAGGGTGCAACGTCGCAGGGGGACATATTTACTCATTTGTGAATATCTGTAAAACTGTCGCACTCAGGGTAGAGTTAATAGTAGAGGGAACTACATTGCGTGCCACACTAAAGTAGGTAAAAATTTATCGGGTCGGGACGCCCCGAGGGTAGAGAAGGGTGCAATGTTGCGAATATGGAATTTGGCCTCCATATCCGCTTGTAAATATTCCCCTATTTTCTCCAATACTCCCCAACTTTCCCCAGTCCCCCATTCCCTAGTCCCATTGCATGTAAATAACAATCAGTAGAGCCGACCTTCCCCTTATTCCCCCATTAAATGTCGTGCCCAGGTCCACCGCACCACACGTAGACAACTTTCGGACATCTTCCTAGTTATTCTTATTCTATGTCAGTTAAGGCCTCGTCTCCATTAATTATGACTCTTCGTTGCACCAGAATGTGATTATATGGCATCAGTAGTGAGTTTAGGACCTTTCCCATACCTCCTCCCATCTTCTTCCCCAAACAACAACAATAACAACAACTACAACAACAATTACAACAACAACAGAGGAGATGGCGGCGGAGCGGGGGAGGATGCGTCCTCACACCGGCTCGATTAGCTCCAGACCATGCGCTCCACGGGGTTACCCCGAAGGGGCTGGCTGTCAGCTCCTCGTCAGGGGCGGAGCCAGTAACCCCCCCCGCACGCACCCAATGAGAAGCAACGTGCCGATTCCACGAGGCGGAGCTAACGAGCCGAGGGCGTGTCACTCCCCGCCGGATATACGCGGCCCCGCGCCGGATGTGACGTCAGATGCGCCTCAGCTTGGAGAGAGAAGCCACCGCCACCCCCAGCGCGACGATACCTCCCCGCATCTTTGGACCGAACTGGACCGTACGTGATCCTGCCCTGAGCCCAGGTGCACCTGGAGCGATCGCTACCCGCTTTCGTTGCAATCAAACCCCCGTGTGAGTGAGCCTTGTCCCGTTTATTTGTCGTCTGTTGGGGTTAATATAAGCGTGTTTAAGTGCCCACCTTCCTATGTTTCCCTCTTGTCCCTGTAATCTAAACCTTCCGCATTATTGTAATAACAACCTTTGAGAACCGTATCCCTGGTGTCGTGTCGTATTAATTCCAGCCGTGTGTCTTCTTTTTCCTTCATTGGTCTAGCATAGCGCTATTAGTCAACGTTCGGGCACAATCGGGTAACTTGTGCAGACGTGGTCATACCATAAAACCGCTCGGGAAATAACATCCAAGCCACGTCTGTAACAATATCGAGGACTAGCGGGGTCACCCGTGGGAATCCCACGGGCATGGATGTGTGTGACATTTCGACATATTGAGTTATATGCTGCACATTCATTTTTACAAAATGGTTACTGGCAAGTCATCAGATCCAGAAATGGTGTGAATTTAGTTATTTCACATAATATGTGACCCCTCACTCCTCTCCACCTGACACTCTCCTGTCTCCACTCAGTGGGGAAAAAATTAAACAAAATATATCAAGGATACTGATCCGAATGTGGCCTTTTAAAATCAGGAGGAAGACGTCCTTCATAGATCTGTGGTGCTCGTGCGTTGCCCAATTCTTGCATATTCTGAAAAATTTAAAAAACGGTTGAGCTTGAACAGACAACAATTCACAACAACCAAAACAAAAATGTGGTTAAAAATTCCTTTGACAACCAAGGTCAGTGAAAGAGGATGTAAAACGCATTGCATTGTGAAGACACCAGTTTGAAAACACAGCACACGTGGACACACGTACGAGATCAACAGCAAATCGACACTTTCACCAGGTTGTCACAAAACGCCATGCACTTGTTTCAAAGGAGAGACAAAGGGATATTGAAGGAAGGTTCATTGGTGTCGTGATAGCTCATGGCAGGAGGAAGTTCGCTGTGATACAGGAAGGAGCAATAAACAACGATGTGGAACGTTTACTCCTAGGATTTGACAAATAGTTACAGGATATTGGGTAGCCGATAAAGTATCGATTAATGTGGGATTTTAATTTGCCAGGTAAACATTGGGTCCACGAACTTGGAAAGGGCAGAGCAGATGAGGATTTTATAGATTTAGCTCAGGATTGCTTTTTAAACCACATTGGAGATAAGCCAACGAGGAGGAGTGCGGTGTTCAATCTTTATAGCTCTGCCACCGAAGGTGGATGGAGGTTATGTTTTCACCTCTGTCTGTCTGAGCAGAATATCTCAAAAAAGTTGGACGGATTCGGACGTAACTTGGTGGACAGGTTGGGTGTGCACAAGGACGAATTAATTTTGATTTTGGTGAAGAACCGAATCTGGATCTGGATACTGGAATTTTTTTTTTTTTTTAAAGCGATTCTTCACCATTGAGAGATGCGGCCAAAATAATATATACAACACAATATCTCAAAAAGTTGTGGACGACTTATAACAAAACTTTGTTATAAGTTGGTTAGGTGACCAGAACAAGCCAAATGGACATTTGGAATGCTAAATCTTAATCCCACTGTTCAAATTATTGATGTATCAATAATTGTCCAAAAACGGATCACTGATAGGTGACCAGAACAAGCCAAATGGACTATGGTTCAGGTCCGGATCCAAATCAGGCCTCTCTAGGATACAAAGCGTAAACTGTTTTGCCTGGCAGAGGTATGTGCTCCACCGAGTGCCGTTCTGGTTAAGAAAATAACGTAGGAAGCCAAAAGAGAATACGAGACCGATGTGGCCAAGAATACTAAACCACAGCAAGGCATTCATAAAGTACACAAGGATTGGTTGGACAAGAATAGGAGGAAGATTGGTTCGTGATGAAAGTGGGATGGCAGGCTTATTACATCTGCCACCGAAGGTGGATGGAGGTTACGTTTTTATCAGTCTGTCTGATTGTCTGTCTGTGAGCAGAATATCTCAAAAGGTTATGGACAGATTCAGCCGAAATTTGGTCGTCAGGTTGGGTGTGCAACAAGGACCAATGGAATAAATTTGTGAAGATCCGCATCCGGATCCTTAAATTTTTAGGTGATTCTTCATTAATGAGAGGGCCCAAAACAATATACAGTATAGCCCGATATAAAAAAAGTTGTGGCTGATTTATAACAAAACTGGATGGATGAGTTGGTTCGGTGACAAGAACAAGCGATTCGATTTTGATTCAGGTCCCTATACAGATCCGGCCAATCAGCGGGATACAAAACGTAAACCGTTCAGCCTGGCGGAGGTATGTGCCATTCTGGTTAAATACCGTTGCTCTGCTTCAAAATTTATACAACAGTCAGGGGAATTACCAATAGGTGATTGAATCTATCTTGGATGTGAGGAAGGACTTCTTGAGGAGTTAACAAGTAGATAGGAAAGCTAAGACAAGATAAAATGCATGGTAGAGAAGAGAAGCGTGAAGTTAACAAATACCTTTAACACCTCATTGGAGTCAGGAGAGGTACAAGAGGATTGGAAAGTAGTAAATGTAACACCATTATTTAAACGATCGAGAGGGGAATTGGGGAATTATGGAGCAGTTTTAGCTTTAATACTGGACTTTCAAAATTACGTATGAATATAAACGAGACATTTTGCGCATGCGGTGTGTGGGTGTGTTTTTGTTTTTAGGGGCTTGGTTCTGCTGGCTGAGCACTTTTAACCTGCCGTTGTTAGCGCAAAAAACAATTAATGTTAAATTGTCTTTTAAACACAATTTTCAACATTTTGAAGAAAGAATGGCAATTTCAGAATGGTGAACCATAATTGCCCGTGAATGAGAGGTGTCGAGCTTGAACCATTTCCTGTTGGTACAAGTGAGCAGCAGCGGTGGATATAACACGCACATGCACACACGCACACTCCTGCTTTTAACAATGTATGCAAAAATCTAGCACAATTTATCTTGTGGCCTTGGGACCAAACAAACAATATGTATTTGTAACGGTCTTTACAGCCCAAGCAGCTCCCACTCCCAGCAGACATCCATTAAATAAATCACCAAGCCTGCCGTCTTCACACGACGTAATCCTACAAGGTTGGAAGTTCACTCATTGGCAGCGATGGTCACAGGTTTGGGCATAACGCACCTGGCTACCAACCTTCGGCCTTGCACGGGTCCACGTCATCTCGGAAGTTTGCATTATGAGGCGCTGCAAGCCATCAGCTTCTTTTAGAAGCTTTGTTTTGTGTCATTTTATGTAACAAGTGAATCCACTTGGATTCCGCCCAGGTTGGCACATGGAAATTATGATGTAGCATAATTATCATCTCGGGTCAAGATTTGAAATTATGCCATGGTTTTTGTAAAATTGCTACTAGTATTCACATTATGTACTTTTCTTTTGATTTAAACATCCATAAATACAAAACAAATAGTTTTGTAATCTTAAAAATTTATTAAATGTACAAAATTCCTATCCTATAACATATATATCCTATAACCTATCCTATATATATCCTATATCATATAACATATATCCTATATATCCTATAACATAACATATAACAAATATATCCTATATTATGTACTAGCGAGCGGCCGCGTACCAGCCAAAGGGGTAGCCCATGGTTAGCCTAAATATAGATTTGATGACGTCATGTTTACACATCTGAGCGACAGAAACTGTCTACACATCTGAGCGACAGAAACGTCTACACTGTTGGAGCTTCACATTTGGAGAGACAGAAATTCTGGGTCATTTGGGTCCTCTGGGTCATTTGGGTCCTCTGGGTCATTTGGGTCCTCTGGGTCATTTGGGTCCTCTGGGTCCTCTGGGTCATTTGGGTCCTCTGGGTCATTTGGGTCCTCTGGGTCATTTGGGTCCTCTGGGTCATTTGGGTCCTCTGGGTCATTTGGGTCCTCTGGGTCATTTGGGTCCTCTGGGTCATTTGGGTCCTCTGGGTCATTTGGGTCCTCTGGGTCATTTGGGTCATTTGGGTCCTCTGGGTCATTTGGGTCCTTTGGGTCATTTGGGTCATTTGGGTCCTCTGGGTCATTTGGGTCCTCTGGGTCATTTGGGTCCTCTGGGTCATTTGGGTCCTCTGGGTCATTTGGGTCCTATATTCCTATCCTATAACATATATATCCTATAACCTATCCTATATATATCCTATATCATATAACATATATCCTATATATCCTATAACATAACATATAACAAATATATCCTATATTATGTACTAGCGAGCGGCCGCGTACCAGCCAAAGGGGTAGCCCATGGTTAGCCTAAATATAGATTTGATGACGTCATGTTTACACATCTGAGCGACAGAAACTGTCTACACATCTGAGCGACAGAAACGTCTACACTGTTGGAGCTTCACTTTTGGAGAGACAGAAATTCTGGGTCATTTGGGTCCTCTGGGTCATTTGGGTCCTCTGGGTCATTTGGGTCCTCTGGGTCATTTGGGTCCTCTGGGTCATTTGGGTCCTCTGGGTCATTTGGGTCCTCTGGGTCATTTGGGTCCTCTGGGTCATTTGGGTCCTCTGGGTCATTTGGGTCCTCTGGGTCATTTGGGTCCTCTGGGTCATTTGGGTCCTCTGGGTCATTTGGGTCATTTGGGTCCTCTGGGTCATTTGGGTCATTTGGGTCCTCTGGGTCCTCTGGGTCCTCTGGGTCATTTGGGTCCTCTGGGTCATTTGGGTCCTCTGGGTCATTTGGGTCCTCTGGGTCATTTGGGTCCTCTGGGTCATTTGGGTCCTCTGGGTCATTTGGGTCCTCTGGGTCATTTGGGTCCTCTGGGTCATTTGGGTCCTCTGGGTCATTTGGGTCCTCTGGGTCATTTGGGTCCCCTGGGTCATTTGGGTCATTTGGGTCCTCTGGGTCATTTGGGTCCTCTGGGTCATTTGGGTCCTCTGGGTCATTTGGGTCCTCAAAGTCATTTGGGTCCTCTGGGTCATTTGGGTCCTCTGGGTCATTTGGGTCCTCTGGGTCATTTGGGTCCTCTGGGTCATTTGGGTCCTCTGGGTCATTTGGGTCCTCTGGGTCATTTGGGTCCTCTGGGTCATTTGGGTCCTCTGGGTCATTTGGGTCCTCTGGGTCATTTGGGTCCTCTGGGTCATTTGGGTCCTCTGGGTCCTCTGGGTCATCTGGGTCATTTGGGTCCTCTGGGTCCTCTGGGTCATTTGGGTCCTCTGGGTCATTTGGGTCCTCTGGGTCATTTGGGTCCTCTGGGTCATTTGGGTCCTCTGGGTCATTTGGGTCCTCTGGGTCCTCTGGGTCATTTGGGTCCTCTGGGTCATTTGGGTCCTCTGGGTCATTTGGGTCCTCTGGGTCATTTGGGTCCTATATTCCTATCCTATAACATATATATCCTATAACCTATCCTATATATATCCTATATCATATAACATATATCCTATATATCCTATAACATAACATATAACAAATATATCCTATATTATGTACTAGCGAGCGGCCGCGTACCAGCCAAAGGGGTAGCCCATGGTTAGCCTAAATATAGATTTGATGACGTCATGTTTACACATCTGAGCGACAGAAACTGTCTACACATCTGAGCGACAGAAACGTCTACACTGTTGGAGCTTCACTTTTGGAGAGACAGAAATTCTGGGTCATTTGGGTCCTTTGGGTCCTCTGGGTCATTTGGGTCCTCTGGGTCATTTGGGTCCTCTGGGTCATTTGGGTCCTCTGGGTCATTTGGGTCCTCTGGGTCATTTGGGTCCTCTGGGTCATTTGGGTCCTCTGGGTCATTTGGGTCCTCTGGGTCATTTGGGTCCTCTGGGTCATTTGGGTCATTTGGGTCCTCTGGGTCATTTGGGTCCTTTGGGTCATTTGGGTCCTCTGGGTCATTTGGGTCCTCTGGGTCATTTGGGTCCTCTGGGTCATTTGGGTCCTCTGGGTCATTTGGGTCCTCTGGGTCATTTGGGTCCTCTGGGTCATTTGGGTCCTCTGGGTCATTTGGGTCCTCTGGGTCATTTGGGTCCTCTGGGTCATTTGGGTCCTCTGGGTCATTTGGGTCCTATATTCCTATCCTATAACATATATATCCTATAACCTATCCTATATATATCCTATATCATATAACATATATCCTATATATCCTATAACATAACATATAACAAATATATCCTATATTATGTACTAGCGAGCGGCCGCGTACCAGCCAAAGGGGTAGCCCATGGTTAGCCTAAATATAGATTTGATGACGTCATGTTTACACATCTGAGCGACAGAAACTGTCTGCACATCTGAGCGACAGAAACGTCTACACTGTTGGAGCTTCACTTTTGGAGAGACAGAAATTCTGGGTCATTTGGGTCCTCTGGGTCATTTGGGTCCTCTGGGTCATTTGGGTCCTCTGGGTCATTTGGGTCCTCTGGGTCATTTGGGTCCTCTGGGTCATTTGGGTCCTCTGGGTCATTTGGGTCCTCTGGGTCATTTGGGTCCTCTGGGTCATTTGGGTCATTTGGGTCCTCTGGGTCCTCTGGGTCATTTGGGTCCTCTGGGTCATTTGGGTCCTCTGGGTCATTTGGGTCCTCTGGGTCATTTGGGTCCTCTGGGTCCTCTGGGTCATTTGGGTCCTCTGGGTCCTCTGGGTCCTCTGGGTCCTCTGGGTCCTCTGGGTCATTTGGGTCCTCTGGGTCATTTGGGTCCTCTGGGTCATTTGGGTCCTCTGGGTCATTTGGGTCCTCTGGGTCATTTGGGTCCTCTGGGTCATTTGGGTCCTCTGGGTCATTTGGGTCCTCTGGGTCATTTGGGTCCTCTGGGTCATTTGGGTCCTCTGGGTCATTTGGGTCCTCTGGGTCATTTGGGTCCTCTGGGTCATTTGGGTCCTCTGGGTCATTTGGGTCCTCTGGGTCATTTGGGTCCTCTGGGTCATTTGGGTCCTCTGGGTCATTTGGGTCCTCTGGGTCATTTGGGTCCTCTGGGTCATTTGGGTCCTCTGGGTCATTTGGGTCCTCTGGGTCATTTGGGTCCTCTGGGTCATTTGGGTCCTCTGGGTCATTTGGGTCCTCTGGGTCATTTGGGTCCTCTGGGTCATTTGGGTCCTCTGGGTCATTTGGGTCCTCTGGGTCATTTGGGTCCTCTGGGTCATTTGGGTCCTCTGGGTCATTTGGGTCCTCTGGGTCATTTGGGTCCTCTGGGTCATTTGGGTCCTCTGGGTCATTTGGGTCCTCTGGGTCATTTGGGTCCTCTGGGTCATTTGGGTCCTCTGGGTCATTTGGGTCCTCTGGGTCATTTGGGTCCTCTGGGTCATTTGGGTCCTCTGGGTCATTTGGGTCCTCTGGGTCATTTGGGTCATTTGGGTCCTCTGGGTCCTCTGGGTCATTTGGGTCCTCTGGGTCATTTGGGTCCTCTGGGTCATTTGGGTCCTATATTCCTATCCTATAACATATATATCCTATAACCTATCCTATATATATCCTATATCATATAACATATATCCTATATATCCTATAACATAACATATAACAAATACAGTGGAACCTCTAAATCCGAATTTAATTCGTTCCAGCGGCAGTTCGGATTGGGAAAAGTTCGGAATTAGAAACTATTTTCCTCATAAGAAATAATGGAAAGTGAATTAATCCGTTCCTGGACCCCAAAAACCCATTATCAAGACACTGTTAACTGCAAATACACATGATTCAAGGTAAAATAAGATGAGTAAATGCCCTAAATATCAACTAATAATAATAATAAAAACAAGAAGTAAATGTACTAACATGAAAATAACTGCATTTACCTTCGTGGAGAGTTCTGATGGTGCATGTGGAAGCTGGAGAGGAGGAAGGAGGGAGAGGGTTTTATTGCTTGGAAGGTGAGGCACCTTCCAAGCTAACATCAGATGACTTGACTTACGGTGTTTGCTCTCTTTGTCTCTTAACACCACTTGTAGAGGGTTGGGGCTCACTAGGCTTGCTTTCTTTAGAGAACCACCTCTCCAAAGTTGCCTGGTGTTGGCGACTTTTCTTAATTTTTCTGAAGTGGTCAATCACATCGTCACTGAACAAGTTAATGCTCCTGTTAACCACTGCTTTAATAGGGTGCCACTTTTCAACAATGGCCTGTGTTTTAGACCAATGGAAGCACAGTTCTCTAATTTCAGCACTGGAAATATGAACGACGCTCGCGGCGGGAAATATGAACGACGCTAACGCTATGTTGGCGGTTCGGTTATAGAAATACATTCGGAATTAGGGACAAAATTTTCTCGAATTTACGGTTCGGAATTAGAGTAGTTCGAGATGAGGGGCGTTCGGAATTAGGGGTCACTACTGTATATCCTATATTATGTACTAGCGAGCGGCCGCGTACCAGCCAAAGGGGTAGCCCATGGTTAGCCTAAATATAGATTTGATGACGTCATGTTTACACATCTGAGCGACAGAAACTGTCTACACATCTGAGCGACAGAAACGTCTACACTGTTGGAGCTTCACTTTTGGAGAGACAGAAATTCTGGGTCATTTGGGTCCTCTGGGTCCTCTGGGTCATTTGGGTCCTCTGGGTCATTTGGGTCCTCTGGGTCATTTGGGTCATTTGGGTCCTCTGGGTCATTTGGGTCCTCTGGGTCATTTGGGTCCTCTGGGTCATTTGGGTCATTTGGGTCCTCTGGGTCATTTGGGTCATTTGGGTCCTCTGGGTCATTTGGGTCCTCTGGGTCATTTGGGTCCTCTGGGTCATTTGGGTCCTCTGGGTCATTTGGGTCCTCTGGGTCATTTGGGTCCTATATTCCTATCCTATAACATATATATCCTATAACCTATCCTATATATATCCTATATCATATAACATATATCCTATATATCCTATAACATAACATATAACAAATATATCCTATATTATGTACTAGCGAGCGGCCGCGTACCAGCCAAAGGGGTAGCCCATGGTTAGCCTAAATATAGATTTGATGACGTCATGTTTACACATCTGAGCGACAGAAACTGTCTACACATCTGAGCGACAGAAACGTCTACACTGTTGGAGCTTCACTTTTGGAGAGACAGAAATTCTGGGTCATTTGGGTCCTCTGGGTCATTTGGGTCCTCTGGGTCATTTGGGTCCTCTGGGTCATTTGGGTCCTCTGGGTCATTTGGGTCATTTGGGTCCTCTGGGTCATTTGGGTCCTCTGGGTCATTTGGGTCCTCTGGGTCATTTGGGTCCTCTGGGTCATTTGGGTCCTCTGGGTCCTCTGGGTCATTTGGGTCCTCTGGGTCATTTGGGTCCTATATTCCTATCCTATAACATATATATCCTATAACCTATCCTATATATATCCTATATCATATAACATATATCCTATATATCCTATAACATAACATATAACAAATATATCCTATATTATGTACTAGCGAGCGGCCGCGTACCAGCCAAAGGGGTAGCCCATGGTTAGCCTAAATATAGATTTGATGACGTCATGTTTACACATCTGAGCGACAGAAACTGTCTACACATCTGAGCGACAGAAACGTCTACACTGTTGGAGCTTCACTTTTGGAGAGACAGAAATTCCCAGGCAAACGCTATAACGCACCAGGTTTACAACCTGTGCGTTAATAAAATCCTTATTTGGCACATGCGATATTAGTGTATGCTGGATCCCGAACATCCCCTGTTTCCTCGGATTTCTGCACATGCACACTGAGCATTCTGGGGCAGATTACATCATTTTGAAAATCCAGTATTGTAGGGAAGATGTTGGAGATGTTAATTAAGGATCGGATGAGGAACCATTTAAATAAATTCAAACTATTTAAAGGTATTCAACATGGATTTACTAAAGGAAAATCATGTTTTAGCAAATTTATTGGATTTCTATAAAGCATTTTTTGATTGGCTGGATAAGTGAAGGGCAGTCGAAGTAGTGTATTTGCACTTTGAGAAGGTTTTTGATAATGTACCACATAGGAGGTTGTTAAGCAAGTTGAGGGGTTGTGGAATGTCCAGTAGAGTAACTAACTGGAATGGAAACTGGATTAGTGATGGAAAGCACAGAGTAGCTGTGAGTGGGAGGACAGGTAGTTTGGTATATCAGTGATCCGTTTTTGGACAATTATTGATACATCAATAATTTGAACAGTGGGATTAAGATTTAGCATTCCAAATACAGTATGCAGATGATACTAAGCTTGGAGGTAAGGTTGAAAGCGGAGGGGGGATGGAATGTCTAGATACTTTCATAGATTGGGTAAAAGATTGGCCGATACAGATTAACAAAATGAATGTAAGGTGCTATGGATGGGCAAGAACGATGAAAATAGAGACCACATGGTGCACGGGTCAGTCTTGGAGCGTGTCACACAGGAGAGGGATCTGGAGGTGGTAATATATAATATTAGACGGGTCAATATACTGCCTGACCCCAAAAAAATTGCAAATTTTTGTTTTATGCTTATTTCTAGTAGTTTATGAAGTGGAAGACAACATATTAAAAGTTGGACAATTTTGACGCATGGGAAAGTCCCTCAGTGACGTCAGAAAACAAGATGGCTGCCGGCAGATAAAACGTAAAAAAATTGACTGATTAATCATCAGACCACTAACAATTGAAAGTTAATTTTGCACCAATATTTGTATTATGATCGTTGCTGGTAGTTTATGCAGTGCTAATCCTGAGACCATTCGCAATTTAAAGTAAATATTTGCACAAATATATGTTCTTTGATTGTTTCTGCCAGTCTATGACATGGAAAGCAACATATAAAAAATTGGACAATTTTGACACATGTGGAAGTACCATATGCCTTCTAGTCTTAGATTCCAGTTTCATCGTCCTCCTCCTCCTCCTCTATGTCTGGTTCAACACTCATATTGTCACAGTTGCTGTCCTGGCAATGTCCACATGCACTGGTGCACTCTAATCCATGCTTCCTACATGAACACCTTAGTGTTTTGCACCCCCCTGAACAGTTGCAGTGAATCATCTGAAGTAGTATGTCTGGAGCAGGGCTTTTGTCTGTCATCACTGGAACAAGTTTTCCTCCTTCTACCTTCCATCCCCACTCCGTTGGCTCCATTCCACAACAAAGGCCCATCCATTCCATTACCTGGTAATAGGTCCGCAGAGAATGAAACTTGCAGGCAGCGGATGTGGGTGGCAGTCTTTCAGGAGTGACAAATGCCTTAGCCCTTGCAACCTTTTTGCAGAGAATGTTGTATCTGATCGATGCCAATGAGTCGTTCTGATTTGCTTTAAACAATGCCACCATTGCTCTGCAGCCTGCAGTTTCAATAACATCCTGACTCTGCTGTGGTTTACAGAACACCTTTGAGCTGTCTATCAGTTCCTTTTCTTTCTTGATGATTCTTTGAAACCCTGACTTCTTTCCAATCCCAAAGACACGAGACGTTGCGTCACAGCCAGTTAATGCATGAAGGAACAATATATCTCTGCAGGCTGCATTTCCAAGTATCTGCTGAAGGACTTTGATATTGTAGACATTTGATTTTGCCTTGTCAGAACGGAAATAGAGTTCAATGCAGTTTGTCTCCACCATATAGAAGAGCAGGAGGAGAAGGAGATCTGTATCTTCTCCAATGAGGGTTGTAGATCTGGAAGCCGCATTTGCGACGGCCGCTTTTGCAATCTCAACATCAGCATCTCCCTCTGCTTGGATCACCTCACAGCCTTCCTTGTGCAACACCTCTATAATCAACAGTATCATTGCCTGCTTGTTTGACTCATTCGACAGAAAGTCCTCCTTTTTCCCAACAAATTTTGTTGACTCCGTAATGTTAACCTTGGTGGCATTCTTGTTTCTATTCCGACGTTGATGAGAACAGTCCTTTGTGCTTGGCCCAGCCTCATAACCATCAAACACAACAGTAGCTTTGCCATAGTGTCGTACTGTAAATGAGGCATATTCATCTGCAATGGAACTGTAGGTGAATCCCTCTGTCCACTTTAAGCGGTGAATAAGTGATCCCCCGTCAAGAACATAGTGATCTGTTCCTGGAACTGTCTGGTTGACAGCATTGTCAGATTTGGTTGTAGCATAATTCCTTATTGCCTCCGCCAACTGTGGTTTATCTGGCTGGCGCAGGATGTTTTTTGCCTCAAAAAGAGACATTGGGTATGGGCAGAGTTCATATTTCATCACTTCACCTATCTGGAGATCTCCCGTCTGTGACACCACTAAGAACCTCTGGAATAGTAACGCTGGATCTATTGTGCGGTCCTCAGCAACTTTGACTGCCCTGCTGAATGCAAGTGTCTTGGCTTTAGAACTCCTTTTGTGTGAATAGGAGTAAGCTGGGTGATCATCCATCTTCTTGACAATGTCACTACCTACTTTGAATAGGTCATGAACATTGACATCCTCATTTGCAGTAACCCCTGTGATGATATTGCGCAATGACTTGTCATCAGAAAATGGTGTGAAGCTGTCCAGTTTTTCGGCAACTTTGCCACGATCAGCTTCATCTCGACTCACCCTGGATGTTGTCAACTCCTTATGTTGTTCACTTGTTGAGTAGCTACTCGAGGTCAGTTCTTGCATAGCAAGGTTGTAGGAGGACGATATGGTTGAAGACAGAGTCCAAACTGCTCTCTGGTGCTCTGACATCCCACTTCCTCGAGTCAGCCCCCCTTGGCTTTTCAGTGAGCGCATTAATGTCTGTTCTATCACAAGATCAGAGCCTAGGCCAGCCCAGTATTGGTCACTGCGCCGGATTACATGATAACCAGATTGGAACTTCTGATGAACCTCAGGGTTGTCATCCTCTAACGCAAGCATCTTCTCGAGATAGAGTCGAGCTGACTTCAGGTAATTGGGATGGCCAGCAGCTGCAAATATCGGCAAGCAAGCTGATATGGCTTGGAGATGCATCTCCCAGGACCCCGTCCGATCAGCTGCCACAAGTGCCCTTGCAATTCCCAACATACGCTGGTAGTTGATCCAAAGTGCACTGGTTTTCGAGTCCTTTGCAAGTTTATTCCTTTCCTGATTCAATCTATTGTCAATGAAATGAATGCACTCTGATTGCAACACAGACTCTATAGTGTCACTTTCGACAGTCTCCAGGGAAATGTACAGTCGCTCCAGTTCTGCCACTTGTTCTTGAAACCCAGGGTCAACCCAAGGTCATTGTATTGTATCTCCAATGTTTACCATACAACGTTGTCCAATTGAGTCCTAATTAGGTGTAATTAACTCATTCATGTGGAGTTGTTACTCAGTCAAGCTGCACAACTACCAGTGAGGAATTAGGTCATTAGCCTACATGCTGGGAGGTCATATTGTTAAAGACATGTGTCAGGTAGCAGATGTAAACATTGTTAAAGACACGAAACAAGTGTTATAAAATGTTGCCTTTGCAGCTGGTCTCAGTGGAACAAATTAATTTATATAAACAAAAAGAAACAAAAATAAAAAACCAAAGACGTTTTCGACGTAGTGAATCGTGCATGGTTTTGTGACATTTTTATCATGTCAAAAATTTTTACTTTCCCATGGTCCATTTCTGTCCAACTTTTGATATGTTCCTAAGTAAGTCTTAAAATATAAGGAAATGCAATAAAACTAAAATTTGCAATTTTTTTGGGGTACGGCTGTTCTGGTTGTATATTGACCCGTCTATATGGGGCTTAAGCAGACAGGACCGTTCCAGGAAATTATAGGTGAAGCAAACAGGGCTTTTGGCAATATTAACAGGGGGATAAATTACAAGTTAATATTGCATAGGAATGTAGTGAGACCTCACAGAACAGTTTATAGCCGGGTCGAGATTTGAACCCAGACTACAGAGAGCTCAGAGGCCAAAGCACACACCGGTCGGCCATCCTGCCAGGCCTAACATCAGGCTTAGAGACAGTAATCTTAAATAAATAAATTTAAAAAGCATTAATAATAAGAAAACACCATGGAGTAATTTTTCATAAACCAGACGGTGATCTTTCTTGGTTTAGTTGATTTGATAAACGTCGAATAGACAAACCTCTAATATTGCACTTCTGCTCGGTGTAATTGAATATTGCAAATCTTAAAGCAAAGTTCGCTTGACTCAAATCACATCAAAATTTGAATTTTGGATACTTTGTATGCCAAACGTTTTCCCGGATTTATGCCAAATTGTTTACACACGGTAATTATAATTCTTGAATTTTAAGCACATGCAAAACAATTTGGCCAAATTAAGAAAGCAAAAACAAGGTGAAACACACCTCGCCGCTATGGTTACCACATCCAAGACAACCATTTAAAAATGCAATTTCAGGCAACAGATGTTCATCTTGAAAGTGAATCTTCCCTCAATCGCCACATGATTCCAAAAATCGATAAAATAAAAATAAAAATCACAAATCCTGCAAATGAACCAGTGGGTCACAAAAGTAATGAACGGGTAATTGCCGAGTTTGCTCCGCATACCTGGATCTGATGCGGAGTCCATTGGTCAAGGTTAACAGACTTCACGCGCGATATGTGAACACCCAAGTTCCGATGTATTCCAGCGCATCGGATGCACAGGAACACTCCCAAATTCCAGGAAGCCCATCGCGGTCCTAAACACAGAAGCAAAATTCAACACAGGGTAAACACCTCCGACGAGTGTAAACCTCCAGAGTTCACAATGCTTGGAGCAGCTTCCAAAATAATCCAATGCTCAAGGTAAACTGCATTCCCGAAAGCAATCCAGCTGTATGCAGACATCACAAGATAGTTGCAACCAGGAATCAATAATATCTTGCAAACGGAAGCATACACAAAGTCCAACAGTTTTACATGTATCAATATAAATAAGACCCACAGTCTGTCAGTTTTACATCTGCTTCCAAACTACTGGATGAACAAAGTACAAAAAGGTATAATATTAATTTCCAAGAGCCTGGGCAGTGCCAAGTCAAGAAGAATTTGATACGGACAAATGATTTTTCATTGTTCCCATTGATAAAGGCCCAGACAAAGTTAGCGCGAACTATGCGTGAAAGTTGAAAAATCCTCCTAATCGGGTGTGCAAGGCTTCCCACATTGTGGTGGCTCCTGGAAAGTGACGTCAATACACCCTCATCGTACCCATTTCCCGTTATTAGAATTTCAAAATAAGAAAAGTAAAACTCCAAACAATGCAACAAAAGGTGGGCCTGGGCCAAACGGGCTTGCAGTCATCCTGCTCATCTGCAGAAAATAAGGATGCTCAAAAATCACATCATAATAAAATGCTTCAAGGCCTAAAGGGCTTGAACATTTAAATCTTTCAAAAGGCACTGAATATATGCCAATGCATTATTACCTGCATCAGGTAAGATAGTGGTTCACGAGTTATTGGTTCACGAGTTATCAGAGTGACCACTATATTAATCATGGGTGTGTGTCTGTGTGTCTGCAGCATAACGACCCGATGATATCATCCGATCTTGATGAAACTTGGGTGGGAGGTTGATATCATGATCTAGTTGTGTCCTGCCTAGAGTGGGCGTATTGCGCCCATTGTGGGCGGAGCCACGCCCAAAAAAGATGTCTTTTAAGGGGGTAATCGAGTTCAAGCTACATCTTCTCCGAGGGGTTTGGTGGAATCTGACAGGGTTTCGGTATTTGGTTAGGCCAATGCCATGTGTCTAGCCCCACGGAGCTCGATTTTTCATTTTCGCCCCAAGGTCAAGGTCACAAGGTCACGAAATTTAGAAAAGTCGATTTTTGATGGTTTTATTACATCGTTCGCTTCCTGATAGGGTGAAATGTCGTACATGATCTTATATTATCACATACATCATGAAATAAAAGTTTTCCAACAAATTTCAGAATCTTCGACTTTTGACCTTTGAAGGTGACAAAGGTCAAATTTTCAAAGTTGTCGGAATCGAACCGAATTTTCGGTATTGTGTAGGTAACTAACCTCATAAATAGGCATGTACACCGCATGTCGGGGGCCAACACCTGCGATGTGGGCCCCCGACCCCCCAGTCCGGGCCTGTTTCGATTATAGTCCGTCCTTTGTCATTGAATACCGCTTGCTCGTGAACCATCGTCGTCTCCTGACTTGTATATATTACAATCTTAGATGGCATACAACATTGGTCACAAAAGTTGTAGGTCACAAAACATTGGTCCCTTATTGGTAAAGTTGAAGAAAATGCAAGATTTAAAAAACAGAAAATGGATCACTTTGTATCCCTTTAAACACAACACAAATTAAATAAATTTCAAGAATTTCCAAGTAATTTCCATATTGGCAGCTGGGTTTTACCCACAATCTGGAATATATGCAAATGTGACGACATGTGTGCCACCCAACTACAGACCTACAGAAGCAGGTGATGTGGACATTCCAATTGTTGACATGGAGGATTTAACAATGCAAAGCCTCACTGCGGTATTTGTCTCGGTGACCTTTACAAAGGGTAAGTCCGATGCCCTTGTAGATGAATTTTCCTTTTGCAATTGTTTTTAATACAAGGTCTGGACTGATGTAAGAGGTAGGACACAGAACAGATCAGAACACAACATAAAGGGAACAGCAGGATAAAGGGGAAACACAAATAGCAGGGCAGAGGGAGAAAATAGACAGATGTAAAACCATGGGATGCAGACAATGATGAGGGGTAGTAGTGGGGTACCTGGACAATCACTCATTTCAAGTTGATGCAAAAGTTTACTTTTTGGTATCACCTTGAAGGTTAGGATCTGAATGACAATTTTGTTCCGAGTGGACAACGATCAGCCCCTATTGGGCACTTGGGGGCACCTGACCCCACCGTGAGAGGAATGTGAAAAGTTCAAACTGTTCTAACTTTTGAACGGATGATCCGATCTGAACATATTTGATATCAGCAGCTTTGTGATGAAGAGTAGCAACCTCATTTGTAAGTTGCCTCTAGAGGCCACCGTGTTGAAGGTATCAGGGTAAATCCATAAAAAAACATGTTATTTTATGACGATTTTCATATTAACCAGCCTTGCTTTTTAATTTGGGTCACAGATCCATGACGTGGCCAAGAACCTATACAAATTGACTCCTGGGCGTGAGAATCAGGCACCAGTGGACCCACCCTGCCTCCGTCATACACGTTTGTACCACCTGTCGGCCAAAATCTTCTCACCCAACCTCCGGTAAAAGATGTGCAGCCACTGTGAGTTCATTCCATAAGGAGGAACAGCATGAATGACTGTGGGACATGCCAACCTGCACGTGGAATTAGAGACAGAGAAAGTCACCCCGATCATGTGGTCTTCATACCATGCATGCCGATCAGATGCTGTTGGACCACCAGAGAAATGCATTGAAGCTCTCCTACCACTATTCCATGAGAATGCAGCTACACCAGGAATGATTCGACATGGAATGGATCCAGTGAAACAAACAACTGAGTACCTAAACCCACAACAACCTCCAGTATTGGTAGTGGACCAACCACTTTACGACACATCGCAAAGAAAATGCAATGGACCTTCCCTGAAATCTTTGGAGAAGACAAGTTTCTGGTGATGCTGGAAGGGCTCCACATCGAAATGGCTTTGTGGCCCACTTTGGGAGATCTCTTACGTGAGTCTGGATGGCCAGAAGCCCTGACAGAAGCCGGAATTACTAAGACAGAGAGAGGCAGCAGCCAAATCTTTTTTGAAAGCATCCGATCCAATGAACACGATATGCTCACCAGGTTACCGTTGTGGTGCTCGACAGCCTTCCGAAACGAGCCAATGAGGACTGTGGAATCGAGATGACCTTTGAGGATTGGGTCGCGGTGGCTTCACGGTGCAATTCTGGCTACTCATTCACAAGTACCAACAATTCATATTCATACGGTCATATCGGGAGCGCAAATTCAAACTCGTGGTCACTACTCTCCGGAAGCTTGTACCCCTATTCTTTGCCCGAGATCACCAGAATTATGCTCGGTGGATTCCTGTCCTTATCAGAGACCCAGAAGCCCTTCCGACTATCATCCAGGAGGAGTTTGAAGCGGGGCACTGGACGATAACTAGAAGCAATCGTCGGTTCTCATCTATACCAACTGATCACGCACATGAGCAGGCCAACAAAAAAGTAAAAGGAGTTGGTGGCGTGATTTGTCTCACAGAGCTCCCTGCCATGTTAGAACGCTGGATTGTGACTGGTTCAGAGATTCGCCGTGTTGCTGAACAATTTGCTGACGCAAATGACGATGCTAATGATGAAGAGATCCCTCATCACGAGGAAAGAGGTGCATCTCAGCACCGTTTTTGGTGCCACGTCACAGAGCTGTTGGATGACCTGCAAAGCAGAGGGAATCCCTTTGAGGAGAACAGTGCGGATCTGGTCACGTTAGACAACAAAGTGTGTATCAACGAGTCCGCTGCTGGACAGGAGTCGGTAGAAGACAGAGAGACCACCTACGTGCCTGCGGTAAGTGAGTGAAAGGCCCTCGGAGTTAGCTTCATCGTGGGAGATTCCAACGATTCTGAAAGCTTTGGTTTCAACTGCGTGAAGCCGAGCTAGGTGTGAGGCAGGAGCACCGGCACAGAGGAGAGAACAGTATTCCATTGAGCTGCGGATGAAAGCCTTGTATGTGGTGAGGAGCTCAGGTGTGCTAAGGAAGGATTTCGCACAACGGAGGATGCCCAGTCGGCGACTGGCTTTGGAGGCCAGCTTGGAAATGTGGTTTTCCCAGGAAGGATCATGGCAGATAGTGCGACCCAAAAGCTTGAGTGAAATAACTTATTGGAGAGGATTGTTCAGAAAGTAGATGGGAGGGTTGTTGTTACAGATTCGTCACTTCCGTTGTTGTGGTTTTCATCCACTGTAAACATTTTTGATTCCATGTACTATTATTGTTGTTGTTTAAGGGAAATAGAGATTACTATTTTCAAAAGGTAAAAAAGTTAATGTTTTAAATGAAACCGGAACCGGACGACGACGACGAGGAGGAAGAGGAGGAAGAGAAGGCGGAGCGAGTGAGTCGGACAAGAAGCCGAGCTGCTTCGAGGTCTGGAGCGAACGATTGGCAAACGAGGGTCACGAGTGAACTTTGGGTTTCCCGGGAAAGGGATTCCTGCGACAGAGTTGTCATCGCTGTGACAGATAAACCTGCGTGACAGGTTTTGCGGTTGATTCCGGAGAGAATCATCAGAGTGCCGTTATGCCACGAGAACGGGCCGTCGGCCATTTTTACCTCGCGCAGGATTTGCGCTTCGCTCAAGGTTTTTCATCTCGCTTCAACCATTTTCACTGCATTCAGACGTTAATCTGGTGTGTGTGTGCAACGTGGCTTTTAAGTGGGAAATCTGCGGTTCGCCGAGTGGGAGCCGTGGAACGTCCACACCCGAGGGTGTGATTTCCCAGTCGCCTTGAGGGCACCTTTGCGCAGCATTGGCAGCGTGACTGTGACTGTCATCCGAACGGGATTCTGGTCTCGATTAGACATCGTTCTGACGATTACTGGAGCGGATCGACTTTGGCTTGATGCCGGAATAGAGACATTGGGGGTGTTCTTCTTTTCGCTCACTTGGAGCACAGTGAGTTATATTGTACAAACCTGATGGTACCATCATAGGAAATATATTGGTTGTACAATTGATTACTATTGTTGTTGTACTGTTATTCTTGTGTGATCTTAATACAATACTTGTTTGTTGGTAACAATTGGTGTTGTTTCACCATTGATCTTTGACATACAGAATAACACATCTTTCTGCCGTGACTCCTCTCGGGGCTCGGAGATACACCGTGACCGGGGTTTTGGGAGGAGCACGTAACAGTTGTCCAGTCGGTCTTTTCTGAGAGACAGCGAGAGTGTGAGATTTGTCAGGATTGAAAGACATGTTCCACTTGTTTGACCAGACTCATTTTGTCCAGGTCTGCAGAGAGTGAGGAGGCTGCAGACTAGCGATCTAAGGGATGAGGAAGGGAGCGGCAGAGAGCGATTCTCTCGAAAATCCTTTCTATCTCTTTGCTGATGACTCCAGAAAGATCATTGATGAAGACCAGAAAAAGCACAGGGCCCAGAACACTGCCTTGGGGAAGTCCAGCCTGAACAGGAAGGGAAGATGAGAGAACCCCATTCAAGGCCACATGTTGACTATGACCAGAGAGGAAGTCCGCAAGCCATGCATTGAGATTTCCATGGAAACCATAGGACGAGAGTTTGGTGAGCAGAGCAGGGTGCCAGACCGTATCGAAGGCACATGATATGTCAAAGGAGACAGCTCTAATTTCTTGTTTGACATTGAGGACCTCCATCCATTGTTGAGACAGCAGAAGCAGCATGTCCAGAGTACAGTGACCTGGTCTGAAACCAAATTGATGATCAGAGATCAAGCCATTGGAGAAGAGGAAGGATTTGATATCCGAAGCAATGATGGATTCCACGACTTTGCTGATAATTGGGAGAAGGCTGATTGGTCTGTAGTTGCAAGGATCTGTTTTTGCACCTTTTTGTGTAAAGCGGTAATGTTGGCTGATTGCCAAGCTGATGGCAGATGACCTTGAGCAAAAGAGAGGGTGAAGAGAACAGAGAGAGGCTGTGAAAGAGCGGCAGAGCAGGATTTTAGGAAACGTGGGCTAATGCCGTCTGGTCCAGTTGCAGAATCAGAGTCGAGGTTTGAGAGAAACTTCTCCACCTTGTCAGGAGAGAAGGACACAGAGTCCAGGAGCAGCTGGGTATGACTGATTATGGTGGGTAGAGAGGGACGGGTTTGGGACACAAGATTTTGAGGCAAACACAGAGTTGAGGCATACAGCTTTTTCACGTGCGGAGTCAGCTGTGTAGCCGTTTGAGGTAAGGGAGGGGATGGAGGGGGAACAAACACCAGAAGCAGATTTGACCAGACGCCACCAGGATTTGGAAGAGGGAGACAGGTTTGAGAGTTCGGTCTGGAGAGTAGAGAGATATTGTTTCCTGGCTCTCCTGAGGGTGGACACACACTTGTTTCGGGCTTTGTGAAAGGAAATGACATTTCCTTCCATTGGATTTGCAAGTTACACCAACCTCGCCCATCCCTTTGGGAATGGTTGAGACAGACAAGATATAGCTGTATCACATCAATCAAATAAAGTTGCATTTAGTGTCAAAGTATATCCTTCCCCTTTCCCTAACAAAAGCTGGATTACAAGTGAAAATTTGATAATCTACTAAATAAGAGAGCCGTTGGTCTGTCTGTCTGTCTGTGTGTCGCCATTTTTCTCAGATGGCTGAACGGATCTTCGTCAAACTTTCAGAGGTTCATCAGTGAATGTCTGGGAGTGTTTTAGGCAAAAATAAACAAAGAATCAAATAGAAAAAAAAAGTTGGTTTTTTTGGTTTAAAAAAAAAATCATAAAAAATAAATAAATAAATAAATAAAATGCTCTATAGTGCCGAAGCCTTTTTGATTAATGGCAGTTATATACAAGTACACATTCCAATAAATAAATACAAAACAATTACCAGACATTTCAACACAAATAATAAAACAATTCCTGAAGCTGTTGAAGTTGGTGGTAAGGCTTCTTCTTCTTCTTCTTCTTGACGTCATCATACTTGACTCAGAAACGTGATCAACGGCACAATTACATGATTTGGATGTAATTGCGTTTCTATGATATTTGCCCTCATTTAAAATATGTTAATATTTCTTTTTCGCTTGAGCAATGCCAGGTACTCCAGCTATAAATTCTTTAAAACTTTACTCAGGGTACAAATACAAATACAACTTTGACTGGGGGTAACATAGGCTATATGGCCACGGCCTTATGCGGGGGTGTGGGGGACCGGGAGAGGAGCGTAAATTCTCGATGTAAATGTGTACCGTGTAGCGCCACCTGGTGATGGTGGCAGAGGGTATTACAATTTCCTTTTTTTACCTGGGCAACACTGAGGTTAAAGCACTCTTTGCACCGGTACATTTTTCCTCCTTCCCTTCCCCGCTCCCCCAAAACGGAGGAGCCTGTCAAAGCCCAGCCCACCCCCCCCCCCCCCCGTTTTTTATTTATTTTAATATATACAGACTTGGCATTTAATATGGTATATTTTTTTTTGTGGGGGTGAACTTACTTTTCAAGATGTCTTAGAACCAAAAGTTCATTGGAATTATGTTGAAATTATTCTAGATTTTGTTAATGTGACCTTTAAAAGAAACAAAAACCACATTTGACATTTCAAAACAAATAAATTGATCCTTGAAAGTGATGTAAACTGATATCGAACTCAATTCACGGATAGTACTGTGTTAAACTTCTGTACATTTTCCAGAAGTATCTCTATTATGCACATTAGCCAAAAAAAATTTCAACAAAAACAAAAGCTAAATTATGACTGGGATTACGGACAGTAAAATTACAGTTCAGTACTTTGTGTAACCCCCACGAGCATTCAGGAGAGCACGTACACGTCGAGGCATGCTGTTCACGAGATTTGCCAAGGTTTGGACAGGAATCGCTTGCCATGCAGTGACAACAGTCTGCTGCAATTCACGCACAGAGGAAGGCTGCTTGTCCAAGTTGTTGATTTGACGCGTTAATTCTGCCCACAAGTTCTCTATCGGATTCATATCCGGGGACATGGCAGGCCACTCCATATGCTCTACACCACGGTCAGCAAGAAAGTGTTGGATCATGCGAGCACGATGAGGCCGTGCATTGTCATCTTGGAAGACAAAGTTTCCTCGAAAGGCTGCACGAGAAAATGGAAGCAATGTTTCTTCCAGAATTACCCTGTACTTGAACTGGTTCAGGTTTCCATTCAGAACAACCAGGTCAGTTTTGCCCCCTGCATGAAAAGCAGCCCAAACGGTCACCCCACCACCTCCAGCTTGGACTCTTGGCATTATACAATCTTCGTTATGGGCTTCATGCGCTTGTCTGCGCAGTCGGACGCGGCCATCTTGACGATAGACCAGAAATCTAGACTAGTCACTGAAGGTCACGTGATTCCAGTTTCCTGGCTGCCATTGACGGTGCTCTCTGGCCCACTGCAATCGGCGCTGGCTGTGTTGTCTGGTCAGGCGTGGCTTTCTCAGGGGACGCCTGGCACGATAGCCTGCTTGAACCAGTCGTTGGTTGACTCGCCTTCTGGATACAGGCACATTTGTCAGTTGCTGCCACTCAGCCCTAAGCCGATTAGCTGACTTGGTACGGCCATTGCAGACTAACCGGTGCAGCTGGCGATCATCTCTCCTTGTGGTTCTGCGTGGACGTCCTGGCTTCGGTATTGGAGCAGGGACACCCCTCTGAGCATTTCGTTTCAGGATCTTTGACACCTGACCTTGAGTGATGCCATATTGTTGAGCAATAGCACGCTGTTTCATGCCAGAATTTCGTGAAGCCACCACTCCATGACAAACAGCATTGTCAAGTTGACGAACCATCTCCAGAGGAAGCGGCAATAACTTTTGTAGATGTGCAGCAGTTGTTTTCCACTAATACAGAACGCAACAACCCTTATATACCCGATTGTGAAGCCAATCGTCAAATGTACCTGTCCTTACATTTTGTCACGCCACCTGTGATAGTGTGATATAATCCTGTTATTGACTTCTTGCTGTGAAAGACAATCAATGACATGGTTCTTTCAACAAAGACATCACCGAAGGGTAAAAGAAACTCACCAGATTGATATACTGAGTTCAGAAAGTAAACCCAAGTCAAGAAAAAAAAAAAATTCCATATTAAATGCCAAGTCTGTATAAGAAAAAAAAAATGTATATATAACAAAAAAAAATGTATGTATAATATATGTATAAATAAATATATGTTAGGAACAAGCTTTTGAGAGGTTTGAAGAGGATTGCTGGATGTGGCCTGCCGGGTAAGTTGAATGAATGGTGTTTGAAGTTTGGATTGATGAGTATTGTGGCCATTGATGTATGATATTGCAATTGGGCATGTAGAGAGGATGGAGGTTGTGGTGAGTGGGTTTGTGAGGAGGTGGTTGGGAGTGCCACGCTGTTTGACTCACATTGCCTTTTATGATCAGGATGGAAAACTCCTGTTTCCCTTGACATCATTAACCGAGGAGTTTAAGGTGGTGAGGGTGCGGGAGTTCATGATGTTGCGGGATTCGAGTGATTCCGGGGTAAAGAATGCTCTCCCAGAGAATAAGGGAAGTCGGAAGTGGAATGCAAGAGCAGAGGTGGATGAGATGGAGGAGCGGTTGCAACAGGAGGAGGTCGTGGGGATGGTACAGCACGGGAAGCATGGCTTGGGGTGGATGAAGCATGAGCGATGGGGAAAGGCATGTGTGAAAGAGAGGAGGAAGATGGTTGAGAGGGAGGCGAGCAGAAAGGAGGAGGAGGGGAGATGTATGAAAGCATCTAGACAGGCACAGCAAGGTGCTTGGACTAGGTGGGAAGGTGTGCGGGTGAGGACATTGAATTGGCAAGAGATTTGGAGGATGGAGCCAATATTGTTGAGGCATGATTGTTGAGGCGGGCAACATTTGATGTGCTTCCATCACCAGTAAACTTGAGATTGTGGGGGTTGTTGCAGGAGTGTGTGTGTGTGTGTGTGTGTGTGTGTGTGTGTGTGTGTGTGTGTGTGTGTGTGTGTGTGTGTGTGTGTGTGTGTTGCAGGAGTGGGTGTGTGTGTTGCAGGAGTGGGTGTGTGTGTTGCAGGAGTGGGTGTGTGTGTTGCAGGAGTGGGTGTGTGTGTTGCAGGAGTGGGTGTGTGTGTTGCAGGAGTGGGTGTGTGTGTTGCAGGAGTGGGTGTGTGTGTTGCAGGAGTGGGTGTGTGTGTTGCAGGAGTGGGTGTGGTTTTGCATGAATGTGTTTTTGTTTGAGTGGTGCGTGTTGTATGTGTGGGGGTCGGTTGGTTTATTTTTTGTGTGTGTGAGTGAGTGGATGAGGGGCTGTGGATTCTGGGAGTGGAGGCGGTGTTGTTGTTGTAGTCTGTGTTCTCACTGGCTGGGGGTGGGGGTATGTACGCATCCAGGTGTAGCTGCTGCATGTGGAGGCATATGTGCTCCTGCTGGCCCACCTTAGCTGACCGTATCGAGGTTGAAGGGCCGAAACGGGATGATGCTGAGGACCTGGTCAGTGAGGCACACTTGTGACCAGGTGTGTTTTGAAATGAATTACATAGACACACACACACACATATATATATATATATATATATATATATATATATATATCTATCTATAATTCCAGTAATCTCTGTACGTCTGTACGTTTGTACGTCTGTACGTTTGTCTGTGACCGCTGTTTCTCGACAACCACGGGTCCGATATACTTTTAACTTGCCAGGTATATTGCTGGGGACCCGAGGATGTGCCTTTTCAAGGTTTCATATTAATCGGACAATTACTTACCGAGCTATGTCCAAAAAACGATTCAACCAATCAGAGAGCAGCGAACGATCGCGTGTGCCGAACGTGGAGGACACACTCTGCCTCGGATGGCACATTTGAGAGCGTATTCATTTATTTCACGTTTGCAAACTATGTTGGCGTTAAACTATGTTTTAAAACTAATAAAACCGAATTTGCGATTCATTCGCTTTCCTGCGCGTTTGTGCACGTGATGGCGATTTCTTTACCAAACTCCGGAAGCCGTTCGCTTTGGACCAAACCATTGCATGTAAATAGAGGGGGGGGATTGTCACCGTACTCGCAAGCCGTTCGCTTTGGACCAAACCATTTGATGTAAATAGAGGGGGGGGATATAATTTTAGATATAGATATAGTACGGGCAATGCCCTAGTATCTATAATTCCATTAATCTCTGTGTGTATGTGTGTATGTGTGTTTGTATGTGTGTTTGTATGTGTGTATGTTTGTCTGTGACCGCTGTTTCTCGACAACTACCGGTCCGATATACTTGAAACTTGCCAGGTATATTGCTGGGGACCCAAGGATGTGCCTTTTCAAGGTTTGAAATTAATCGGACAAGTAGTTACCGAGCTATGGCGATTTCTTTACCAAACACCGCAAGCCGTTCGCTTTGGACCAAACCATTTCATGTAAATAGAGGGGGGGGGGGTTCTGTGGTCGTTGCGAATGGACCAAACCATTCATGTAAATAGAGGGGGGGGGGGGTTCTGTGGTCGTTACTGCCACGTGGTTTCAAAGTTTTTTTTTGTTGTTGTTGTTTGCACGCATGTTTTTTTGCACCCACGTACGGGCACGCCCTAGGATGTTTACACACACACACCCCTACACAAATTTTTTTTTTTTTTTTTTTTTGGCAAGGAACGGGCACCCACGTACGGGCACGTCCTAGCTTATATATAGTACGGGCATGCCCTAGTATCTATAATTCCAGTAATCTCTGTGTGTATGTGTGTATGTGTGTTTGTATGTGTGTTTGTATGTGTGTATGTTTGTCTGTGACCGCTGTTTCTCGACAACCACGGGTCCGATATACTTGAAACTTGCCAGGTATATTGCTGGGGACCCGAGGATGTGCCTTTTCAAGGTTTGAAATTAATCGGACAAGTAGTTACCGAGCTATGGCGATTTAGCCGTTCGCTTTGGCGTTGCGAATGGACCAAACCATTTCATGTAAATAGAGGGGGGGGGGGGTTCTGTGGTCGTTGCGAATGAACCAAACCATTTCATGTAAATAGAGGGGGGGGGGGATTGTCACCGTACTCGCAAGCCGTTCGCTTTGGCTTTGCGAATGGACCAAACCATTTCATGTAAATAGAGGGGGGGGGGATATAATTTTAGATATATATATATAGTACGGGCATGCCCTAGTATTTATAATTCCAGTAATCTCTGTGTGTATGTATGTATGTATGTCTGTATGTCTGTGACCGCTGTTTCTCGACAACCACGGGTCCGATATACTTGAAACTTGCCAGGTATATTGCTGGGGACCCGAGGATGTGCCTTTTCAAGGTTTAATATTAATCGGAGAAGTAGTTACCGAGCTATGTCCAAAAAACGATTCAACCAATCAGAGAGCAGCGAGCTATCACGTGTGCCGAACGTGGCGAACAGACTCTGCCTCGGACGGCACATTTGAGAGCGTATTCATTTATTTCACGTTGGCAAACTATGTTGACGTTCAACTATGTTTTAAAACTAATTAAAACTAATTTGCGATTCATCGTAACTGCGATATGCGACCTTCCGGACAGTGAAGACTGCACTTCCGGCAGCCAATCACAGAACGTGTTGTTGCGTAGGCGTGGCCGATGTGAGAGCGAGCCGAGCCGAGCGCGTGCGCCATTACGGTTCGTAATTCGATTTCTTCCGGAGAAAATAATAATTTCTCGATTTCTTATGCGCATTATTTCTCCCAATTCAGTCAGAGCGAAGGGCGGAAGCGAAGAGCGTTGTTTTTTTAGTTTACGGGCGTACGGGCGTACGGGCGGGGTAGAGCGTACGGGTAGCGTTTTTTTTTTTTTTTGGCAAGGAACGGGCACCCACGTACGGGCATGCCCTAGTATATCAAAAGTGTACAAGTCCAGTCACCATTGGGATGTAATGGTAGTGTTCAATTCTGCAAAGATGTCCATTAATTTAACATAACACCCACAATTATGACAGACTTCTTCCTTTCAATCATTATGCTCTATAGTCTATACAAAGCATCGGTTCTGCCACAAATTTCTTGGGCTCGGGTTATAATCCTGGACAGGTCGCCACTCCCATTCAGATGCTCGACCAAGTGTGCAAGAATTTGGAATTTGTTCCGGGTGGCAGTGATATTTCGCCTACTCTTCACGAAGGACACCTTGGGATCTTTAATGTCCACAGCCTAATCCTGGCAGAAAGGACACCCAGTTTAACACCTTCTGATGGAGGGCGCACAGTTACGAATCGCCCTGCCTCTGAAACACAAGACAGTTTATAGCTGCGTTGAGATTCAAACCCAGGTTAGACACCTCAGAGGTGAGTGTGGATACCTATACGAGTCTAGGGCATCCTACCAGCCCTCTTCCTGCACACTGCTTCCGAATTCCACAAAGAAAAAAATGAAAAAAGTTTATTTGACGAGTGGAGGTTTTAGCTTCTTCAACCGGTTATAAAGAATGCATCGGGATTTCTTTTTCCCCTTCTCATGCGAAGTGAAAGACTTCACCACAACATCTATTAACACGTTTTAAAGCAGTGCTGGAAAACATTCAAATATCTTTCTCCAGGTGGCGAGTTCCCTTTTACTCTGCAGAAAAGTCAATACACAGGCCTGGTGTTGGCTTAGCGGTTAGGGTGCCGGCTTGGGATCCGAGGATCCTGGGTTCGAATCCCGGTCGATCGCTGAATTAACACCAGGGGGGTTGACTCAGCCTGTCATCCTGCCAAGGTCGCCAAATTGAGTGCCAGTTCACTGGTAATTCCCTTGCGTCACAAGAAGCGACCAACAGGGTTGGCGGCAGGAAGAGCATCCGGCCATAAAACATTGCTTCAAAAAAGGGGACCACGGTGCCCAAAAAAGGCCAACCCCTGCTCTGCGGGGAAAAATGGCCTCGAAAGGTGGTTCAAAAGTCAATACACAGGGAAGGTGGTGCAGGTGGAGTTTGCAAGGAATTGGAATTGGAAGCAAGGTGAAACGCACACCCCGTTTGACGAGACCTAAATAACACTCTGCAGACAAACAATTTTACAATTTAGCGCATCTTGTGAAATGCAAAAATTTAAACTATAATTAATTTGTCTGCAAAGCTGTATGTGTGACAATTGTTATTAAATACCCCTGAACACATGATTATAAATTACAGTAGATTGGGATGCAGACAAACACCCACAGGAATGGGCACGGATAACTTGGTCAAAGCACATTTGGTCAAGTTAGACACAAAGAAAATGTTATAGCCAACTTCCAAATAGTTGTAGGTCTAATGTAGGACCTTCATCGACTGTCTGGATCAGCTGTGCTCCGCTCTTCAGAAGTTGACCTTTTCTAACCCAGAAGCCCTCCAAACAAGGGTCCACAACCTCAATTGCATCCAGAAAATGCATCAATGCAATCGCACTCAACTATACACCTACAACTTGCAGCTTTACCTGTAGGTATTTACTTTAATTGCTGGAGACTTCCATGCATTATCATTCCATGATATAAAAAAAAAAAAAAAAAAAAACACCTTTAGAGGCCATTTTTCCCCGCGAAGCGGGGGTTGGCCTTTTTCGGGAACCATGGTTGTTGTTGTTTTTTGGTCCCCTTTTTGAAGCAATGTTTTACGGCCGGATGCCCTTCCTGACGCCAACCCTTTTTGCCGCCTTTAACGACAAACAGGGAATTACCAGTGAACTGGTACTCAATTAGCCGACCTCGGAAGGATGACAGGCTGAGTCAACCCCCCCTGGCGTTAATTCAGCGATTGACCGGGATTCGAACCCAGGATCCAAGGATCCTAAGCCGGCACCCTAGCTGCTAGCCCAACACCAGGGTTATCTAGCCCAACACCTTATCATTATCATTCCATGATATAACCATACATAATTTCATTATGACAGAATACATAGCTGAATCGGGCTATCATAGTAAAACACGCAATTTAGTGTCTGTCTGTCTGTCTGTCCGCGATACATTCGGTTGTTACTTATCCAATCTCAACCAGACTTGACAGGAGGCCTACGCGTCACACGATGGAGGTTGTACAGACTTAATTTGCCCCTCTCCCCAAGAGGGTTTTCTGTCTTGCGCGAAATCCATGTTAACATACCTCATCGTAGCATTTTTCCAAAGCCGCTCGCTTCTAATAATTATATTAATGAACAGGATTATAAATAATTTAATTGATATATGTGGGATAATTACACGCCCATACCGGAAATGGAAGCCAGGTCCTCTGGTGAACCGTACCAGTGCTATGCCATCTGGGCTATCCTGACCAAGCATGCAATTTTCCCACATATAGAATTGCCACTCTTTCCGTCATTGCTTCCGGGGCACTCGCTGCCAACGATAGGAGCACTAACGGCCTGATCACCAGAGGACCTGGGTTCGATTCCTGGTCTGGGCGTGCAATTTTCCCACATACATCAATTTAGCTTTGACAACAAAAGTAATAACATTAATATAACCCCTCCCCCCTCCCAAAGGGGGTTTTTTTCTCTGTGGAAAAATGCCCCGTTAACGTGTATAAATACCTTATCATGGCATTTCATGAGGCAGGCCTACCAAAAGTGGGGCTCTCACAATCACCTGCCACTGCCATGGAATCATTAAATTGGAATGTTTCTATCCAAGGATAGACATACGTCCAATAAAACGGAAGCTTGTTTATCAGATCATCGATTTCTCTACATTGTTAATATATTGTGCCAAGTGTTGTGATAGACTACAGGTTTGCAGGTATCCGCAATCCAGAACTCGAGCGGTCAATGGCACGCCATCGCAAATCCCCACGCTTCCATTTAAAACAAAGTTGAAAGATGGCAAAAGGTAACAAAATAGTAAGGAAATATGAAAAAATATAAAACCAGGAATGATCCAATATCAAAATTGTGAGATAAAATAAATATTCCGTTTTGACCCATGACCCTAAGTTCCCACCCCGTGGGGCATGAATCGGAGGTCAAATTTAAAAAACCGTTACACATTTCATGCCTCTCCCAATGTTAATTGCATATGCAAAGTTTCATTTTAAAAATATTTAAGAATATGCCCGTAATTACATTGGTATTTGACCTAATGACCTATTGACCTGCTCCAGGGCCCCAGGGGGCGGGGCAAAACAAAAATGTTACTGCTCTTGCATCCTCTTGCCATATGATGAAAAGCTTGCTTCTAATTACAAGGAAGTCATAGAATCCATAATTGTTGGTGATGTAATCTTTCCTCTATTCAAATGGCAAATGTGACCATAAGTTTGCATTCTGGGTTGGACCCAAATCAAGACATCCTGCTGCACCTCTCAGCAATGGTTGGAGACCCCAAATCTAAGAGGTCAGGACTGGCTGCCTGGATATCACTAGAATTCCACACAATGTCATCCTGCTCTTGTCAAGCTCATTGCTTGTGGCATACAAGGCCACATGTATACCGGCTTTGACTTCCTCCACTCGCATAATCAGTGCATCGCTATGCAAATGGAACCCTCCCCTTACGGTGGAGGCAAGAGTGCCCCAAGGCAGTGTTGGGCCCAGTCTTGTTTTAATCTACACAAACAACCTCTCTGATGCTCTGGATAACATGTTTTTTTTGCAGATGACTCCACGTTGTGCCGTAAAGTTGCAGATGACTCCACGTTGTGCCGTAAAGTTGCAGATGACTCCACGTTGTGCCGTAAAGTTGCAGATGACTCCAATCTCTGCCCCGCAACCTCTCCCCGCTGAGGGGGGCTCACGACATGCGGTGCTCTATTTCCAAAGTACCGTTATTTCATATTTTAATATCAATTGGATGAATAATTAAAAGTTGTGATGTTGACCTTCCATGTGTGATAATAATGCGGTCCAGAAATGTATGAGGAACTAGAACAGGCATCCGCTTGAGCGCTTAGCTCCGCCAGGGATTAGTTTACGTTTTGTATCCCACTGATGGGCTGGATCTCAATCCGACCATGGACCAAAATCGAATTGGCTTGTTTTGTCACCGAACCAACTCGTCCACAATCTTTTGAAATATCGTACTATATATAGTTTTTGGCCCCATCACTCAATGGTGAAGAATCGCTTCGGGAATTAAGAAAGATCCCATATCCAAATCCGGATCCTGAGTTTCACCAAAATTGAATCTATTCTTCTTCGTCACAAACCCAACTGGTCCACCATGTTTCATCCATTTCATCAAAACTTTTAAGATATCCTGCTCACAAACAGACACAAACAAAAGCTGACAAAGAGACAGGGGTGACTGCAGTGTTTGTCCACCTTCAATGGCAGAGGGAAAAATCAGTGGCGGAGGGGAAAAAAGTTACAGAACACAAAGTAATGTGACTTCCTTTTTTCACAACTGGATACATTCAAAATTGGCGCGATTTGTTTTCCCTTCAACCTCTCAGATTTTGTCCGCATGGAAAAAAAAATACATGCCATGGATGACTATGTTGAAAGTCTGCAGCAGTGAGCAAAGGTAGATCATCAGCAAACAAGTTCGAAAGGCAGGAAAGTAGAAGAGCTTACAAGCAGAGGGCAAATGTCTGGTGAATAGATTGAAATATAGTTAAATAAGTAATCCGAGGTGGGAGAGATTGCAGCAAGAGTGGAAAGAGGGAGAAAGAGGGGGAGGAAAGAGGGGGAGGAAAGCGGGGGAGGAAAGAGGGGGAGGAAAGAGGGGGAGGAAAGAGGGGGAGGAAAGAGGGGGAGGAAAGAGGGGGAGGAAAGAGGGGGAGGAAAGAGGGGGAGGAAAGAGGGGGAGGAAAGAGGGGGAGGAAAGAGGGGGAGGAAAGAGAGGGAGGAAAGAGAGGGAGGAAAGAGGGGGAGGAAAGAGGGGGAGGAAAGAGGGGGAGGAAAGAGGGGGAGGAAAGAGGGGGAGGAAAGAGGGGGAGGAAAGAGGGGGAGGAAAGAGGGGGAGGAAAGAGGGGGAGGAAAGAGGGGGAGGAAAGAGGGGGAGGAAAGAGGGGGAGGAAAGAGGGGGAGGAAAGAGGGGGAGGAAAGAGGGGGAGGAAAGAGGGGGAGGAAAGAGGGGGAGGAAAGAGGGGGAGGAAAGAGAGGGAGGAAAGAGAGGGAGGAAAGAGAGGGAGGAAAGAGGGGGAGGAAAGAGAGGGAGGAAAGAGGGGGAGGAAAGAGGGGGAGGAAAGAGGGGGAGGAAAGAGGGGGAGGAAAGAGGGGGAGGAAAGAGGGGGAGGAAAGAGAGGGAGGAAAGAGAGGGAGGAAAGAGAGGGAGGAAAGAGAGGGAGGAAAGAGAGGGAGGAAAGAGGGGGAGGAAAGAGGGGGAGGAAAGAGAGGGAGGAAAGAGAGGGAGGAAAGAGGGGGAGGAAAGAGGGCGAGGAAAGAGGGGGAGGAAAGAGGGGGAGGAAAGAGGGGGAGGAAAGAGGGGGAGGAAAGAGAGGGAGGAAAGAGAGGGAGGAAAGAGAGGGAGGAAAGAGGGGGAGGAAAGAGGGCGAGGAAAGAGGGCGAGGAAAGAGGGGGAGGAAAGAGGGGGAGGAAAGAGGGGGAGGAAAGAGGGGGAGGAAAGAGGGGGAGGAAAGAGGGGGAGGAAAGAGGGGGAGGAAAGAGGGGGAGGAAAGAGGGGGAGGAAAGAGGGGGAGGAAAGAGGGGGAGGAAAGAGGGGGAGGAAAGAGGGGGAGGAAAGAGGGGGAGGAAAGAGGGGGA
The DNA here is from genome assembly GCF_964187855.1 of Myxine glutinosa. Taxonomy (NCBI): domain Eukaryota; kingdom Metazoa; phylum Chordata; class Myxini; order Myxiniformes; family Myxinidae; genus Myxine; species Myxine glutinosa. The sequence continues at coordinate 37,646,627 of NC_136271.1, forward strand.
GGAAAGAGGGGGAGGAAAGAGGGGGAGGAAAGAGGGGGAGGAAAGAGGGGGAGGAAAGAGGGGGAGGAAAGAGGGGGAGGAAAGAGGGGGAGGAAAGAGGGGGAGGAAAGAGGGGGAGGAAAGAGGGGAGAAAGAGGGGGAGGAAAGAGGGGGAGGAAAGAGGGGGAGGAAAGAGGGGGAGGAAAGAGGGGGAGGAAAGAGGGGGAGGAAAGAGGGGAGGAAAGAGAGGGAGGAAAGAGAGGAGGAAAGAGAGGGAGGAAAGAGAGGGAGGAAAGAGGGGGAGGAAAGAGGGCGAGGAAAGAGGGGAGGAAAGAGAGGGAGGAAAGAGAGGGAGGAAAGAGAGGGAGGAAAGAGAGGGAGGAAAGAGGGGAGGAAAGAGGGGGAGGAAAGAGGGGGAGGAAAGAGGGGGAGGAAAGAGGGGGAGGAAAGAGGGGGAGGAAAGAGGGGGAGGAAAGAGAGGGAGGAAAGAGGGGGAGGAAAGAGGGGGAGGAAAGAGGGGGAGGAAAGAGGGGGAGGAAAGAGGGGGAGGAAAGAGGGGGAGGAAAGAGGGGGAGGAAAGAGGGGGAGGAAAGAGGGGGAGGAAAGAGGGGGAGGAAAGAGGGGGAGGAAAGAGGGGGAGGAAAGAGGGGGAGGAAAGAGGGGGAGGAAAGAGGGGGAGGAAAGAGGGGGAGGATAGAGGGGGAGGAAAGAGGGGGAGGAAAGAGGGGGAGGAAAGATGGGGAGGAAAGAGGGGGAGGAAAGAGGGGGAGGAAAGAGGGGGAGGAAAGAGGGGGAGGAAAGAGGGGGAGGAAAGAGGGGGAGGAAAGAGGGGGAGGAAAGAGGGGGAGGAAAGAGGGGGAGGAAAGAGGGGGAGGAAAGAGGGGGAGGAAAGAGGGGGAGGAAAGAGGGGGAGGAAAGAGGGGGAGGAAAGAGGGGGAGGAAAGAGGGGGAGGAAAGAGGGGGAGGAAAGAGGGGGAGGAAAGAGGGGGAGGAAAGAGGGGGAGGAAAGAGGGGGAGGAAAGAGAGGGAGGAAAGAGAGGGAGGAAAGAGGGGGAGGAAAGAGGGGGAGGAAAGAGGGCGAGGAAAGAGGGCGAGGAAAGAGGGGGAGGAAAGAGGGGGAGGAAAGAGGGGGAGGAAAGAGGGGGAGGAAAGAGGGGGAGGAAAGAGGGGGAGGAAAGAGGGGGAGGAAAGATGGGGAGGAAAGAGAGGGAGGAAAGAGGGGAGGAAAGAGGGGGAGGAAAGAGGGGGAGGAAAGAGGGGGAGGAAAGAGGGGGAGGAAAGAGGGGGAGGAAAGAGGGGGAGGAAAGAGGGGGAGGAAAGAGGGGGAGGAAAGAGAGGGAGGAAAGAGAGGGAGGAAAGAGAGGGAGGAAAGAGAGGGAGGAAAGAGAGGGAGGAAAGAGAGAGGAAAGAGAGAGGAAGAGCGAGTAGAAAGAGCAAGAGCGAGTGGAAAGAGCAAGAGGGAGTGGAAAGAGCAAGAGAGAGTGGAAAGAGCAAGAGAGAGTGGAAAGAGCAAGAGAGAGTGGAAAGAGCAAGAGAGAGTGGAAAGAGCAAGAGAGAGTGGAAAGAGCAAGAGAGTGGAAAGAGCAAGAGCGAGTGGAAAGAGCAAGAGCGAGTGGAAAGAGCAAGAGCGAGTGGAAAGAGCAAGAGCGAGTGGAAAGAGCAAGAGCGAGTGGAAAGAGCAAGAGCGAGTGGAAAGAGAGTGGAAAGAGAGTGGAGAGAGAGTGGAGAGAGAGTGGAGAGAGAGTGGAAAGAGAGCAAGAGCGAGTGGAAAGAGAGCAAGAGCGAGTGGAAAGAGAGCAAGAGCGAGTGGAAAGAGAGCAAGAGCGAGTGGAAAGAGCAAGAGCGAGTGGAAAGAGCAAGAGAGAGTGGAAAGAGAGCAAGAGAGAGTGGAAAGAGTGGAAAGGGTGGAAAGAGAGAGAGAAAGAGTGGAAAGGGAGAGAGAAAGAGTGGAAAGGGAGAGAGAAAGAGTGGAAAGGGAGAGAGAAAGAGTGGAAAGGGAGAGAGAAAGAGAAAGAGAGAAAGAGAAAGAGTAAGAGAGAAAAAGAGAAAGAGAAAAAGAGAAAGAGAAAAAGATAATTTGACCACAATTATCTAGTGAAGGATAAATGATAAAAATGATTTAAATAATAAGCAGATAAAACAGCAGCAGAAAGAGGTGAGTGAGGGGAAAACAATCCAGCCTATATTCTCAGATCAAGTTTAAGGTACCTGGTGTCAGTTTTATGGTTGGAAATATCAATACAAGCACTCGTCTCCATTGAAGCTTCCAGTCGAATGCAGAAAGACACAAAAAAAACATGCAATCGATTTGGAATACCAGAGATACACCAAATGCACAAGGAAAGACAAAACCAACAGGGAAAACATTAACTTTCCAATCAAAGTCCACAACAGGAATGATTCAAGATTCACATTTCTCACATTCACACATGTGCAGTAACTGTCAATTTCCCCATAGTCTCATGTCCATGCAATTGATGGAGAAGTACACCATTGTCCAAGTTCCTTATCCTGCATATGATACATGCAAACACTTCCATGATCCTCATCATGTTAGAATGGTGCAGGAAGGGTTAATCTGTTGAGGGTTAATCATGTCAGCATGGTGCAGGAAGGGTTAATCTGTTACGTGTTAATCATGTTAGAATGGTGCAGGAAGGGTTAATCTGTTACGCATTAATCATGTCAGCATGGTGCAGGAAGGGTTCATCTGTTACGCATTAATCATGTCAGCATGGTGCAGGAAGGGTTAATCTGTTACGCGTTAATCATGTTAGAATGGTGCAGGAAGGGTTAATCTGTTGAGGGTTAATCATGTCAGCATGGTGCAGGAAGGGTTAATCTGTTACGCATTAATCATGTCAGCATGGTGCAGGAAGGGTTAATCTGTTACGCATTAATCATGTCAGCATGGTGCAGGAAGGTTAATCTGTTATGTGTTAATCATGTTAGAATGGTGCAGGAAGGGTTAATCTGTTACGCATTAATCATGTCAGCATTGTGCAGGAAGGGTTAATCTGTTACGCGTTAATCATGTTAGAATGGTGCAGGAAGGGTTAATCTGTTGAGGGTTAATCATGTCAGCATGGTGCAGGAAGGGTTAATCTGTTATGCGTTAATCATGTTAGATTGGTGCAGGAAGGGTTAATCTGTTAAGGCTTAATCATGTTATAATGGTGCAGGAAGGGTTAATCTGTTAAGGGTTAATCATGTTATAATGGTGCAGGGAGGGTTAATCATGTTAGATTGGTGCAGGAAGGGTTAATCTGTTACGCGTTAATCATGTTATACTGGTGCAGGAAGGGTTAATCTGTTTAGGGTTAATCATGTCAGAATTGTGCAGGAAGGGTTAATCTGTTAAGGGTTAATCGTGTTAGAATGGTGCAGGAAGGGTTAATCTGTTAAGGGTTAATCATGTTATAATGGTGCAGGGAGGGTTAATCATGTTAGATTGGTGCAGGAAGGGTTAATCTGTTACGCGTTAATCATGTTATACTGGTGCAGGAAGGGTTAATCTGTTGAGGGTTAATCATGTTAGATTGGTGCAGGAAGTGAAGGGCAACTGATGGGTATCACCCAGGATTAGCCAGTGCAGAGTCGTGTGTGTCTCGTGGTGAAAAGAGTCCTCAAGTTTTGCAATTATGTTTAAAGTTTATTCTAATTCATATTTAAATTTAGCAAATGAGGAAGTTCCAATGCTTCAAAATGGATCCATAATAACTGTCCAGACCCCTTGAGCTGCCTGTATCACGTGGTCCAGTGCTGAAGTTCTGTCTCTGAGGCCTAGGTGGTTCTGCAGTGACCGACCCTCTGATGCTCTCGGTGCGGTGCGGTGAGGTGCACCCTCTCTGCCCTGCCAGCATGGACTGCATGCCCCCGTTTGTGAATGTGGCGGTTTTAGTGATGTTCGGGTTCATGGCCTTTCGGACCGCTCCTGCAGGGGCCGAAGGATTCTGGTGGTGGGTTTCATTGGCGGAGTTTTGAGCAAGGATAGTGATGGAAGAATGCCTGAAGCCTTGGGAATCACGAGTTGCCATATTCTTGGCTCTCAATTTTGCCCTCGTGCCCTCCTTGGGTTGCTGACTAGACAGGAACAGTCCTGGATTTCCATGGATTTGGCTCCTGGCTGCACTCCTAGCTCTGTGTTGCATGCTTCTCCCTGGGTTTGCTGGCGACGTTTTGGGCCTGTCTTGGCGTTGCAGACTGGCACTCCCTTCCCGCCACGGTTGCCCTCCCTCTGCTCACGATCTGTTCGCTGTCGGGCCCAACACTGTGCAAGTTCCGGTCCCCCTTTGCCCGCTGCTTGTTCTGCGTGTGGATCTTGGTGTTCTCTGCTGAATGTGCATGGGACTTGTTTTTTGGGGTTTTTTTTTGCCCAAACACCATGGTTGTCCTTGCCGTAGTTGTGTGCTGGAGGTTTGGATGACGGTCACTGTTGCAGCCTCCATGGCTTATTCGGTCTGGTTGAACTTCATGGAGAGGCTTGGTACAGCTTTATTTATTTATTTTCTCACTACACTTTATGGTGCCGTTGCTGTGCACCACTCTGGGTCTACTCTACCACAATCGATTGTTTTGTTCCAATTACTATGAACTACTGTATTATTTCGATTTTGACTTTTGGGTATGCAGGTGTCTTCTGATACCTCAGAGATGGATGCCCCTGCCTTGCATAACCCCAGGTAACCTGTGGGAAAGGTGTAGTACCTGTGAGCCCTCCCCCCCGCCCCCCCTTACCAGGGTAACGGTCCACATCCATTCAGTTTAAATGGCAGATGGCTCTGCACATCTGGTGGATGAGAGTCCAGTGGACTCCAACAGCATGGGCGGAAGAGGGTGAATTCCCCAAAGGCCAGCAGAGAGACGGAGAGGAGTGGCAACCCCCGTCTATAACCACGCACTTACCCGTGTATACCAGCCATAGAAAGGCAATGCCATCATTGCCCGAGGAGACTCAACATAATAATTATTTTGATATTTTTAATTGCAATATTTATATGGCCTTTAATATTTTTCTTTAGGCTTTTTTTGTGACGACATAACTTTATATCGGTCTCTGCATTTCATACCTTGCATCTTCTTGCATCTTACACGATGATTGTAATGATTGTAACCTCATACAAGTCAGGAGACGACGATGGTTCACGCGCGGGCGGTATTCAATGACAAAGGACGGACTATAACCGAAACAGGCCCGGACAGGCCAGGCCCGGAAATGTCAAAACGAAGGTTACTGACCTTTAAATGATAGAAAATAATGTATAATCAGTTATGAGGTTAGTTAGCTACACAATACCAAAAATTCGGTGAAAAATGAAATGGAAAAAAAAAAGAAAAAAAAGAAAATCGAGCTCCATGGGACTAGCCACATGACATTGGCCTAACCAAATACCGAAACCCCTGTCAGATTCCACCAAACCCCTCGGAGGAGATCTAGCTTGAACTCCATTACCCCCTAAAAAGACATCTTTTTCGGGCGTCGCTCCGCCCACAATGGGCGCAATACGCCCACTCTAGGCATGACACAACTTGATCATGATATCAACCTCCCACCCAAGTTTCATCAAGATCGGATGATATCATCGGGTAGTTATGCTGCGGACAGACAGACACACACACAGCCAGACGCACACACATGACGAATATAGTGGTCACTTGATAACTCGTGAATCAATTATTTCATCGATCCTTATTTTTCATATGTTATACAGTACATGCCTGCATGTGTACTTGTAATAATAATAAAAAAGTAGTACTTTTTAATTCATTTAATTTATTTGTAGATATTAAACTCATTGCAATTGTTTTGTTTTTTTTCATTATCTTTGTTTTCATTTAAAATCGTAAATCATTCACAATTCAGTTTCTGGCTGCGATTTTATAATAAAAACATGAATTGAATTGAATCACTTATCTGTTACAAAGAGCAAACACCACAACATCAAGAAAGAATAATTTTATGATTAAATCAACAGTTCGGGCCGAAAGTTAAGCACAAACTATTTTGAAATTTCCTCCATGCACTGATGATATTCATGCTGTTAATCTCAACTAATCAAAGGTGCAATAACCAATCATATTGCACCCACGGGGGAATGCAACTAATTTACGATGATCCTTGATTAAAGCAATTTCCCAAACTTTGCTTGGTACAACAATTCCAAATAAACGGATCCAATTTTAACACAACACAGGTTTTCCAGAATGCCATTAATGCAAAGGAATGTGCCTCCTTGACAGAACAGTTGGAATCTTCGTTAATTTCAGCCAAAGATCTGGCTCCATTTATAATCACATCCCACATTGCATTGTAATGCCCATCATGACACGGAGGATGTGCATAACTATATGAAGAATGTCAATGCCCTGTTGGAAACCTGGGAAAACTCCTTTAGCCAGAAATAGATGCACTTAAATTTCATCGGATGCTCATCATCACATGAAAGCCCTCAGCCATTCCTTTTCCTTAACCGGTGTCGTCTGTCAGGATATTTTGCTCAACTGGAAATGGGTGTCCGAAGCACCTTTCATTTGATATCTTTGGTGAAATTTGCATGCAGACAGAGTGTTCTTTAATGCAAGCAAGCAATCAGGTGTTCTTGACATTTCAATTCAGTTCTCAGTGAGGAAACTAAAAGTTGGGAATGATTCGCAGTTAACCCATTGTACGACTTCAATTATAAACTCAAATTATTTATTAAAAATGTCCTTGTTTTGTCATAAACATCAAAAGTAGTAGTATTCAGGCCTGGCAATTAGGCGTTGCGTTTATCACATACAAGTACATACACCAAGCAGGTATGTTGATGACCACGTGAAAAAAGGTATGTGATTTCCAAAGAAAAGAAAAACAACGATTTTCCATATTCCTGAAGACAGGCATTTCACACCCATGGTAATATGTATTCATCGACTCCGATGCTCATCTAGCCGATGAAAGCTGCATAAAGCAACCAAGAAAAGCTACACAAGATAAACCCTTTGCCGTTTCAAAACATACCTGGATTATTCTACAGCTGCAGACATTCACAAGTAGTACAAACATGAGAATCACAATACCCTCAGCCCCAGTTTTATCACTCGGTCAATAATCATCAACGACAGCATAGACAAACGCACAACACCGAGGCTCCCAAGCATGTATCAGTTAACATACAAATAAAATCCAATCATGTCTCTCACCCATAATTGGAGGGAATAATCAAGTACGGCTCTCACTGAATGAAATACCCCAGGTGGCTCGGACTTTCATCGATTAAACCCCATGCTCTTCCAGCCAAAGAAAACTACATAAAGCAACCAAGAAAAACTACAAGAAAAGTAAGCACTTTGCTGTTTCAAACCCTGCCGGGGTTCCTCTACAGCTGCAGACATTCACAAGTAGAACATACGTGAGAATGCTACACGCTTCCAATCAGCCCCACATAGGTTTTGCCACCTATTGGCGAATGATTAGCGACAGCGTAGCGAGAAACGCATCACCAGGGCTCTCAAGCATGTAACTAATGGGTGAGGTTGGGAAGGTATTTTATTTTAATGAGAATTCCCATGCTACACACCCCCTCAGTGTATGTATGTATATGTATGTATATATATGTATATAAAATAAAATAAGTGTCTGTCTGTCTGTCTGTCTGTCTGTCCCCAAACTACTCCCTCATTTTTGGGGCCAGCCCCACCAAACCTCCTGTGGAACATTTTGGGGGTCCCAGCGGATGTTGTAAGGTAGGTAGGAGGTTTCAAAAATTCCTCAATAAAATTACGATTTTGAAATTAACTCGATACGAACCTGCCCCAAATCTGGAAGTGGACAGATAACTGCAATGAGCTGGTTTGATAATATCCCAATACAACCGTCATTTAAAACAGTGTTTTGTTAAAGTATCAATTTATGATTGGAATGACATTTGGAATTGAGTGAATACAATTACGATTTTGAATTCGTAATTGTATTCACCCAACCATATGTCACAAATATTGGTAACAGTTTATTTTTTATATTAATGCTATTTAATTTGTGATTTGAGTTATGCTGTTTGGAATGAAAATAGAGATATTGAGTTCAAGTGAAGACAAAATTACGTTAGGGTTTCTACTTTCTAAGCGTGACATTCACGGATCGCCATATGCAGATTCGCCATTGACTGTGTATAGACCCTTTCAAATGGGTAAGTTTTTTGTGGAAGTCATTCACGAACCTGCTGTTCATGTCTGACGTGCGACTGAAAGTGCCACAGGAATGTGGAAGTTATTCGTTTCATGCTTTAGCATTCACCGTTTCCACATTGTTTGTCTGCTTTCGGCTCTCCACCCTTGCCTAGCACGGTTACCTCACTAGTGCATATGCATATATGCATATGCATATATATATATATATATATATATAATTCATCAGCATTTAATACAATATTCCAGGCTCCTTTCTATAAATGTTGGCAGCTTTTCTCTTGAAAGGTACAACAACAAAAAACAACAACCAAGGAATGGAAAGCTTCTGGAATAATGGCTGAGAAAAGTCAAGGGTGGCCAGAAACATACAAGTTTGCAGATATAAAGTAGCCTGTAAAAATGGGAAAGGGTGGAGAACAGGATGGAAGGAGTATGAACCTGAGCCTCGACAAAGATAAGAGTTTGTATACTCAGCCTCGTCAAGAGCTGAGCTTACAGTCCATATACTTGAGTGAAGGAACACAAGTACAATCAGTTAAATCCAGAATACCTGCATTAAAATTCAAGGAATCTGTGAGAATACATATGAAAAAGCTCGAGTTGTATTGTATTAGTTGACCAGTGCATGTTAAAGATCCAACGGTGTCCTTTGTGAAGAGTAGACAAGCCATCACCGGAACCCTAAACTACAAATTATTGCCCTGACTTCCTGAGTCAGAGTGGCCACTCAACCAGGATTGTAGTCGAGCAACCACATCAGCAGCAATAACACTCTGCATAGGGCATGGTAAATAATTACGTATAAAGCTATAAACATTCCTGCATTATGCTTTTGAGGAAGGCAACTTGAGGGACACCTTCAGCATTGAAACTCAAGATGTAGTTAGAATTGTAAATCCTTTGCATAGTTGTAAAACACTTCATTTATTTTGGAAAATCGAAATAAAAACACTTGCAAACCTTCAATACTTGTGTAGTTTCCACACTTACTACCCATAATCCATAATCACGTGTGAAACAAATCTATGTCATAGAGTTATACATCCTTCAGGCTTTTAACATTCCTGTACGGTTTGAGGTCAATTACAGTTATCAATGGGAGATAACTCAATCAGCATAACTAGAACGGCACTCAGTAGAGAGCATACTTCCGCCAGGCTGAACACTTTACGCTTTGTATTCCACTGATAGGCCAGATCTGCATCCAGGCCCTAACCAAAATTGAATCGGCTTGTTCTTGTTACCTACCCAACTCACCCATAACGTGTTGAGATATCAAGCTACAGTGGCCTGCAAAAGTATTTACCAGCACCCTCCAAAGTTTTCACCTTTTGATGCCACCTGAGCTTATTTAATGATGCTTTCAAATCAAAATTAATATATAGAATCTTCACAAACTACTCCAAAGTGATAAAGCTGAAAAATGAAGATAAAATGTAAATGAATTAGATTAACAGAGAAAATCAGAATCACTTCAGGAGCAAATTATTTGTTTGAAAGGTTACAAAATCATTGCAATAGGTTTCACCTGTATGTAAGCAGTGGTTTTATTAAAAAATTTAGCTCCCTAACTTATCTAAAGAGTTTTAAGGTAAAACTCACTTGGTTAACCAAAAAGGCAAACATGAAGACCAGGGAGCTTCCCAAAGAAGTTAGACAAAGTGGTGGAGAAGCACCATTCAGGAGAGGGTTATAAGAAGATTTCAAAGTCCCTCATTGTCCCTTTGAGTATGGTGAAATCCACCATTAAGAAGTGGAAGACGTGTCATGCCACCTAGACCCTACCCAGATCAGGTCACCCATCCAAACTCGGCAGCCGGGCAGGCAGGGAACAGGTGGCGAGGTGGCAAGAAAGAAGCTATTACTGAAAAGACGCATCCAAAATCTCATATGGAGTTCGGGAAAAAGCATCTTCATGACATTGCAGGCAAGTGGAGGAAAGTTTTGTTGTCAGACGAGACAAAAATTTCACTTTTTGGTCTAAATTCAAAGCGATACAACTGGTACAAACCTAACACTGCACATGAACCAGTCAATACCATCCCTACTGTAAAGCATTGTGGTGGCAGCATCATGCTACAGAGCTGCTTTTCATTAGCAGGGACTGGCAAGCTTGTCAGGCTAGAAGGGACAATGGACGGTGAAAAGTACAGGAGAATCGTTGATGAAAACCTGCTTTATTCAGCCATTAATCTGAAACTGTGTAGGAGATTCACATTTCAGCAGGACAATGATCCAAAGAACAAAGCTGAAGCCACAATGGAGTGGCTGAATAACAACAACAAACAAAATGCATTTTAAAGGCCATTTTCCCTGCTAGAGCGGGGGTTAGCCTTGCAGTCCCCATGACAATCTTCTCCATTTTGCCCTATTTTCTGCATCTCTCTTTGTTAACACCCTTGCCCACATTTCTTCTTCCACCATCTTTAGCCAAGTCTTTCTCGGTCTTCCCCGTCCTCTACTTCCTTCTACATTCATTTCCATCACTCTTCTTAACCAGTCACTTTCATCCTTCCTCAACACATGACCAAACCATCTCAACCTGTTCCTCTTCACAGCATCAATCACAGGCTCTATTCCCATCATCTTTCGCAATTCATCATTTGTCTTCCTCTCTCTCAACGATACTCCGCACATCCATCGAACCATTCGCATTTCCACCCTTTCCAACCTTCGTTGCTGCTCTACGTTCATTACCCATGTCTCGCTCCCATAAATCATAACACTTCTCACACATGCAGCATACACCTTTCCCTTCAGCTTCAACGACACTCCCCCTCCTCATCAGCACGCCACTCAGTTCCCGAAACTTCTTTCATGCACATCTCACTCTAGCAACCGTTGCAGAGTCTGATCCACCTTCTCCATTCAGCATGTCTCCGAGGTAGAAAAATGTTTTCACACCTTCCAGCTTCACGCCGTCTCCAAGATCCAACTCAACATTTCCTCCATCTGCAGCTCCCTCTGTGCACACCTTACACTTGAATGTAGCTGCCACACTGGTTAATGACCCTCTCAGACCACTACATTTTTGATGAACCCACTCAGCACACATTGTACATTGAATGGAGTTCACTCTGACACCCTTCCTACACACAGCACAGGGCCACTTCCCAGTTCTTTCCACCTCACCACATGCCATCACCTTCGTCTTTCCAATATTCATCTTCAGACCTTTTGTCTCCATACATTCCTTCCACTTGTTCATCTTTTCCTTCAGTCCATCCATACTTTCCGCAATCAACACCAGATCATCTGCATACAACAACTCCCACGGTAAACCCTCCTTTACGTTCTGAGCCAGCACCTCCATCACAGCTACAAATAGTAGTGGACTTAGTACCGACCCCTGATGCACTCCCACCTTCACCTCAAACTCACCACTGTTCCCGTCCTTCGTCCTTACAGCTGTGCGCGCTCTTTTGTACATTGCCATCACTACTCTGATCAACCATTGCTCCACTTCTAACTTCCTCAATGCCCATGTCAATACTTTGTGTGGAACCCTATCGAATGCTTTCTCCAGATCAACAAACCCAAGAAACAACTTCTTCCTCTTCTCCATGTACTTCTCCTGCAACTGCCTCACAATGAAAAGCGCGTCTGTCGTTCCTCTTCCTGGCATAAATCCAAACTGCATTTCGTCGATCTTCACTTTCTTCCTTATCCTCCTCTCCAACACCCTTTCCAATACCTTCATTCCATGCTCCAATAACTTTATCGCTCGGTACGAGCCACACTCCAGAGGGTCACCTTTCCCCTTGTATAGAGGGACGAGGGTACTCAGTTCCCAATCCACTGGAATGCGGCCTTCTTTCACCACCAGATTACAGATCTCTGTCATTCTCTTCACACCCCAACTTCCTGCTGCCTTCAGCATATCTCCCACAACTCCCGTTGGCCCTCCTGCTTTTCTACTCTTCATTGCTTTTATCGCTTCCTCAACTTCCTTCTCAGTTATCACCTCTGCCGGTACTAAAACTGGGTTACTCTCTATGTTGCCATCCCATTCATTCTCTGTATTCAACAGCATTTCTATATATCTTTTCCATCTTACTTTAATTCCATCTGGGTAGACAACGATTTGTCCCACTTCATCCTTCAAGCAACTCAGCACCATCACATCACATCACACCTCTCTTTCGCTATCTGCTTTGCAATCCTGAATACTGCTCTCTGACCCTCTTCCGAATCCAAGCGTTCTCCGAACATTTTCCTACATGCCTCCTGCGCCTTTGCTACCTCTTTCTTTGCAGCCTTCTTAGCTGCCTTATAACTTTCATGCTCTGCTGTTTCTGCTCCTGTACCCTTCACCTTCTGAAACTCCTTGAACTTCTTCCTCTTCTCGTCAATCCTCTTTCCAACTTCATCATCCCACCACCATGTTGCCGAGTGCCTCGGTGGTCCTTTTGTCCATCCACATACCTCACCAATGGCTCCCAACAGACTAGCTTTCATTGACATCCAACCACTTTCAAGCTCAACCACATCATCCTCTACCCTACTTAGCCTCTCTTTTAATGCCTCCCTTACTGTCACCTCTTTCAACCTCCACACCTTCACACCTTCATTCTCGGTTGGTACTTCACCCGCCGAGCTCTCCTCGCACCTTTCACCCTTATGTCGCAGACAACCAAGTGGTGCTGTGAAACAGCCTCCTCCCCCGGGATCACCTTTGCGTCCCGGAGGTGCCCCCTATCTCGCCTACGCACCATCAGGTAGTCAACGGTTGTCGTCGACCCACCTGACGTGTATGTAACAAGCTTATTATCCTCTTTCTGGAACCGAGTATTACAAATCAACAAATCAGCTCCATCAGCAAACTCCAAAATCCTTTCACCTTCTCCATTTCTCACACCATATCCGTAACCCCCATGAACTCCGTCAAAACCATCCATACTCCTTCCCACATGTCCATTTAGGTCTCCTCCTACCACAACAACTTCCTCATCTTTCACGTTTTCCATCAGCTTCTCTATCACACACCAGAACTTGTCCTTCTCTTCATCGCTCCGACCAACCTGCGGAGCATACCCCGAGATGACGTTCACCAAGAGCTTTCCAATCATCATTTTCACTGTCATCAACCTATCACTCACTCTCGTGACACTCACCACACTGTCTACAAACTCCTCAGAAAACAGGACACCAACACCATTCACGCCCTCCGGGGACCCTTGCCACATAAACTTGTATTTCTGTCCCTGCCTACCCCTTCACCATTCTCACACCACTTCCCTTCCATCTCGTCTCTTGCACACAACATATGTCCACTCTTCTTCTGACCAATACTTCCACCACTTCTCCTGATCTCCCTGTCATTGTCCCTACATTCCATGTCCCAAACCTCAGAAACCGATCTCCACTTCAGGCTGTACCCTGCCCATATGTAGTTGTAATTGTCATGGTTCTCTTTTTGAGGCAATGTTTTTATGGCCGGATGCCCTTCCCGACGCCAACCCTCTGAGTCGTCTCTTACGACACGCAGGGATATGGTGTACCTATTCTAATCCAGGGTATACACTGGGAAACGTTTAAAACATGGAAATTCTGGGGGGGGGGGGGGCGAGGGGGGTGGTGGTGAGGGGGGGGGGGGGAGGGCGGCGTCAGCATCACGGCTGTGGTTTAAACATATTTAAATAATATTTAAACAAAACCATGAAAAATAATCTGGGAAAAGTCTCTAAGTGAGGCCGTGGATTTGAGAAAGGAGCAGAGGTGGAAGAAAAACGAGATATAGGGGGCGGGGCACAAGTCGAGACGAGGAGGAGAGCGAACAAGCACGTGCCCAGGAGGAGAGAAAGAATTAATAAAGATTTTTTTTTTCTTTTTTTTTTCTCAAAACGTTGGACAAAGAGTAAGATGTTCGTGAGAGGTAGGGGGGAGAAAAGAAATCAAAGAAACAAGGAAATACTATGAAGGAAAGGACTTATATTCACAAAATACTGACGGGGGGGGGGGGGGGGGGGAGCCTGGAAAGACCAGGCCGCGCATGAGGTGCGAACAAAAAAAACGACTAATTACACACAAATTTGCAATAGTTGCAAAACAAAAACTAAATAGAAACACACAATAACACATACACAATAAAATAACCAGTGGAAATTTGACAAAGACACGAATGGGAAAATACTCAAACTTTGATGTCGTGGAGAGATCGAAGCAAGCCTCCTCGCTCGAGGGACCGGAAGCGGAAGGAAGAAGCGGGGGGCTGAATAAGAAGTAAATAAATGCTCTGTGGCTCAATCAAAGTCCCGACTTGAACTCGATTGAATATGTATGGCGAGACTTGAAGACTGCAGTCCATTGACGATCCCCACAAAACTTGGCAGAACTACAGGATTTTCACGTGAAGAATGGATAAAGATTTCACCATCTAATGGTGCAAAGCTGGCAGAGACCTACCCAGAAAGACTCATGGCAGCCATTGCTCCAAAAGGTGCTTCCACCAAATAATGACCTCAGGTGATAAATACTTTTGCAACCAGTGAATTTTGATTTGTACATGTTTTTTTTCAGGTATTCCTGACATGCAACTTTCAACTATAACAGTGTATAGTTTGATATTTTATATTTAAAAAAAAGAAAAAAAGTTCACTTGGAAAAATTGTTTCGACATAATTCGTAATTCATCTAAATATGGCATAATTGGGTGGGGGTGAATACTTTTGCAGGCCACTGTATAGATCGGTTTTGGCCATATCTCTCAATTGTCAAGAATCACACAAGAAGTTCAAGCATCCATATCTTCACAAAAATCGAATTGGTCATCGTTAGACACCCAACCTGTCCACAAAAGTTCATCCGAATCAGTCCATGACGTTTTGAGATATCCTACTTACAGAGAGACACAAGGGTTGAAAACCACGTTCATCTACCTTTGGTGGTGGCGGTACAGCAATTACATCTGCAATGGACCCACTGAAATGTAGTCGTCAAGAAATACACGACTCGTACAAGTCAGGTTCTCAATTATCAACCATCAGTCAATTGATCAAATCATAGCAATAAACTATGATTGGTACAAAATTGTACATTTAGCCATGTGTTGGATGGCACAAGCTTAAGCAACTAGTCATTTAATATCGGCCAAAAAAAAAAGAAAAAAAAAGAAGAAAACAAAAGTAGTCTTCTCTCCTCATGGTTTGCTTTTGTTAAAAACCTGCAAACAACTTGGCACTAATACAATACAGAAATACCAGTAATCTTATAACACAGGAAGAGGCCATTAGGCTCATCAAGCATACACAATGATTGCCAACCTGTGGGGATTGTCTATGCTCTTAACCGTTTAAATGCTGAGTGGAAAACAAGGAAGCAGCACATATAATTTAAAAAGTCTTTCGTACGACTCAGTCGAGGTTAGAACCACAGACTTCCTCTCCTCCGAACGGATGCTCTTACCATCACACTACTGAGCATTGCTTCAAAACATCCACAACAAACCCACACGCCTAAATAATAGCAAGACCAAAATAGACAAAAATACTGTGAAAAAGCCAACAAATCCATGTGTATGTACACACAAAAGAGGGAGCAAATCCTCAAAAGAGGAATGACACGCTTTCATGGTAACGTGTAGGGCGTCGGTCGATAAATGCAGGAAACCTGCCAGCGTGCAGATGAGTTAACCACTGTACACACACCCCCAGTCTTTTGGTGTCAGCACAAGGAAGCAGAGTTTATACTTGTAATCACAGGGTAGGAGAAGCAAAGGCATTCCATTTTCAGGAGAACAAACCATTTGTAAAATCATTCAACCAATCTACCTGGCTCCGTGAAGCCGACTTCTGGTGCCACATGACCAGATTTCTCCAAACATCAACCAATGCACAGCTAATCAATAATATCATCTTGCTTACAAAATAAAGGCTCGAGGATAACTAACAAATAACCTCCAAGGCTGGGCTCTTCGGTAGTCATTTACAGTGAAGAATAAAAATCAAAAGTGCTGAGAGACTGTGCAGTCATCCATAACAAATGTGGATTTGGATTATTTACTTAAAACTACCCAATCAACGTGAAACACTTTGTTGCATTATATTTGCTTTACCGTATTTTCCGGTGTATCAACCGCACCCGTGTATCAACCGCACCCCCGATTTTCGCCTTCAAAAAAATAATAATAAAAAATCAGATTTTCGAGGGGAAAAAAAAAAAAGAAAATCAGGAAAATTTAAAAAAGAGAAGAGAATAAATAAATAAAATGGAAAGCGAAATATGATGGAAGGAAAGAGAAACTGAAGACAGAGAAAGAGTGAAAATACATGAAATGAGTTGAAAGAGAATTTAAAAAACATAATTATTCTTTCTTGCCAATGTGGAGCCCTGAAAAGGGCCGTTGGATTTTGGCTCTTGCCAATGTGGGGCCCTGAAAAGGGCCGTTGGGTTTAGTCTCTAAAATCCGAAGACGTCCTCGTCATCCGTTTCTTCAGTCCAATCCGAGTCGGGGTAGGCGAGATCCTCGTTGTCGTTATCCTCTTCTCCATCGTTGGAAAAGGGCTGTTGGGTTTAGGCTCTAAAATCCGAAGAAGTCCTCGTCATCTGTTTCTTCAGGGAAGACATTACGAAGATCATCATCCGAGTCTGGGTAGGCGAGATCATCGTCGTCGTTATCCTCTTCTCCATCGTCGGTCACTGCCACTTCATCCTCCCAGATGATGTCATCTTGAGTGCCATCAAGGGCATTAGATATGCAGCACTTGAGGAAGGCCCGCTCGATGATGGCTGCCGGCAACTCCTCCCAGACCTTCAGTATCCAGCTACAGATCGTCGGGAGGTCCACCTTCCTCATCCTCCCAGTCTTGGTGAAGGTCTTGTCCCCCGACAGCATCCACTCCGACCAACAGCGCCGCAGACCGTCTTTGAACGGCTTGTTGACTGAAACGTCTAGCGGCTGCAGCAGCGACGTCATGCCACCCGGGTTCATCACCAGATCAGTGTTGATGTTGAGCCCCCGGGATCATCACCAGATCAGTGTTGATGTTGAGCCCCCTCAGCATTGACTTGGTCTCCTCTGTCTTGTGACAACGGAAGGCGTCGAGGACGAGCATGCTCCGTCGCCGCGAAAGCCCACCAACTCGTCTTCCCCCACACGACGCGGAGCCAGTCATCTGCCAGCGCTTGGTCCATCCACCCCTTGGCCTGGGCACGAACGATTACACCCGGAGGAAATTTATCCTTTGGTAGCGTCTTCCTCTTGAAGATGATATACGGCGGCAGCTTCCCCCCCCCATCAGCGGTGCACGCGAGCATAACCGTAAAACGATCTTTCTCATGACCCGTTGTAGTGATGGACACCGACTTGTCACCTTTGGCCGAGATGGTGGTCCCTCGAGGCACATCGAAGGTCAGCGGCGTCTGATCTGCGTTGCCGATGCGGCTTAGGGGATAGTCGTGCTGCTTGCGGAACTTGATCATGAACTTCTGAAAATTAGCAGTCTTCTCTGCTATGTCATCAGGGAGACTCTGTGCGATGTGGGTTCGCCGGCGAATGGAAAGGCCATGACGACCCATGAACCTGTATGCCCAAGACGTACTGGCCATGAAGTCATCGACCCCTGTTTCCCTGGCGATGAGTCGGGCCTGGAGTCGCAACACTAGTGTCGCGATGGCGTGTCCCTCGGCTCGCTTCTCTCTCACCCACATTAGCAGTCTCTCCTCCAAGGCCGGCCACTGGGCTGCTTTGCCCCTCATCGCCTTCTTCTTCTTCGGCATCGTCTCCAGCGTCTGCTTGTTAGTCCGCCAGCGTCTAATGACGGACTCGTCGATTCCGAAGTGTCGGCCGGCCGCCCGATTACTAAACTCTTCTGCAAACCTGCAGGCACGGAGCTTGAAAGCTGCTGTGAATGATCGCGGTGCCATCTCCTGGTCTTGGTCAGGATAGAAGCGAATGGTGAAGCTTGGTCTTGGTCAGGATAGAAGCGAATGGTGAATCTTGGTCTTGATAGCTCGAACAGGATAGAACGAATGGTGAAACTCCCCGTTGACCTCTCCGTTTTATACATTCGCCCAGCCCATGCGGCGGCATCAAAGCCGACTTCAATAGGTAATACCGTGGCGTTGGTTAGACAATAGGTACGTCATAATGTCCCATGCAAAACATCCTGTTTACCATGTTGACGCTTTTGTTTTGTGACTTAATCCTGTCTTTATTTAGCACACTCTATTCACTATGTGACCTGTCATTCAAAGAGGACTAGTGAAAGTACACATTTTCACAAACACGCATAGAAAAATCTAATATTACAAACTTCAAACTTTCTTGTATTTTGACTGGCAGCAGTAATCAGCGTCGAACCTACCTTAGCAACGTAATTGATGATCATTCATCATTGTATCCCCGCAACCCCAAAGTAATATAAAGATTACGTCCCGTTGATATGACAGTTTTTCAATGCACAAATTTTTCTGTTACTGTGTATCAACCGCACCCCCTTTTTTAGGGTTTTCCGTCGGTAAAAAACCGCGGTTGATACACCGGAAAATACGGTACTCAAGAGGAGCATCACCATAATAGGAGTACATTCATACAACATTTGTTCATTATTGCGGGAACTGTGAACTACCAGGATACTGCCCCCTGCTCCCCTTTGCAAAACAAAGAAAAGTCTACTCTTGTAAAATTTCATGGCATCACAAATGCCCAAGGAGCCAATTGTTCAAGCAAGAGTATGGAATAGTTTTCTGGGGAGAGTGGTCTCAGTATGAGCAGTAGATAGGTAACGAGAAGCAATGGCGACAGAAGCAGAGTAGATAGACTAAATTGAATTGTGCCTAGTGCTGTGCTGATAAGATATTGATATGCTCCGATTTTCAGAAGGGAGAGTCTTGTGA